>NC_064920.1:506459862-507059862 GCF_023897955.1 Schistocerca gregaria
TTTCTAAAACGTAATATATCTTAGGACACGACTTGTTTCCATTTTAAATCCATAGCAAAGTGATACTACTTAATCCATTTATAACTTGAAAATGACCTGAGCCTAAAATTGTACATCGTACATCAAATGAAGAGAATGTCAACTGAAGGCATCACAGAATGGTATAGAAAAAGAAACTTCATCTAATAACAATGAAGCTTTATATGGAATGTACGTTTTCATTTTCAGCCGCTAAGGTACGATTTAAATAATAAAACACAGCACCGGTTACAATTTTTCTTGCGTAGCTCGACAGTTTTAGCAATTTATTCCAGTTTTAAAGTGCCACTTTTCGCATCAATGGGCAGTGCAGGAGACGCAGTGACTGCCGGTCAAGATAAATTCAGTAAACCATCACGCAGTTATCACGTACAATATAAGTTGTACATGATGCCCCATGTTAAGTGTAAGACCATTGCCCTTCAAGGGTGGCTCATTGTCGGAAGACAGTATATGTTCTGAGTTCTGTTGCGGCTAACAGGGGCATCAGAATGTGGGTGTTAAATGGCGTGGCAAATGTAAACGTACTTCCAAGTTGCCGAATGTGGGACAGTACTACTCTTGGGGGGCAATGCTCAAGCAGATGATCAAAGCCAGTACTCATTCCATCGTCCGACATCGTCTGCAGTATCGGATATTTTGCTCACGCTCCGGTCCGCGATCATTCACACCAGCACAGAAAGGCGCGAGATTTATGGCCATAAAGAACAAGGAACGTGGAACATTAAGCAATGGCTTTGTTCTCCTGCGCGACGATGCAATACGCCATTTGCGCGCGCTCGACGAAAGCTTTGCTTCAACGTCTTCGATGGAAGACTTGGAAGCATCCGCCACTCAGTCCAGATTTTGCACCATGCGATTTCCATTCTTTCGGCAAGCTGAAACAATATCTAGGAGATAGAAATTTCGCAACTACGACGATGTTCACACAGCGATTCTCGAATGGCTCCGTGACCCAAAAACGAATTTCTGTCGAGGAAGTGAACGACTGGTAGAATGTTTGACCGTTGTTTAGACATTGGGCGAACGATGTTGAAGAACAGCAGAGGTTTACTTTATATTGTAGTACAGTATTCAATAAAAGTTACCATAATAGCGTGTAACTTACTGTTTGAAATCTTCTCTTAAATTTCCACAATACTTAAAAATGGGAATACATTTCTGGTACGTGTCGCGTTATGCATGAAAAATCGTAAAAGGGGCAATGTTTTATTATTTAAATCATTAATGACACAGCTGCAGGCCTTCGAGAAACATTTACTGTGACGAATAAAATTAAAATTAAATTAAGATAAGAGCAGGATACATCAAACTTGTCTTGACGGAGATTCACGTAAAGCCGTGTCACACATTCAACCATAAATTAAAACTTTTTGAGAATAATAAACTCCGTCTTCCGCGAAACACATAGTTTTTTTCTTTTGCTTATTTCCTCCAAAGTGGTACGTGTTTCGACATCTTCAGGGAGTGTAGTTTTATTTCTGTAAAATATTGTACGTAGGGCTATACAAAATTTTGGTTGATTTCAATCATTAAAACTATAACATCTTATTTTGTCTGATTTTATAGTCGGCCTTCTTTTATTCGTTTTATGGCTTTACTACTTGAGAGCTTTGTGGATGACCATGGGACGCATAAATGCAGGGCAACCTGCACAATACAACACAATAATATTTTATAGTTATTAGGCTTTAAACAGTGGACCAACCAAAGATTCGTATAATATTTTAATGTGAAACGATAGCCACAGAAATGGCTTATAGATGTCAAAACATTATTTTGCATTTTATTATGTTTACGATTTAAAAAATCCAAAATTATTGTTTTGCAGAAAGCAGAGTTTTTAAAATGCAAATTTGATACATAAAGATGGAAATAGGCTACATCAGCTTCTGATTTCTACATCCGCATCTACTTTAGCACTCCGCAAGTCATCTGGCGGTGCCGGCCGGTGTGGCCGTGGGGTTCTAGGCGCTACAGTTTGGAACCGCATGACCGCTACGGTCGCAGGTTCGAATCCTGCCTCGGGCATGGATGTGTATGATGTCCTTAGGTTAGTTAGGTTTAAGTAGTTCTAAGTTCTAGGGGACCGATGACCACAGATGTTAAGTCCCATAGTGCTCAGAGTCATTTGAACCATCTGGCGGTGTGTGCCGAAAGGTGCTGCTGGTGCTGCTAACTCATCCATGATTCCTTGTTCCACTGGCAAATAGCGCATGGGAAGAATCGTCCCCTGTAAGCCTGTATATTAGCTCTAATTTCTCTTTTTTTTTCTTCATTATGGTCACTTTGCGAGACGTATGTGAGAGGAAGTGATCTGTTGTCCAATTGTTCCCGGAAAGTACTCTCTTGAAATTTCAATAATAAGCCTTTCCGCCGCGATGCACAACGCCTCTCGTGTAGCGTTTACCACTGGAGTTTGTTGAGTGTCTCTGTAACGCTCTCACATCGACCAAGCGATGTCGTGACGAAACGTGCCGCTCTTCATTGGATCTTCTGTACCTTTTCTATCTCTTCTATCTGGTAACGGTCCCAGATACGTGAATGTGAATAGTACTCAACAGTCAGTTGAACAAGCGCCTTGTAGGAGCTTCATTCGTGGATGACTTACATTTTTTTAAGATTCTTCCTGTGGTGCTCAGTCTGGTGTCTGCTTTCCCTGCATTTGTTCTATGTGTTCAGTAGTGTAGTTGTACAGTAGGGGATTTCTTTTCTTAAATGTGTACAATATGTTAGATTTATTTACGTTCAAAGTCAACCGCCATTTTGCAAATCGATTCTGTCTTCTCCTACGTCCTTATATACAACCGCTTACCGCATCATCTGCGAACAGTCTTAAAGAACTTGCGACGCTTTCTACTAGATCATTTATATACACTGTAAAGAGTAACGCCCTTGTGCAGAAAGGCATATCAATACATCGAGAAACTGCACAATGAATGGACAATCAGAGATGAAACATTGGAAGGGACAGTACTGCATGTTGTACAGTACATGAAGAATTCACTCTGACATAGATTTCTTAAAAATGCGTGCCGCATTTATTGAATTATCACGTAAAGGAAAAACTATGCTATATTTCCTGACATTCTGTGAACGGGTTTTAAAATGTAGATCTCGGCTGCAAGGACACTCATACGATATTTTGTAGGGTATGTTAGACCTGAGGATATGGAGTATTTTTAATATTTTGGGAGACGAATGCCGACTTGCAAGTAGTAAAAAAAAACTGTACAGATCCAACTCTACTAAAAACCTGCGTTAACACCTACTTATAAATAATTTTCTTGAACTACCTGACTCCACTACATCCTTTCTTTTTCATGGGAGCTATTGGCAATAGTGTGTGGGGGGGGGGGGGCGGTGGAGGGAAAGAGGGGGGGGGGGGGTGCGCGGGTCCCCTTCCCCCCGGGGTTGCGCGCGCTTGCTCAGCCGTAAACAATGGTAACCAACAGTCATTTTACGTGGTGCGCTTTTTTTCACATTTGTTGGTAGTTCCACGATAAATCGAGAGATGGCAGCTCTGTCTCTAATTTCAGATTCTCACTACTGACAGCTTTATTAGTATGTGTTAATGCAAACAGAGGTGGGTGCCAGATCATGGCTGCACTAGCAGTAAAGTGTGCGGTGTTCGTTTGAGGGATTATTTGAAACCTAGGGATGATAGTGAATAGCTACGACTCAGACAAAGCCCCTGAATATGTTCCTGAAAGCAAATGCGCTTCAAAAGTTGATTCTAATCGGGTAAAGTGGTAGTTATCTCAGCAAGTAAACGATTTTGAGTTGTGTCCCTTACTTGACGAGTATTTACGTGGTACTGTGGTGGTAGCAGTGTTAAAGGGCAACCTTCGGATTTTTTACGTGCTGCATTGAAAAAGAGACCCCAAAATTAATTTTATATTTTGCTGGACTATAGGTTACTTTTTAAGATCGTTATACTATATTGTTCCAAAAACTGATGATGCAAATCTTAGATCATAAACTTGAACAATTCGGACCGTTTCAATTTGTAATTTCCAGAGGTTTTACAGGATCGTTTCGTTAGCTCTCCCAGCAAGTAAGCAGTGGTAAGTCAATACTAACCGTTGTTAAGAGCACTTAGTTTGCAAGTAAATGTGCAGTAGAAATATTTGAAAACAATGACTTATCTGAATAAAAAATAACACAAGGGATGTACTTGAGGTACCTTATTCATGAGGTTTTAGTCAAACTTCACTGCGCAATTTCTCAAAACAACCAGCTCATCCCTTAACATCGCTTACAGCCGAGGTCTTCAAAAATTCTGATCGAGAATGTAATGCGATGTACAAGACGAGGGTGCAGCACTTTACATCAGACACGAAATGAACTTGGACTCTAATAATGTCGAATACTACGCCAAGTCTTGCGGACTAAGTGAATGAAAAAGTATTGAGAAGAGCACTGAATTTAAAAGACAAAAGTCTGGCATTTCCTCATTGCACCAGCCATAACGATACGTCGACAATGAAAAAACGGGTTTGAGGAAATAATTACTGGAACATCTATCTTTTTACTTCGGTTTCCAGATATAAAGAAATCTGAACCTGGAAAACGTTTCCAATTCAATGTCAACTATAGATGGGTATTTGATAACGTCACATTTGAGGATATGAATGTAGTTGATCGAAAACGTGGTGGATTTTTTTTTTTATTGCATTCAGTATAAGTAAAAGCGAGCGAAGCAAAAGCGGGAAGAATTGCCAAACACGCTACTACACATATGTGGACTACATCACTGTATCTTTGAATTTTCAGAGATTTGTCTCGCATAAGGTTGCTTAGCATCACGAGCACCTCTTGATTTTTGGTGTATTTCAGGGCTGGCCGGAGTGGTCGAGCGGTTAGAGGCGCTTCAGTCTGGAACCGCGCGACCGCTACGGTCGCAGGACCGAATTCTGCCTCGGGCATGGATGTGTGTAATGTCCTTAAGTTAGTTAGGTTTAAGTAGTTCTAAGTTCTAAGGGACTGATGACCTCAGCTGTTAAGTCCCATAGTGCTCAGAGCCATTTGAACCATTTTGTATTTCAGGTTGAATTGTCCAAGTAGACGGGCCGATTTTTAGGCTGGGAACTGAACCGTGAATCGTTAGTGGGTACTGCACAGTTCCGTTTGGGTACCCTTACTCACAGTGTGTCATTCGGTAACAAGGTTTCGTGTTGTGACAGTCTCCAGGAGCCCTAGTGCATCGATGCCATCATCACGCAGATGGCTGTGATTTAAAATGATGCTCTCCGTGATGTTTGTTCAATCCTTCAGAGGATAGAAGTCAACGCACAAAGAGATTTATAATAATTATGAAACACGTATATTAAATATCTCAGAGGAAAACACCAAAGTAACCACTGAGGGAACAAAATGCCACGAAAGATAAGAAAAAGTTGTAATTGACAAACTTGAAAAGCAATTTCTATAATTAAAATATTTGATATGTAATATCAGGCTTTAAAAATTGCCGCTAAAGGAATCTCGTTAAAACTATCGTCAAACAATAGATACAATCTTAAAAACAAAACACTGAAAGAAACAAATTTTACTAAACTACCTGAAGCGTTGAACATTGGAAAAATTTAATCAGCTAACAGTCAGGGATGTCTGTCAATAGATGTAATCTCTTAGATCATTTCCTAAAGGACGACATTAGACGAATTAAATCACAGCAAGTCACAATGTACGGATGAAAGATTACTACGTATCACTGGTCCACGATTTAACATAAGATGGAGCACGAGACTGAACTGAACAAGGATGGGAAGGGAACTCGACTACGTCGTGTCAAAGGAACTATCTGCCTTACTTGATACAGGGAACAATACGCAATATTAACCAACTTGACGGAACTGGATTTCTTCCTGCGTCACTCCTACTGACTCCATCGCTTTTAACATTGTGTCGTTTCGATCGATCAACAAATAAGTCACTTTGCCTGTAACTTGTACAATTAATATCATACGGAGCAAGGAAATGGCTGCAATAATAACGAGGTATCGATCCTACTGGAAAAATGGGGTGGACAAAACACGCGAGAGATAACTTAGAAATTCAGGACAGGTTAAGGATTTAATATTGGAGGGAAGTAAACAATGATGACGAGTCATATTACCATTAATGTTAATCTTGTCTTCTACATACATATATGTAATTCTGGAACGTAGAATTTGTTATAGACGCAAAACATTCATGTCCAACAAGTGTAACTGGTAGTCATTCATGAGGCACTACATCTCAAAGGAGATATTGTCTTTCGAAATGAGGCAATTTATTGGCAGCATATCATCACTCTGTAAATATGGCATATACAGGGTGGTCCATTGACAGTGACTGAGCGAAATATCACACGAAATAAGCATCAAACGAAAAAACTACAAAGAACGAAAACTTCTCTTGCTCGAAGGGGGAAACCAGATCGCGATATGGTTGATTAGATTAGATTAGATTTACTTTCATTCCAATTGATCCATAGTGAGGAGATCCTCCAGGATATAGAAAATGTCAGAAAAACAACAATACATGACAAATATTTACAACTAAAACAAATAAGCTAATGTACCATTCCACAGGTCCCAAGTGGAATGATCGTCATTTTTTAATGAACACTATGTGAAAGAGTCATTTTACAAATGCTAATGCACTGAATTTAAAATAAAAAAGTTTTTATTTATTTATTTATAAGGTAGAGGTTCATGGTGTGGGTTCCTGTTGTCATGTCCTAGTTCATGAGCCACGGACAACGTATGAATGGCCAAATAAGTGGTCCTGACAATCGGGATACCAGTTACCTTGGAATAAGGCTGGGCATATTCTGAGTCGTGGTCACCTTTGTGCTCAGACGGCAAAGACTACCAAATCCACTGGTTAGTCCCTCAACCGTTAGGGGTAAAACTCAATGGGACCCGGGGCAAGTAAGGCTGGCAACCTGCTTCCCTGGTACTTTAAATATGATGCTGGCAACAATCAGAGCAAAATGCCTCGGATCTTTGGAGGTGACGGAGTCCCACCTCTAATTGACAAACCAGGGACTCCTCAGATACGACTAGGCAAACGAATGGTAACGAGATGGGGAGCTATTAATACCAATGGGGGCTACTCTGGGAAGGAGGAAGAGCTGGCGGAGGCTGCAAGTAAAATGGGGTTGGACGTTTTAGCTGTTAGTGACTTCGGGTAAGGGGTGAAAAAGAAGAGGAATTGGGAAAATACAAAGTCTACCTGTCAGGAGTCAAAGCAGGAATAGCACAATGGGGTGTAGGGGTGTAGATATGTAAACAAACGACTGATGTGGATAGAGTTGACAGTGTCTAGCAAGAAAAGTAGGATTGTGTCAGTATATTAGCACAGATCAAGATAAGATGGATAGTGATGTAGTTGTTACAGTAAAAGACAAGGACAGTGTTCTGCTCATGGGTGATTTTAATGCCAGGATTGGAAATCGAACAAAAGGGTATGAAAAGGTTATGGGTAAATTTGGAGAGGGCATGTAGGCCAACAGGAACGGGAAACAACTCTTGGATTTCTGTTCCAGTTTGGGTTTAGTAATCACAAACTCCTTTTTTAAACATAAGAACATTCACCAGTATATCTGGGAAGGCAGAAGATCCAGATCTGTCATTGACTATATAATAATAGATCAGGAATTCATCAAGGCTTGAGGGACACACATGTATTCAGGGGATTCTTTGATGACACTGATCATTATTTAATCTGCAGTGAAATTGGGATTGTGAGGCCGAAAGGGCAGGAGGCCAGGTCCATATGTAGGAGGATAAGAATGTAGAAACTTCAGGATAAGTAAATCAGGCACAAGTACATAACAGTGATCTCAGAAAGGTACCAGGTAGTTGAATGTAGTCAATTACAGTCATTGGAAAAGGAATGGACAAGGTACAGGGACACAGTACTAGAAGTAGCTAAAGAATGTCTTGAAACAGTAGTGAGTAAATGTAGGATGAAGCAAACAGCTTGGTGGAATGACGCAGTCAAAGCAGTCTGTAAAAGGAACTCAGGAAGACAGAGAAAGTTATGTTGAAGAAAGAAACAAAGCCAAACAGATAACTGCAGCATCCAAGAAGAAATCTTGGGAAGACTTGGGTCAAGCTGCTGGAAAACCATTCTGGAGTGTAATTAGCAGTCTTCGAAAGGGAGGTAAGAAGGAAATGACAAGTATTTTGGACAGGTCAGGAAAACTGCTGGTGAATCCTGTTGATGCCTTGGGCAGATGGCAGGAATATTTTGAAGAGTTGCTCAATGAAGGTGAAAATACGATCAGTAATGTTTCAGATTTCGATGTACAATGGGATAGGAATAATGATGGAAATAGGATCAGATTTGAGGAAGTGGAGAAAATGGTCAATAGATTGCAGTACAATAAAGTGGCTGGGGGTGGATGAAATTAAGTCGGAACTCATCAAATACACAGGATAATTGAAATGGCGTGGGAGGCGGGACAGGTTCCATCAGACTGGACGAAAGCACCAACCTTTAAACATGGAAACAGGAAAGATTGTAACAACTACAGAGGTATCTCTTTAATCAGCGTTGTGGGTAAAATCTTCTCAGGTATTGTTGAAAGGAAAGTGCGAGTATTAGCTGAGGACAAATTAGATGAAAATCAGTGCGGGTTTAGGCCTCTTAGAGGTTGTCAGGACCAGATCTTTAGCTTACGGCAAATATTGGAGAAGTGTTACGAGTGGAACAGGGAATTGTATCTACGCTTTATAGATCTAGTAAAGGCATATGACCGGGTTCCTAGGAGGAAGTTATTGTCTGTTCTACGAGAGTATGGAACAGGAGGCAAACTTTTGCAAGCAAATAAAGGTCGTTACATAGACAGTGAGGTAGCAATTAGAGTTGACGGTAAATTGAGTTCATGGTTCAGAGTAGTTTCAGGGGTAAGACAAGGCTGCAATCTGTCTCCAATGTTGTTCATATTATTTATGGATCATATGTTGAAAACAATAGACTGGTTGGGTGAGATTAAGATATGTGAACACAAAATAAGCAGTCTTGCATATGCGGATGACTTAGTTGTGATGGCAGATTCGATTGAAAGTTTGCAAAGTAATATTTCAGAGCTAGATCAGAAATGTAAGGACTATGGTATGAAGATTAGCATCTCCAAAACGAAAGTAATGTCAGTGGGAAAGAGATATAAACGGATTGAGTGCCAAATAGGAGGAACAAAGTTAGAACAGCTGAAGGGTTTCAAGTACTTAGGATGCATATTCCCGCAGGATGGCAACATAGTGAAAGAACTGGAAGCGTGGTGTAGCAAAGCTAATGCAGTGAGCGCTCAGCTACGATCTACTCTCTTCTGTAAGAAGGAAGTCAGTACCAAGACTAAGTTATCTGTTCACCGTTCAATCATTCGACCTACTTTGTTGTATGGGAGCGAAAGCTGGGAGGATTCAGGTTACCTTATCAATAAGGTTGAGGTTACGGATATGAAAGCAGCTAGGATGATTGCAGGTACTAGTAGATGGGAACAATGGCAGGAGGGTGCCCACAATGAGGAAATCAAAGAAAAACTGGCAATGAACTCTGTAGATGTAGCTGTCAGGGAGAATAGGCTTAGATGGTGGGATCATGTTACACGCATGAGAAAAGGAAGGTTAAACAAGAGACTCATGGGTTCAGCAGGGTAGGAGGAGTCGGGGTAGAGCAAGGAGAAGGTACCTAGATTCGGTTAAGAACGATTGTGAACTAATAGGCTTAACATCAGAAGAGGCATCAATGTTAGCACTGAATAGGGGAATTTTATAAGGGGGACTATGCTCCAGACTGAACGCTGAAAGGCATAATCAGTCTTAAATTATGATGATGATTTATAAGATAATAAACGCGTAATACAACTACTATAATACAATGAACACATTACTCCACAGTAACGGTGCAGAAGTTAGATTGTACTTAGACACACACACACACACACACACACACACACACACACACAAACACACACACTGTGGTGTGCGTACTGTAAGACCTTCGGTACACACACAATCAGATTATTTGACTTGTCGCTCTAACGAAGTAAGTGTCAGCAATATGTCTCATGGTCTTATCGTGGCGTGTTTATCTTCTGCCGTTAGGTCAGAGGATAGAGATGCCACTTGCACGCTTAGAGTAGCAGATTGACGGTGACCAACTTTAAACAGAACTTGATTAATTTTCACACACATTTATTAAAATAATAAAAAGCGTAGACATTACATAACTTGAATCTGGTTGCTGTTTACAATTGACAATCTGAAGTTCGTTTGGTCTTGGTACGTTAATCTTATTCTCACATATCTCTGATACTTGACAAAGAGTCTATTCATTTATCTTCATGACTACGTATGGAAATATGGTAATGTTATTAGGCACAGACTGAAACTTGACTATAGACTGGTACAGACAAATCCAGACTGGTACAGACTAATGTAGACTGACTAATCGGAGGTTTGTACGCTCGTTATAATACCTCGTGCATTCAGGTATCACTGCACGAGTGTGATCTGCGAGGAGAAAGGTTATATGTTAGAAGCAATCTCATTGGCTGTGTTACATATTAATTCGCGGATCGGCGGAAGCAGAATTTGGTCCGTCTCTAAGGCACCGCCATCTCATAGTGTGGAGGGAGACAGACGAGCGGTGTGCCTGCGCTGTTGTTCTTAGTGGGGCGCGCTCTAGTGGGAAAGTTGTGTACCGGCTGACTATGCGGAACTATGTACACAGCACACACACACATTTACAATGAACACATTACTGCACTAAAATTGTGCAGAAGTTATATTAGTCGGTTTTACTGAGAAATGGCGCTGCCATAGGTCAAACGGATATCATCTGCGTTTTTAAAAAAAATAGGAACACCCATTTTTATTACATATTCGTGTAGTACGTAAAGAAATATGAATGTTTTAGTTGGACCACTTTTGTGATAGATGACGTTATATTTAAGTCTATTCCCTTCAGTTACATCATTTGTATACGATGTTATATTCTTCTCCATGGATTGTTGCCATTCTATTTAAAAATTATAATGTTTTTGTAATTCCTAATTCCTCCATCTGCTATTCATCTTTATTTAGATGTACCTGAAGATGCAGTGCAACGTTCTGGAAACGGTAGTACTATTAAAGGACCATACAACAGCTGTCTGCGGTTCATTTTTCAAGAATGCATACTTTCAGCTGCGGATGACCACATTATAAAGTTCAATGTTATAATATTTTGAGGTAACTAATGCCAAATACAAAGATTATTTTCAGACAAAATTTGTGGACTATAATGGCTATCAGATCACTGATCTCGTTTAGGACCCTGTTTAATATGCCGAGTATCGTTTCACGGTCGTCACGGTGTATACATCCGCCAGTGAGAACTGTGGATGAGAACATTATTCAGAAGTCATGAGTATCTCCGTGGTTGCAAAAGACGACTGTTTACAGACTACAAGATGTACAGAGATTGGACAAACAACAGTGGATAGACCATCTCTCCAAATTTTTAACACACATTACGGTGCTCAACTGGACACCGTTTGTGAAGCGGCAAACGTCAACACTTCATCGAAGTCGACGGCAAGAAATGTCCTGGAATTGCCAACAGTAGCCCGCTGTGGAAATCTATTCATTGGGTTGCGCAGCTGCAGGCGCGAATTAGATGTGACAATACGTAGCGGATGATTTGCCTACATATTCTGACATGCCTACCCTCTCGTGTATCTACGCCACGGCGCCTATTACGTATCAAAACTTGTAGAAATATTCTGTACTCTGATGTTCATCATACTTGTGATTATCACGCAGTCATCTTCTGGAACCTTGAAGTATTTATGAAGTATTCTGTACTCTGATGTTCCTCATACTTGCGATTATCACGCAGTCGTCTTCTGGAACCTTGGAAGTATTTATGAATAACATCGAGATGTATATCGAAAAGTCACAACGCTAGATAATTGTCGTGAAATGGAAGGAGACCTGCACAAGATGGCTGCTTTGTGCAAGCAATAGCATTTGACCCTCAACATAACGAAACGCAACGTATTGCGCATCAGTAGATGGATAGACCCGTTATTGTATGATTATACGATTGGCGATCAGTCGGTGGAAACAGTCGTATCCATTCAATATCCAGGACATTGCATATGGCCGCGCGGGGTAACCGCGCGGTCTGGAGGTCTTGTTACGATCCGCGCGGCTCCCTCCGTCGAAGGTTCGAGTCCTTCCTCGGCATGGTTGTGTGTGTCGTCCTTAGAGCAAGTTAGTTTAAGCTAGATTAAGTAGTGTGTCAGCTTAGGGAACGATGACCTCAGCAGTTTGGTCCCGTAAGACCTTACCACAAATTTACAAACTTAGAATGCATATCGAACGATTGAGAGAGGTATGACCACATGAAACTAATCGAAGGAAAGGTATATGACAAACTGAGAAACATTAGAAGACGCCTCAGTGAAGTCCAACCATGGAGGAGATATTTCCAAACCGCTTGTGCTGCACGATACTTCTCTCTCGCTCATTATTCTGCAACACTTCTAAACTAAATTGATAGCGGAAAAAGGAAAGATCCAAAGACGAAAAGCGCGCTTCGTCACAGGTTCATTTTGTAGCCATCGAAGCGTCACGGAGACGCTCAAGTCCAGTGGCAGGAGACACAAGACAGTGTGGTTTACTGTCAAAATTCAGAAAGCGTACGTTACTAGAAGGGTCAACCGATAATTGCTTCCTCCTATATATATATCACGAAAAGACCATGATGGGAAAAACAGAGAGATTTGTGCTCATTATTCTTTCCGCGCACTATTCGTAACTGGAACTGGAAAGGGGTTGGACGGGGGTTTGAAGGGGGGGGGGGGGATGGAGAACTACCACTGGTACGCAAAGTACCGTCCACCACACACCATCGGGTGGTAAGTATAAATGTAAGTGTGGATTAGCTTGCTCGTAAGGGGCAACACCACTTAATCAGTGAATGTGAGACTGAGAAACGATCTTTATGTTACGCATACATCTTCAGAAGAAATTAAAACACAAGCATTATGCTGACAGTTTCTACAGGGTGTTTCAAAAATGACCGGTATATTTGAAACGGCAATACAAAATAAACGAGCAGCGATAGAAATACACCGTTTGTTGCAATATGCTTGGGACAACAGTACGTTTTCAGGCAGACAAACTTTCGAAATTACAGTAGTTACAATTGTCAACAACAGATGGCGCTGCGGTCTGGGAAACTCTATAGTACGATATTTTCCACATATCCACCATGCGTAGCAATAATATGGCGTAGTCTCTGAATGAAATTACTCGAAACCTTTGACAACGTGTCTGGCGGAATGGCTTCACATGCAGATGAGATGTACTGCTTCAGCTGTTCAATTGTTTCTGGATTCTGGCGGTACACCTGGTCTTTCAAGTGTCCCCACAGAAAGACGTCACAGGGGTTCATGTCTGGCGAATAGGGAGGCCAATCCACGCCGCCTCCTGTATGTTTCGGATAGCCCAAAGCAATCACACGATCCTCGAAATATTCATTCAGGAAATTAAAGACGTCGGCCGTGTGATGTGGCCGGGCACCATCTTGCATAAACCACGAGGTGTTCGCAGTGTCGTCTAAGGCAGTTTGTACCGCCACAAATTCACGAAGAATGTCCAGATAGCGTGATGCAGTAATCGTTTCGGATCTGAAAAATGTTCCAATGATTCCTCTGGAAGAAATGGCGGCTCAGACCAGTACTTTTTGTGGATGCAGGGACGATGGGACTGCAACATGGGGCTTTTCGGTCCCCATATGCGCCAGTTCTGTTTATTGACGAAGCCGTCCAGGTAAAAATAAGCTTCGTCAGTAAACCAAATGCTGCCCACATGGATATCGCCGTCATCAACCCTGTGCACTATATCGTTAGCGAATGTCTCTCGTGCAGCAATCGTAGCGGCGCTGAGGGGTTGCCGAGTTTGAATTTTGTATTGATAGAGGTGTAAACTCTGGCGCATGAGACGATACGTGGACGTTGGCCTAATTTGGACCGCAGCTGCAACACGGCGAACGGAAACCCGAGGTCACTGTTGGATCACCTGCTGCACAAGCTGCGCGTTGCCCTCTGTGGTTGCCGTACGCAGTCGCACTACCTTTCCAGCACGTTCATCCGTCACGTTCCCAGTCCGTTGAAATTTTTTAAACAGATCCTTTATTGTATCGCTTTTCGGTCCTTTGGTTACATTAAACCTCCGTTGAAAACTTCGTCTTGTTGCAACAACACTGTGTTCTAGGCGGTGGAATTCCTCTGTTCTAAGGAATAAACCATGTTGTCCACAGCACACTTGCACGTTGTGAACAGCACACGCTTACAGCAGAAAGACGACGTACAGAATGGCGCACCCACAGACTGCGTTGTCTTCTATATCTTTCACATCACTTGCAGCGCCATCTGTTGTTGAAAATTGTAACTACTGTAATTTCGAAAGTTTGTCCGCCTGAAAATGTACTGTTGTCCCAAGCATATTGCAACAAACGGTGTATTTCTATCGCTGCTCGTTTATTTTTTAGTGCCGTTTCAAATATACCGGTCATTTTTGAAACAACCTGTATAAGCTTCCAAAGCTCTTAGAGACAAATGGCAATTATCCAAATCGTAATTAAAATTTAGTACTGGAAACTTATCGAAAAGAAGGAAAAGCTGCTCGTTTAAGGTAATGAGGTGGAACATTAGTGACATGTTAAACCGTTTGCCCAGAAGGGACTCGAACTTTGGTCCCCTGCCTTACGCTGGTTGTGCTCTGCCAGCTGTCCTAGGAGACCAAATTTCAAATTTTTACAGTCTGTGTTCAGTAGTCCTAGTGACGTTCTTCTCTTCATCTAAGAATTATACAAGTCATCGTTCTGATATACCCGACTTTCTCTCCAACAAATCCATTGTCTCAGTTCTCGATCGACAACCGCGCCTGGCGTCGAATACAGAGGTCGACAGAAGATACTGCTGCCAGGAGGGAGAAACTACCCTGCTCCCCTTGTACTGCGTGGCTCACAACTGCCGGAATTGAGCGGAAACCTCATGGAAACCACGAGAGATGCACTTCATTCCGTGCCGACAGAATTTTCGAGCAAACGATGTAGCCATGTAGAAACTGTATGAGCACGGCCATTGGAGCTTTCCTGTGCTACACACACAATATTATGATGTACGTCCCCAGATGCACAGCTCGCAATTCGGAGCACGTCGCTCTTGATGAGTCAGACCTGGTCGAGGGCCGTCATTAAGATTTTACGACTGTGGTCGTTAACGGCGGGTAATTGCTGAATGCGTTCCGAAAACGCCACACTCGCCCTTCCGCTCGGCAAGGAAACAATTTTTTGTATGCTAAGCAGTCTGTGAAATGTGGAATAAATGTCGACAACGAATAAAGCTCAAAAATAAGTAAATTTATTGCCAGCAAGTGGTCCATGGTAAAGGAAAGAAAAAGTGAATTAGAGTTCATTATCAGTAATGAGAAAATACCGTGTGAAGGCGTGCATTCCCTCTAAGATTTCGTATCCTGTCAACGGTGCGCTAACAAATGCTGAGCACCAGCGTCAAATATTAAATATTCCTCGACAAAGACAAGTGTAGTCCTTGTCAATGTGAGAACTGAACTTGGTAACCTGCCAACATACATAGGCATTCAAGAGCCAAGTGAAGGGGGCTGTTATTTTAAAGCAGCAGAACAACGAACGATGAAAGATAATCTGCTCGAACAGATAACGTTTGCACATAAGCTGACGATCGGAAGGAGAGGAAGGATAATGTCGGTGAAAAAGGGGGTCGAATGTGCTTCCAAGCCGTTAAACGTATACTCCGAAGACTGGAACTTCAACATCCTTTACAGAAAAGGAAAGAAGAGATGCAAAATGCGTAAACTCTAAAACTGTGTAAGAGGGGGCTGTCTTCAATACTTCAACACAGTGCAATGCTATGTAAATACCAATTCACGGAAACGTCAAAACTTGGAGCCTACAGACATTGGATGAACAGTAGACTTACAGATGTAAAGAGCTTCTTTTATCTGCAAACGTTTTTTCATCAGCAGCGACATCAATTTCCGGAAGAGAAGCGGTGCTCACACCAACCCATCCTAGACATCCCGTTATAGCGTTATCGCCGGGGTGGTCCGTTGTCCTTACAACAGGTCATGCACGTGGTGACGCTAGCGAACAAGCAGATGTAAGTGATCTGACTGTACATTCCTCAAATAGCTGCCTAGAAAGATAATAGCAGAGGTATTATGTGCATCACATGTAAACATCCCGCACATGCGAATACTACCATTGTTGCCGGCCACTGTGGCCGAGCGGTTCTAGGCGCTTCAGTCCGGAACCGCGCTGCTGCTACGGTCGCGGGTTTGAATCTTCCTTAGGTTAGTTAGGTTTAAGTGGTTCTAAGTCTAGGGGACTGATGACCTCCGATGTTAAGTCCCATAGTGCTTAGAGCCATCTGAACCACCATCATTGACTTGAACAATGCCTTGTTTCCAAGCAGGGATTTGTGATTTTAGACGTATCAAAGTACCGCATACCCTGTGACATTTTCTCAAGCTTTGAAAGCCTATTGTTGGTGTAACTGTGTCTTTATATCCCCGTATTTCTGGAGACATAGAGAGGTGACGCATTCTATTACGGTTAAAGATAGGGTTGTTCAGAACACTAGATCGTTTTATTGGTTTTTATGATTTTCCAAATTTGAAGAACGTTCTCCAGACTTAAGTCTGAATTATACTGAATGTTTCAGGAGGAATAATAAATTTGAAGACTAAGAAGATAGTAGTGTAGACTAATTCGAAAAAAAAAATATTCGATATAACACGTGCCCAATTTTTAATTTTTTTCTACACGTACGGTGTATCCACAGGATATGTGGCCTGTAATTGAAAAGTGACATGATGATCTCTCCGTCAGAAAAAGATTCCAAAGTGTTCCCCCGTTCAGATCTCCTGGAGGGGACTGCTAAGGGGAAGGTGACCGTGAGAAAAAGAATGAATAACCAACGAAAAACTAACGTACTACTAGTCGGGACGTAGAATGTCAGAAATCTGGACGTTGTAGGGAAGGCGGAAAATCTGAAAAGAGAAATGCTAAGACTCAATCTAGATACAGTGGGTGTCAGGAAAGTGAAATGGAAGAAAGACCTTGATTTCCAGTCAGAAGAGTATAGGGGAATATCAATAGGAGCAGAAATGGTGTAACCGGTGTAGGATTCGTTATGAGTAGGAAGGTAGGTCAGAGAGTGATTTACAATGAATAGTTTGAAACACCGAAATTGCAGATAAAATATCTTCGCTCTTTAATATCCGTTGACAGCTTGTAATATATTGCTCTTTCTGAATCTGTAGGCTTCATTACCACAATAATATTGCATAATAGCCTGCATTAGTTAAAACCTATGGCGCACCTATCTTGTCATCGTCCTCAGACATTACTGGCAATGTTCCTTTCCTTTCCATGCAATCCTCGAGTGCCATAAAAATACAAACATTGATTAACTGTCTACTGCCAATTATTTCTGTTTGCTAATGATCGGTTTCAGTCTACATTTTTTTGCCTCAGTAACTGCTCATTCATGAATTCCATAACACAGGATTAACTAATTTGTACTTTTGAATATTAACTTCACTCACTTAAAGTAACGTAAAATTTCACTTGCAAAACCAATCACTAAAAATACAACAAGAAATTATAGTGTGCAATTTCATTTATTCTTTATGTATCTTAGCAAGTGACTTCTGTTGACTTGGTGTGTATTTCATTGTTCGTATGTTAAAAGTAAATCAGTTGCTCATTTGCTTAAAGTAAATTCAATTCAATCTTTCAATAATTAAAAGTAAATTGTTATCGTTTTACCAAATTTTGCATTACATTACGGGGTAGTTATTGGAAATCATTATTTTTACGTAACGAAGTTTCAGTTCCAGTCATTTATTTAACCAGCTACTCCATTTAACTTTGCTTTCAAAATTCAGTATTTCAGCATAAGTAGCTGCAAACTCAGTGCATTCTGATTCATTTATTTTCTCGTGCGCTGCTGTGTTGTGGAAAAGCGTGACAACCTTATGTTGCTAGGCCAGTGATTATTTGCTTAATGTTCTTTGCCGTTACCTTTCTTAGGATTCTGGATATTCATTGTCCTAGTTTGTTGGTGATCGTTTGATCATCCCTTATTCTCTAATCAGTATTTTTTGTATTAAATTTCCTCCCTTTGTGGCTCGTGAGAGATTGCACTAAATTACACCCATTTCAAAATTATTATCACGATTTAGATTAGGTTTGGAATAGATTCTTCCTTCAGAAGTGTATGTTGCACACTTTCCTCCTACTAACCGGTATTATTTTTCTTCTTCGATGATAGCCTTACTCATTCTCAAATTTCATTACGCATACGAGATCACGGTCAATTATATCGCAATCCTATAGGCCGATTAGGAAGGGGGAGGTCACAAGCTCAGTGATAGGGTTGTTCTTATCAGAATCGACAGCAAACTAACACCAGCAACGATAGTGCAGACATACATGCCGACGTCGCCATTCGAAGATGAACATGTAGAAAAAGTATTCCAGGACATTGAAATTATAATTCAATACGTAAAGGGATATGAAAACGTAATAGCCATGGGGAATTCGAATGTGTTTGTAGGGGAATGAGTAGGGGAAAGGATTACGGGAGACTATGGGCTTGGTAAATGAGTGAGGAGAAATATTATAACTGAGTTCTGTAGCAATAGAGAATACTCTGTTCAAGAATCACAAGAGGAGGAGGTACACTTGGAAAAGGCCGGGAGATGCGGCAAGATTTCATATAGATTACATAATGATCAATCAATGATTCCGAAATCAGATATTTGTTTGTAAGGTGTACCCAGGAGCAGACACAGGCTGAAATCACACTTTAGTAGTGGTGAAGAGTAGGTTGAAGTTTCAGAGACTCTTCAGAAAGAAGCAATGCGTAGAGAAGTGGGATACGGCAGTATAAAGAATTGAAGAGATACACTTGGAGTTCTCTGATGCTATGAGTACTACGACTGTAAATAACTCAATAAGCAGTTCAGTTGAAGAGGAATGAGCAGGGAAGTCACAGAATTCGGAAAGAAAAGAATCGGTACAAAGAAGGTAACTGCGAAGTAACAACGAGTAACAGAACAAATACTTCAGCTGTTCGATGAAAGAAGGAAATACAAAAATGTTCAGGAAATTCAGGAATACAGAAATACAATTCACTTAGGAATGAAATAAGCAGGAAGTGCAGGGAAGCTAAGACTGAATGGTTGAATGAAAAATGCGTAGAAATCGTAAAATGATTGACTCAGCTTACAGAAAAATCAAAACAACCTTCGGTGAAAATAAAAGCAAGCATGGTAACATTAGGAATGCAGTGAGAATTCTATTGGTAAATGCAGAGGAGAGAGTAGATTGGTGAAAAGACTACCCTGAAGGCCTCTATGAGGGGGAAGACTTGTCTGAAGACCTTATGGAAGAAGAAACGGGAGTAGATAAACAAGAGATAGGGGATCCAGTATTAGAATCAGAACTTAAAAGAGTTTTGGAAGCCTTAAGATCGAAAAAGGCAGAAGAGTTAGAAAAGTTTCCTTCAGATTTCTGAAATCTTTGGAGGAAGTGGCAACAAAACGACTTCTCACATTGTTGTGTAGAATATATGAGCTTCGCGATATACCATCAGAATTTCGGAGAAACGTCATTCACGCTATTCCGAAAATTGCAAGAGGGTGACCGCGGTGGCCGAGCGGTTCTAGGCGCGTCAGTCCAGAACCGCGGGACTGCTACGGTCGCAGGTTCGAATCCTGCCTCGGGCACTGATATGTGTGATGTCCTTAGGTTAGTTAGGTTTAAGTAGTTCTAAGTTCCTGGAGACTGATGGCCTCATATGTTGAGTCCCAAGTGCTCAGAGCCATTTGAGCCAATTGCAAGAGCCGAAAAGGACGAGAATTATCGCACAATCAGTTTAACAGCTCATGCATCCTAGTTGCTGGAAAGAATAATATACATAGGAATGGAATAGAAAATTGAGGATGTCGCAATGTCGATTAGTTTGGCTTCATGAAAAGTAAAGGCACCAGATGGGCATTTCTGTCGCTGCAGTTGGTGATGGAAGCAAGACTATACATAGAGCAACAAACGATTATAGGGTCTGTAGAACTCTAATTAGCGTTCGACAATGCCAAATGGTGCAAGATGTTCGAAATTCTGATAAAAATATGGGTACGCTGTAGGGAAAGACGGGTAATGTACAATATGTGCAAGAACCAAGAGATAAAAATAACGCTGGGGACCACGAACGAAGTACTCGAAATAAAAAGGGTATAAGACAAGGATGTAGTTGTTCGCTCCTTCTGTTCAGTCTATAAGTGGGAAAAAAATGAAGGTGAACGGATGTCAATGATAGGATTCGCTGATAACATAGCAATTTTCTGTGAAAGTGAAGAAGAATTACAGGATGAACTAAATTGAATGAGCAATCTAAAGAGTACACTGAAAGGATTTAAAGTAATCGAAGAATGACAAAGGTAACGACAAATAGCAGAAACGAGAACAGCGAGAAACTTAACATCACGATTTATGATCACCAAGTAGATGAAGTTATGGAATTCTGTTATCTAGACTGCAGAATAACCCATGACAGACGGAGCAAGGAAGAGATCAAAAGCAGACTAGCACTGGAAAAAAGGGCATTGGGGAATGGCCAAGAGAAGTCTTCTAGTATCAAACATAGGACTTAACTTTCACTTCAAGTGATTTCTGAAAAAGTACGTTTTGAGCCCAGCGTTGTATGGTAGTGAAACGCGGACTATCAGAAAACCGGAACAGAAGAGAATCGAAGCATTTAAGATGTGGTGCAGCAGAAGAATGTTGAAAATTAGATGGACTGATAAAGTGAGGAGTGAAGAGATTCTCCCTAGAATCGGAGAGGAAAGGAACGTACGGAATATATTGGTAAGAAGAAAGGAAGAATGGTAGGACATCTTTTAAGATATCACGGAATAATTCCTATGGTACCAATAGAAGCTGTAGAAGGGAAGAACTGTACATGAAGGCAGAGATTGGAACACGCGCAACAAATAATTGAGGACGATGGTTGAAAGTGCTACTCTGAAATGAAGAGGTTGGCACAGGAGCAGAACTCGTCGCAGGTCGCATCAAACCGGTCAAAAGACTGATGACAAAAAATAAAAAAATGCGATACAGTTGTTAGAAAGTAACCCAAACTAATATTCGTAGAAGGTATTAGCCAATGGCAAAGGACTGACCACTTTATTTTCATAATCTATCTTCTCCTTCAACGCACTTTCGTGTTGTCTCGACAACATTTCTCATGTTTATCTTTTCTTTTTAGACTTCGCCTTCAATCATCTCCACAGGTAAAAATCTAAAGAAATATATCCGGGGACCTCGGTGGCCAAGACACGTGACCATTTCTGACCACCTATCTTCCAGGGCTAAAACGATGTGTCGCCTGAATGTCCAGGTGTCCTGTCATGCTAGAAGAAGATAGTCATACTTATAGCCCAAGGAATCTCTTCCAGTACGACTGAAAGCTCGTTTTCAAGAAAGTCCAGTTTACTGGGCCCTGTAAGACGATGCGGTTACGCAAGAGGCCCAGTCAACAGATGGTATAAAATACCGCGCTACACATTTACAGCGTAGCGTTCTAGAAGAAAATGTGTGTTCTCTAATACATGTGGGTTTTCATCGGACTGCTGACGTGAGTTTAGTCTGTTACTGATGCCGCTACGAGCGAAAGTGGCTACACCAGTATTAACGAGATTACTCAATGATTTACAGTATGCCAACGACAAAATCTCAATCATCTACTGTCACCTTTTTGTCGAACGTGTTGAATCTGTTGTAAATAAGGATACCGGCTATACGTAAGTAAGCTAAATGGTGATTGCTATGTAACAATCGAAGATTATAGTCTTAAAGTGTACGGAAGTAATTTTATTCAACAAAATAACGAGGCATTTGTTGCATAAAGTAACCAAAAAATGATGCACCGTTTACAGATGTTCCAAGAGCGTAGAAATTACATCAAAAGGATGTGTCGAAATCCCTTATGAAAGAGTTATGTAATTAACAGAAAACAAATTCAGCACAAGAATTTATTTATTCGGCTTTAATGAGTGTTTCAAAAGAACGATGACTTGCTCTGAAAGAACGTTGTAGATTTAGAACTTTATTTGGAAAAGATGGGAATATAGAAATAAAGGTTTTAATTAAATCTAGAACATTCAAGTATCACGAATCACCTACTCGAAGGGTGTGGCTTGGTGTCTCGGAGGCATAGTGCTTGCTTGTAAGATGCGAAGGTCTCAGGTTCGACACTAGGTCAGTGTCGGAACTTTTACACGTCGCTTACCTTTTTCTTACCTCCGGAAATGTTTGTTAATGTGAAAAATGTGATCTGGAGTGCACGTTAACCTGTTAAGTCGTCGTACAGCTGGCCGGTTAAGTCACGTCAAATGTCGGAGGAATGCAATGACTCACGATCTCCAGTGGGACTACGCCCGGTAAACCACTCCAGTGCGTCAACCAGTACTTAATTTACTCGAAAGCAGCGGTGTCGCAAGTTAAAATAAATGCAGCTAGGAACTTCAGTCTGGAGCAGAAACGCTTGTATAGCGCAGTAAAGAGACACAGCCGTCACCCCCGATCGCAGCTTGGTACGCACGCCCGTCCGCCTAGCACGAGCCGCGCTGCCCGGCGCCGCCTGTTATTCAGGCAGCGCATCTCTCACCTGACGTGAATACCAACTGAGTAGGAATAAAAATTCCGAGCCCAGTTTCCTTTGTCAAACGTTTTATTTGGAGTCGCGGAGCGCTGCGTGGTGCACGCATAGTGTCTGTCCCCACCACACCTAGGACAGTGGTTGGCGGTTCTTGACCAACAGTGAGCAAGCGTCATCGTCGCCACTTGTGAAGTTGTCATCGTACACATTTTAGTAGCTACTTCAAGACGACAGGCGTGGCAAATGTACAAGGTCTCATCCGAGGGTTGAAACATACCATACAATCAGGCAATGTTGAGCCTAGATTTGAAATGACTATTCTTGGACAAAGATCTAGGCCTGCCACTGATCTGCTTATCGCCTCCGATTTGTTTCGTCTGTCATCGTTTGTACCATTACTATCTTCCGACATCTGCTGTCATCAACCACTGTCTCCTACATTTTCCTTGATGATTCCCGTCTTCAACTGACTGTGTCCTCTGTCGTCAACAGACAGATCTCTCGCCTACATCGTACTTTGCTGTTACGTCGTAGACATTTTTCATCGCCTTATCACTCGACGCCTTAACTCACGCCAGATACCGCCCTAATCAGCGAAGAATCTTCTCACTACAACGATACTATTCATTTCCTTCTCTCATTCTTCCCCGCTGTTGCTTCTTTCTCCCCCTGCAGGATGGTCCCCCTTTTTTGACTGAACTAATCGGTCATTTCTTTGCCATCTTACTTAAGACCAATGTGTGCTGCAGCTTCACTACCTACTCCATTATCTCTGGAACAGCTGCTAACAAAAGCAGCACCAGGCTCACCTTCTGTACACCATTATCACACCAGTCCCAGCGGCACCGTCAGCTGCACCTGTTTCATCGCACCGGCCGTATCAAATGTCCTGGTCTAACACTAGATTAACAGAGCACCTTGACTTCTCGCTTCGCTCACCATCCAGTCAACATCCACACAAAACATCCCAAAATTTACGATATTTACCGTCTCAAATACTGTATCTTTAATTATAAACACTTACCAAACCTCAGCATAATGCCTGACAGAAAAACAGACATTATAATGGTTTCAAATTACGATATCCCCTACCATGCAAAACTCGACGTCACACCTATTAACCTTCACATATCGTTGATCGGTCTTGGTATTCCCACGCCACAATAACTAAAAAATCTGCAGCACCTACCAACTCTCACTATTGGACCTCGAGAACATCGCAAGAGGATGATTGTTAATTTAGCTGAGACAGGACTGCTACATCTACATCTACATCCATACTCCGCAAGCCACCTGACGGTGTGTGGCGGAGGGTACCCTGAGTACCTCTATCGGTTCTCCCTTCTATTCCAGTCTCGTATTGTACGTGGAAAGAAGGATTGTCGGTATCCTTCTGTGTGGGCTCTAATCTCTCTGATTTTATCCTCATGGTCTCTTCGCGAGATATACGTAGCAGGGAGCAATATACTGCTTGACTCTTCGGTGAAGGTATGTTCTCGAAACTTTAACAAAAGCCCGTACCGAGCTACTGAGCGTCTCTCCTGCAGAGTCTTCCACTGGAGTTTATCTATCAAATCCGAAACGCTTTCGCAATTACTAAATGATCCTGTAACGAAGCGCGCTGCTCTCCGTTGGATCTTCTCTATCTCTTCTATCAACCCTACCCGGTGCGGATCCCACACTGCTGAGCAGTATTCAAGCATTGGGCGAACAAGCGTACTGTAACCTACTTCCTTTGTTGTCGGATTGCATTTCCTTAGGATTCTTCCAATGAATCTCAGTCTGGCATCTGATTTACCGACGATCAACCTTACATGATCATTCCATTTTAAATCACTCCTAATGCGTACTCCCAGATAAATTATGGAATTAACTGCTTCCAGTTGCTGACCTGCTATTTTGTAGCTAAATGATAAGGGACCTATCTTTCTATGCAACATATTACACGTGTCTACATTGAGATTCAATTGCCATTCCGTGCACCATGCGTCAATTCGCTGCAGATCCTCCTGCATTTCAGTACAATTTTCCATTGTTGCAACCTCTCGATACACCACAGCATCATCTGCAAAAAGCCTCAGTGAACTTCCGATGTCATCCACCAGGTTATTTATGTATATTGTGAACAGCAACGGTCCTATGACACTCCCCTGCGGCACACCTGAAATCACTCTTACTTCGGAAGACTTCTCTCCATTGAGAATGACATGCTGCGTTCTGTTATCTAGGAACTCCTCAATCCAATCACACAATTGATCTGATAGTCCGTATGCTCTTACTTTGTTCATTAAACGACTGTGGGGAACTGTGTCAAACGCCTTGCGGAAGTAAAGAAACACGGCATCTACCTGTGAACCCGTGTCTAAGGCCCTCTGAGTCTCGTGGACGAATAGCGCAAGCTGGGTTTCACACGACCGTCTTTTTCGAAACCCATGCTGATTCCTACAGAGTAGATTTCTAGTCTCCAGAAAAGACATTATACTCGAACATAATACGTGTTCCAAAATTCTACAACTGATGGACGTTAGAGATATAGGTCTATAGTTCTGCACATCTGTTCGACGTCCCTTCTTGAAAACGGGGAAGACCTGTGCCCTTTTCCAATCCTTTGGAACGCTTCGCTCTTCTAGAGACCTACGGTACACCGCTGCAAGAAGGGGGGCAAGTTCCTTCGCGTACTCTGTGTAAAATCGAACTGGTATTCCATCAGGACCAGCGGCCTTTCCTCTTTTGAGCGATTTCAATTGCTTCTCTATCCCTCTGTCGTCTACTTCGATATCTACCATTTTGTCAACTGTGCGACAATCTAGAGAAGGAAGCACAGTGCAGTCTTCCTCTGTGAAACAGATTTGGAAGAAGACGTTAAGTAATTCTGCCTTTAGTCTGTCATTCTCTGTTGCAGTACCATTTTGATCACAGAGTGTCTGGACATTTTGTTTTGATCCACCTGCCGCTTTGACATAGGACCAAAATTTCTTAGGATTTTCTGCCAAGTTTGTACATAGAACTTTACTTTCGAATTCATTGAAAGCCTCTCGCATAGCCCTCCTCACACTGCATTTCGCTTCGCGTAATTTTTGTTTGTCTGCAAGGCTTTGGCTATGTTTATGTTTGCTGTGAAGTTCCCTTTGCTTCCGCAGAAGTTTTCTATCTCGGTTGTTGTACCACGGTGGCTCTTTTCCATCTCTTACGATCTTGCTTGGCACATACTCAAATAACGCATATTGTACGATGGTTTTGAACTTTGTCCACTGATCCTCAACACTATCTGTACTTGAGACAAAACTTTTGTGCTGAGCTAGATCTGTAAAGCTCTCAAGACCAGGAACTGCTCCAACACTATCTTTCTTATGTAAACTGAAGTGAGAGGAGAGAGAAAGGAAAGGAAAGGAAAGGGGAAGGAATTATATCAGCTGCATTGGGACTTTATGCGGAACCAGTGGCGACGAGTGAAAATGTGTGCAGTACCGGGACCCGAACCCAGGATCTCCGTCTTACTGGGCAAACATGCGAACTATCTCGGTAGCTGCTTAGAATCAGAATAATTAATCATTAATCATTTACTCACCAATGGAACCCGGAACTAGCAGGGTAGCTACCGCTGCATGAAGCGTATTATAAGTCAAGATTGTAAAGTATCCATGACCTCCTCAAACAATATCAACTATTCGAAACATTTTTCAGCATCTTTATCACACATTTTCCGCATCAAAACGCAAGACAAGTTCCTTTTTTCCTTACTAATTCTGAACTTCTCACCTTCATCCACTCAGATGAAATAACATTCACCCTATCAGCTCTCTATGTCCCATCTTCGTCACAGAAGATTTTGTCTAGTCAGCACGATTGTACAAAATACCCTCACCTAAGACCACTCCGACATTCTGCAACAAATTACACAGGCTATTCATCTCGTGTTTTCCCTTATTACTTCCAAAACAATCTTAATTTCATATTTCCTCGAACTGACACCCTTGTTCAGTTCCCCCTTCATCTAAGCCAACACAAACTCCCTCTCCTGTGGCGCTTCGTGTCGGCCGTTTTGGCCGAGCGGTTCTAGGCGCTTCAGTCGGGAACCGGGCTGCTGGTACGGTCGCGGGTTTTTTTTTTTTTTGGGCTTCTCGTCCCCTCCACGTGTATGTAATAAAGAGCAGGTTCGTTTTCCTGCACTTGAATCTACGCAGAGTTCATCCAAAAAAGCTTCTTTCCGCGAGTCGCAGTCATAAAGTCAGCTTCCCTCCCATCTTATCCCACTCCAGAAACCAATTTCCACATTGCTCTTTTGTAACCCTCTCCACTTATTCACTTGTCCACGAGCTGGCCGTTGAGTCCAGTGAAGATCGTCTGCAAGAACACCAAGATAACATCTTCAGCAACACAGGATCAGTATAAACACTATCAGCATAATACACTGGTGAGCAAACCTTAATGGCGAAACTACGTAACATTCGATTGATTTTTACATAGCGAGATGAAGCTTGGACCATGCGTAGAAACAAATGCTACAGTATAGTAGCAAAAATGACTGAAAGGAATACACAGTGAGACGAACAGAAATGACACATTTACCAAAAGTCAGTAATTGTCACTGAAGTCACCTCGATTTTCGATGGTTCCCTAAACGTTACCAAAGGCGGAACATGGTTCTTTATAGTGTATGTGTGCTCACCAAGAAAGGCAATGCATGCCCTGCAAAGTGCTCCCATACTGGTCACAAGGTTGTTCAGGAGTCCTTGTGGCAGAACCTTCCATTCTTTGACCTGCACTGTTGACAACTGCTAGGCGGTCGTTGGTGCATTTTAATATGCTGTAATACGTTTTTCCAAGGCGTCCCACACGTGCTCGATGGGATTTAAGTTAGTGGAACAGACGGGCAAATCCGTTCGCCGAATACCCTCTCGTCCCATGAGCTCCTCCGCCTGTATTGTTCGATGCGGTCGTGTATTGCCTTTCATAAACATTAAGTCAGGGCCGAAGTCACCGCTGAAATGGCACGTATGGGGAAGAAGTACAGTGTCGCAATAACGTTGACCGGTGAGTAACCATGTTCAAAGATCTGGAGCTCAGCACGCCTATGCGACATTATGCCTCCGCTCAGCATAACACCTGGACTATAAACGATCATGTTCGACAAAGTTCCTGGCTGAATTACGTACTCTCATATGGCTGTCCCAACTTTCGTCGAGCTATGTTACTTGTCAGTGACGTATCATGCGAAAGTTGCTTTCGTCATTACGTTTTGCACACCAGCACAGCAACGATCATCTACGAATCTTTACATGTTTTAAATCCCCAACTCAAACAAAGGGGTTTTAAGTTTAACGTCTGTGGCATCGTAGCTCAAAAACGAAAGGTCTGATTTTAATGAAGTTTTTAATTATTTTTAAGTTGATTTAATCAGATTGGTTCTTAGCTATGCTCTATGAAAGTCTCTTCAGACGTTTGAATTTCATCAGCAAAATTAAGTAAAAATTTAGCCTCCAGCGCTCTCTCTTGATATACTCTACATAATACAAACAAGCTACGTCAAGTTACGTAGTACTAGATTGTAGAGCTCGAAAAGATATAAACTCCTGGCAACATATACACATTTTTACGGTAGATGAAGAAAGCTGATTTATGTCTTTCGATGTAGCCCGTTTCAGCACCTACAGACCAGTAAAAGGGTGTGACTGAAATGCGAAACACAAAACATGCTGTCTCATATTCTTTTGTAGTTCTTCTTGAGATCTAAAATTCGGTGCAAAACCAAATGAGTGTGCCCTAATAGTTTAGGCAGCCTATTGCAAGAGAGAGCAAGGCAGCCCACTTTCTTCCAACTCGATTTAGAATTATCGCCTCCGCTTGTTGCTTATATCACCTAAATTAGCTAAATATATACTAAGACATAGTCAATGAATGCACGTATGTGTGACTTAAAAGAAGAAACATGTAAATCGCATGAGTGAAAAAGATCTCGCTCCACAATTTAGTGTGGCGGTGGAGTGGCGTTTGTACCGTGTGTACTAGTAAAATACAAAGTTTAGAGAGCGTGAAATAAAACTTAATTTAAAATACACCGATACAAAAAAACTAAAAAGAAACATTTACTGCCTCTTTCAATTTAATATGTTGTGGTCTTCAGTCCTGAGACTGGTTTGATGCAGCTCTCCATGCTCCTCTATCCTGTGCAAGCTTCTTCATCTTCCAGTACGTACTGCAGCCTACATCCTTCTGAATCTGCTTAGTGTATTCATCTCTTGGTCTCTCTCTACGATTTTTACCCTCCACGCTGCCCTTCAATACTAAATTGGTGATTCCTCGATGCCTCAGAACATATCCTACCAACCGATCCCTTCTTCTAGTAAAGTTGTGCCACAAACGTCTCTTCTCCCCAATCTATTCAATACTTCCTCATTAGTTATGTGATCTACCCATCTAATCTTCAGCATTTTTCTGTAGCACCACATTTCAAAAACTTCTATTCTCTTCTTGTCTAAACTATTTATCGTCCATGTTTCACTTCCATACATGGCTCATACATGGCTACACTCCATACAAATACTTTCAGAAACGACTTCCTGACACTAAATCTATACTCGATGTTAACAAATTTCTCTTCTTCAGAAACGCTTTCCTTGCCATTGCCAGTCTACATTTTATGTCCTCTCTACTTCGACCATCATCACTTATTTTGCTCCCCAAATAGAAAAACTCCTTTACTACTTTAAGTGTCTCATTTCCTAATCTAATTCCCTCAGCATCACCCGACTTAATTCGACTACATTCCACTACCCTCGTTTTGCTTTTGTTGATGTTCATCTTATATCCTCCTTTCAAGACACTGTTCATTCCGTTCAACTGCTCTTCCAAGTCCTTTGCTGTCTCTGACAGAACGACAATGTCATCGGCGAACCTCAATGTTTTTAATTCTTCTCCATCTATTTTAATACCTACTCCAAATTTTCCTTTTGTTTCCTATACTGCTTGCTCAATATGCAGATTGAATAACATCGGAGAGAGGCTACAACCCTGTCTCACTCCCTTCCGAACCACAGCTTCCCTTTCATGTCCCTCGACTCTTATAACTGCCATCTGGTTTCTGTACAAATTGTAAATAGCTCCGTGTATTTTACCCCTGCCTCCTTCAGAATTTGAAAGGGAGTATTCCAGTCAACATTGTCAAAAGCTTTCTCTAAGTCTAGAAATGCTAGAAACTTAGGTTTGCCTTTTCTTAATCTAGCTTCTAAGATAAGTCGTAGGTTTAGTATTGCCTCACGTGTTCCCATATTTCTACGGAATCCAAACTGATCTTCCCTGAGGTCTGCTTCTACCAGCTTTTCCATTCGTCTGTAAAGAATTAGCGTTAGTATTTTGCAGCCGTGATTTGTTAAACCGATAGTTCGGTAATTATCACATCTGTCAACCCCTGCTTTCTTTGGTATTGGAATAATTATATTATTCTTGAAGTCTGAGGGTATTTCGCCTGTCTCATACATTTTGCTCACCAGATAAGAAGGAATATTTTGAAGCAAGCGTCATCGCGTCGAGGGACCGCGAAGTGAGTAAAATAAAAACAGAATACATACAAACTGGATAAATTATGGAATGTAGATACTAATCCTAATTAATATATTCTGAAAAATTAGCAGTTTAGACACAACTGTCAACGACGCCTGCCCTCACGCGACTAATCATGCCCCACGCGCCGTATACCGTGCTCACGTTTTAATAAAGCGTGAGGCAGTACGCTATCATCTCTTCACTGCGGGACAAGGCTTCGTAAGATAGATTAACGGATTCAACTAAGTTGGTAAGGAATAATGTAAAAACATGAAAAGAGCAAAGAGGTAACTTTAACAATATTAGGCTAATTAAATACAGATTGGTTTTCAGATTTTATATAACAAGTAATTGTAACTTCATTAGCTATTTGGAGGCGTGAAAGCGGACGCGTAGGACCAGCAGAGATGACTCCAAACAGAGGAGGCTTATTCCCAGCAGTAATGAAAGTGAGCTGTTCAAAGAAAGGATAGCTGCTGTTGGCGTCTTACTTTATTTTGTTTACTTAGTGGTCCCCCGACGCGACGACACTTGAACCAAAATATTACTGCTTATACCAAACTTAAAGAGGGAATACATATAACGTTTTAGAGGTTTTTGTGTCGGATTTTTTATTTTGAATTTAAGTGTTATAAATTACGTCGTTCATTCTCCTTTAAACTTTTCAGTGCTCCAACAACTCTCTGTGTCATGTACTCTTACTAGCTGCTGTCAACCTTGATTCAGTCTGGGGGAATGAAAATAGTATCAAAAAATGAAAAGAAAAAGACGTCAGGTGTACTGTGCTGGTCTCTCGTTTCTAGGCGCGCAGTCCGGAGCCGTGCGACTGCTACGGTCGCAGGTTCGAATCCAGCCTCGGGCATGGATATGTGTGATGTCCTTAAGTTAGTTAGGTTTAAGTAGTTCTAAGTTCTAAGGGACTAATGACCATAGCAGTTGAGTCCCATAGTGCTCAGAGCCATTTTTTTTGTACTGTGCTTTTACCGAGGCAGAAATCCAGTCCAACATGGGTCTGTTCGCACAGCGCAACTCGCTGAACACAAGAACTGAAACGAGACACGGAGGAGTTCTCATCCCTCATTAACAGTCACAGCTTGAATGTAATTCTCTGTACTTATTTATAGAAATTATGAACTGTTTCTCTCTGCCAACATCAAATACGCTGTATGTAAGTTGTTAAAATACAAAAATCTACAGAAAAGCTACTGCAAGATTCGAGGGACTTTTCTCAACTGATGATCATTGTAAACAGATGTTAACTATTTGTCCAAAGAAACAAGTCGCACTGAGCAAATTGCTATCATTTAGCACAAATCACCAAGTGTGGTTCGAATGCTGAATGGGAAATGGTACGAAACTTAATTGCAGTTGTATAATCACTGGATTTACCTTTCATTTATTTCTGTGTACAGGGGCATGTCGCCACACCAACTCTTACTATGAACATTGATATGTAAGTCCTCATAAGAGGGCGGGAATTTTGACAGTGGAAACTATTTATTTAGAACTTAAAGCAAAATAGATATATGTTTCAAAGTTTTTCTCATCTTTACTCATCATCTGGTCGCAGGCTATGTTCCTTAAACGAACAGCTTAGAAAAAGAAGCGGTGACACTTCCTGCAGGACCCGCCCATCGTTTTGCGGGACAACAGCCGGGTGCTTATGGCGCAACTTGTGACCGATTTGTTAGATCGATGAGGGTAGTAAGTGCTGTACGACTGACCACACTCCCCCATGTTAGCCCTTGTGACTTCAGCTTGAGCCGGCCGGGGTGGCCGAGCGGTTCTAGGCGCTACAGTCTGGAACCGCGCGAGCACTACGATCGCAGGTTCGAATCCTGCCTCGGGCATGGATTTGTGTGATGACCTTAGGTTAGTTAGGTTTAAGTAGTTCTAAGCTCTAGGGGACTGATGACCTCAGAAGTTAAGTCCCATAGTGCTCAGAGCCATTTGAACGTCAGCTTTATTCCTAAATTTAATGAAGCGCTTTATGGCATTCCCTTCAGAATTGTTACAGAGACTCGTCGGCCAATAGACAGCTTCATTCGAACTATCAACACAACTGCTGCTGCTATGGGTATCCCACAACTTCCACATCGCTGGCAAAGGTTGATACACAATGCTGATGACTACTTTGAAGGACAATAAAACATTGAAACATGTATCTGTTCTGTATAAGTCGTAAATAAATGGTTTCCAACATTCGCAGTTTCAGTGTTTTATAGCTCTGGAGAGGCGTGCTGATGGCTGCTGCGTAGAAGAGAAGACTGAAGTGCTATACCACTTCTGTGCAATGGTATGTGTAAGAGTACTGCATTTTTATACAGAACGGTAACCCTTGCGACAGATAGAAAGGCCGCGCGAGATTAGCCGAGCGGTCTCGGGCACTGCAGTCATGGACTGTGTGGCTGGTCCCGGCGGAGGTTCGAGTCCTCCCTCGGACATGGGTGTGAGTGTTTGCCCTTAGGATGATTTAGGTTAAGTAGTGTGTAAGCTTAGGGACTGATGACCTTAACAGTTAAGTTCCATAAGATTCCACACATATTTGAAATTTTTGACAGATAGAATTCTTTTGAATTTTTTGACAAGGACACAGAGATGCTTGTTTAATCTGGAAGTAGCGGTGGCATTACTCCCATTCAAAATCTGAGGGTTATTTTCATGATAAAGCTGCGAAAGACCGAAATAGCGTCAGGGTATGAGCTAGTTCCTCTGGTTCGTCAAACGTCATTTAAGGACGATGACGTCAGAAATATATACGAAACCCTAATAAATGAGATGCGAAGACGAAACTAGTCTCGAATTCAGTCTAAGGGGTGCCATGTACGGCGATGAAAGACAAATGTTAAGGGGGTATGGCGTCAAACGGGCCGACTCGGAGCAGGAGAGGCACCACAGGACATTTTAATTTCCACTGTCTATACTTTTACAAATAAATCATTAAACTTTGTCAGCATGACCAGGAAGGATTCAAGATTCACACTCATAGCAGTGGAAGATCACAAACATGACAAAATAATTTTTTTTCACATGTGAAATTTCATCATTTTTTCAGTTACTGATGGCAGAATTTGTTGCTATAGGTACAGTTTTCTTCATAAGTAGGAGAGACTCTTCGATGAATTTAGCACAGCATATAAACCACACATACAGGTGTATTAAACTTTAAAATTTATTTAATTTATGAAAAAATTGTATACGATGTTACATTTTAAACGTCATGTATAGAACAAACTCAAATTTTATACTTAATTATCTCAATTTTTACCACAGTTTTTAATAGATTTGGAAAATTCTAGAGTTTCATACACTTGTAACTATGGTTTGTATTGTGTGCAAAATTCATCTAAGTATCTCTCCTAGTTATGAAGAAAAGTGTACCTAAAGGAACAAATGCAGCCAATAATAAGTGAAAAACTGATGAAATTTCAGCCAAAAAAAAATTTTGTTCAGTTTTTGAACTTCCACCGCTACTCCTGAATCCTTCTTGGTCATGCTGGAAAAGTTTTATAAATTTATTTGTAAAAGTTTAGACACTGAATATTAAAATGTCCTGTAATGCCTCTCCTGCTCCAAGTCACCCCGTTTGACGTCCTACCTCCCTTAATCATTTGCTTGTATAACATAGTTATATCAATAAGTTATGAAAATCCTACTTAACAGTTTAGCCACGTCTGTAGAATACTAGAAGGAGCAACTGTGGCCTTCGTAGGAAGACGACAGCTGCGATAGTACCCCCTCCCTTCCCCCCGCTGATGCTAAGGCCCACCATTGCGTCCAGACGGGCAGAACGTGGGACCGCCGCGAAGAAGACGTCGCACAACTGTCGTGGCGAGGTGCGGCGGGCAGGATGTCAGGTGGGGAACAAATGAGGCAGTCCTCGATATTTCTTGTCGGCGAGGGCCGGTGCGCCGCCGCGCAGCGCCTCTGGACGATAAAAACGCGAGAACCGGATCGAGGGGTGTCGGGGCCCGCAGCGCGTGCAGCGTTCAGCGGAATCACACTCGCACCCAGTCTACGTCGCCACCGAATATTGCTTCCCTCGTAAATCGTAATTACGGGATTTACGAGGTATGTTCATCAACTGAACAATTTTTGCGATTGCACGGGAGAGTGTGATCGAGCAGAATTATTACACCACTCTGAAAGAGTCGTTTCTGAGCTGTGAGGGAGGTTTCTCAATTAGCTCTTATGATGACTAGAACGTTCGCTGAGATTCCATGCTGCTAACTTAGCCACTAGACCCCGGCAAGAAGGTGACAAAGGAATATGTTACGGAGGTGACAGTGAATTCTTAAGCAGCACAGAAACGGATTTCATCGCTTGAGTGTTGTAATTAATGTACAGAACACACCCACAGCTCTCGAATTATGTGGTTTATTTCATCTAGTTTCTCTCGCAGGTGTGAGCATCCTAATGTCTCTGGATCTAGCGGTATACAGGATATCCCAGGAGGAATTGTCAACATCCAGAGATGTGACAGTAAAGACTTTTCGAGGTACAAAAGCCTAGTAAATCTGAGCTGCAAAATGTATACCTAAAGAGCTAAGAACACTTGTTCAAACTAAGAGATGCGTTTCACAGTAATGAAGACGAAGTAGTGTTCATAGCTCTTAAAATATGTATTTTACAGCCCTCGTTTACAGGACAATTTTAAATTGTTTTGGTCCATACTACTTCCTCCAAAAATGTGGAGAGCAAAGAGCTTGCAAGAGAAAATATTTGTTTTATAGTATCGAAGATGGAAAAGTGTTCGTAGCTCTGAAATATGCATTTTCCAGCCCTTGTTTACTACACATATTGCATCGAATGATCTCCCCGTTATGTACCTGAATATTGGCCATTCTTTACTTGGACACCCGTATAAAGCAGCATGACATAAAGTTAAAGAACTGAAAATCGACTTGCAACATAGTAACTTAACGTTTATTCCCGTAGTGACAACACGCTACCTGTTAAAATCACGTCAACGCAAAGTGGTGAGAACTGGATCTGAAATTTTTATTGCAAGCGTATTGATGCGATTAATGATACAAAGCACAGCTGGGGTAGTTACCACACCTCACTGAAAAAGTAAGAGCCGTATCGATTTTCAAAGAAGAAAGCTGTTACGTCACGTGAGCCACGTTCATACAGGTCTGAAAATAATGTACATAGACAAACTATTGCAATTATCAAACACGTTTTGAGCTCACACCGATTCCACTTACATCGTCTGTGGACCTTCTTGAATAGTCAGTCTTTTTCTAAACAGAAAAAGACTCATGTTTATGTGGGAAATGAGATTCATTAATCTATTTACTGCAAAATTTAAAATATGGTAAAATATTAATATTTAGCAGGAAAAAACTTTTGATCTTTCATCAAATTCAAATTTCTAAGGAAAAAAGCAGTTTGTACGGGAGTTAGCATACAAATTGTTCAAACGCGTCTGAATTCCTAAGGGACCGAAGTCATCGGTCCATAGACTTACACACTAAGTACATTAACTTAAATTAACTTACGCGAAGAACAACACACACAGCCATTCCCAAGGGAGGACTCGAACCTCCGTTGGGAGGGGCTGCGCATTCCGTGACATGGTGCCTCACTCAAACCGCGTGGCCACTCCTCGCGGCTGTTAGCATACATTATTATTTCTGCATAGTCCGCCCCTGGTAGCTGAGAGGTGAGCTCGACGGAATGTCGTACCTAACGACCTGGGTTCGATTCCCGGCTGGGTCGGAAATTTTCTCCGCTCAGGGACTGGGTGTTGTGTTGTCCTCATCATCCCCCATTTCATCCCCATCAACACGCAAGTCGCCGAAATGGCGTCAACTCGAAAGACTTGCACCAGGAGAACGGTCTACCCGACGAGAGGCCCTACCCACACGGTATTACCATTTCCATTTGTGCATACAGTGCTTATGCATAGGTATGTGTCCAACATCTAAAATAACTTGTTAAAATAAGGTCAGAGTGACATAAATCATGGAACTGTCACATTTTTTGTCTGAGTGCGTGATTTCATATACAAGCCAACGGCCGTATTCTGAGAATAATTTGAACGTGCTGCTGTATTTACTGACAAGGTCCATCTACGTAGCTGGGTGGTAACGTGCTCGCCTCCCATACAAGCGAGCCCGGGTTCAATTCCGGGACGGGTTGGAGATTTTCTCCACCCGGGGAGTGGGTGTTGTATTGTCCTCATCACCGCGCGCAAGTCATCCAATGTGGCGTCGAATTCAATAATAATTCCACTTGGCAGCCGAACCTCCCCGAACAGGGTCCTCCCGGCCAACGAAGCCATACGCTCACTTCCATTTACCCACATTAGGCTTCGATACTCTTCGAATAGCGTTCGCATTTGCATTCGCATACATCGTCGGCAATTAATTTCATTATGCATATGATTGAATTATGAACATCGTAGCACAATCCAAATCTTCATTAGAACGAACCCCGATTTTACGGGCTTTTTTTCTTCATGTATAAAATATGAGCGCATCAGTAATACAATAAAAGCATGGCCCATACAAAAGCTCTGTGATTATAAAGGCGTAGACCATAGCCAGTGCTAATGTCGTATATAGAGTACTGACAGCCAACAGCCTGCAGACGATACAACCCCAGCAGATGCAGTCACATCTACGCCGTCTACTTTCAAGAGGCATGGCTCGGTGTGACACACTGACTGCTTTTCGGGAAACTTCCGTGCTAGCGATGGGGGTCATCAACACAGAGGAACGCTGTAGTGGTACGTCTTTCACGTGGTCAGCACCAGACAACTAGATTTAAACACCCTGGGAGAGTCAGTCATTAATTCGGTCAACTGGGCCAGTCTGAGGGGTTACGAGCGAGCGTGTGATTGGCATAGCAGAGCTATGTTGCGCCATGCGGCGTGTATCACTCACCACCACGAGTTTGACAGCGTTCTGCTGACGGAGTCACAACCGGTACAGTTGGGATATGTTGTGCTGGACGACGGAGCCACAACCGGGGCACGAAGTGCTGATCACCCACCGAGCACACCGCCGCCTCCTCACGGTGCGGGGCACAGCCAACGGCCAGCCGTTTCCCTGCCTCCGGGATCTGCCAACCTCCCACTTCTAATCTCCAGCAAAATGTCCAGAGTGTGACTCGGGACAAAGCCTTCGTCTTCAGTGGTAGAAGACCCAGTGGCTGCCTGTTACTGTTGCAGAGTCGTGTCCACTCCTTCGATTACTGCTACCGTTAGCGCCCGCGTAGTCGGCATTTAACCAAGAAGGCCGTCCTCACATGGGACGAGGCAGCTGACGTTGTTACGGAAGGGAAATCTAACGTCACTAGACACATACGCCTGCGTCACACGAGACGAGCTATTTAACGTGATTTTGCGCTCTCAGCGCTCTCCAGCAGAAGCTGTCGGCTGTATCTGGCTGGCAAAACCACACAGTCTGTTTATGGAAATGGACGCACGTAAAACTGCTACATTAACTCTACTAAAGCGCACATTTCCTCCCTTGTCCATATGCTTGTCATGTCGTTCTGTCTGCAAAAACTTGTAAACTCCGTCCATATCCCTTGGCGGACCCAGTGGAACTGACGGCCACCGTGTCATTCTCAGCCCACAGGCGTCACCGGATGCGGATATGGAGGGGCACGTGGTGAGCACACCGCTCTCCCGGCAGTATGTCAGTTTACGAGACCGGAGCCGCTACTTCTCAGTCACGTAGCTCCTCAAAATAATTGAAAAGCCACGATCGCTTCAATATCGTTTACTAGCACTCAATTTCAGCACTCTGAAGGTGCCGTCATCGGATCTGAAACGCGGATTAACATTTTAAAACCACGTTTCAGAGTGCTCAAACCGGTCATCTAGTAAACGGTATTGAAGCGATCGTGGCTTTTCAATTATTTTAAAAACAGAGTGATCGCCCCACGACACAGCATGTGTTCACTACAAAGTAGCTCCTCAGTTTGCCTCACGAGGAATGAGTGCACCACGCTTGCCAACAGCGCTCGGCAGAGTTTAACTTCGGTGATCTAACGCGAACCGGTGTTACGACTGCAGCAAGGTTGTTGGCATATCCTTGAAGGTGTTATAAGACAAAGAGGAGTGCTCCATATCCAGTAAGTTAGGATATCATCGTTAAAAAGTTAAAAATACCCACTCCTGACACAGCGAGTGCATTTATATTTACTTGACATCGACTATTATAGAGAATATTTTTGTTAAATTAATAAGAAACTCTCACAATCTATTATAAAACGTGGCAGTGAATTAAAAAAAAATACATAAAATTGCGAAATTGGTGAAAACTGCTTCGTAGACAGGCACCTTTATCTATTATGCTATGCTGAAACTGTGTAACGTACTATTTTGTATTTTATACTGCAATCTCCTGAAGGCTTTAATCATTAATATGTTACTAACTGACATTTAGTTACAACAAATCCTATCAATAAAAGTCCTGTTTTGAATTACCAATGTACTACAGACTTAAAATGACATACTTTCATAAACGAAAGTTGTAATACGAAAATAACTGAAAAAGAAATTTCTTTAACCACCAATGTGACATCTCCCACCATTTCATTACAACAAATGGCTCTGAGCACTATGGGACTTAACATCTGAGCTCATCAGTCCCCTACACTGAGAACTACTTAAACCTAACTAACCTAAGGGCATCACACACATCCATGCCCGAGGCAGGATTCGAACCTGCGACCGTAGCGGTCGCGCGGTCCCAGACTGTAGCGACTAGAACCGCTTGGCCAATCCGGCCGACTCATTACCAAAAAAATGCACCAATAACGAGGCGTTTTCGGTAGATTCTCAATGCACTGGTGCTTTGAAACAGTCTATATTCATAGCACGTAAGTTTTTATATATATCCGAATAGATGAGAACGACGAAATCCAGTACGCCGTCTCGCAAGTTCTGCTTGTAACGTAAAAAGCGTTCTTGCCGCTTTTTCATTCAGAGCTTCGTAGCACTTCGACCAAACGCCTCAGAACTTCTTATTTGTTTTAAGCGCGACAGTGCCTCTCCTAAACGTGAAATAACAAGAAGTGACGTCACAAAACTCCAACAGCTGCATGTCAGCGTCAGCCAATTCGTCCCGTGTGAGGACGGTATGAACGGTTTGCCTTCCCTGGGCGCGGACGCCATAGACCGTGCGCTGCGCCTGCTACTCCGACGATGGAGTACCACGGGGGCAACACCAGGCCGCGCCCAGAGCGACACGTGCACGTTCCGGGTGGTTATAATTAAACGTTCCCTGTGTAACACGTTATAATACGGTAACCAAACTTGGTAGCATTAATGTCCAGAGCATGGGGTGCATGATTTTCTTGCGTCACAGCGCTACCGTCCAGTTCCAACTATGGCCACCAGGTGCCATGATCAGTCATCGTGATTCATAGCCTCACACGCCTGACCAGTCGCACTGCACTTGTTGCCGTGCCAACGTGAGCTTGGATAAAAGGAGCAGGGCATTACTGCTGAAGCTCTGTTATCAAATATCTTATTACTTCCAAAATAATTTTTATTTCATATTTCCTGGAACTGACACCCTTATACAGTTCCCCCTTCATCTACGCCAACACAGACTCTCTCTCCAGTGGCGCCTCGTGGCGGCCGCTGTGGCCTAGCGGTTCTAGCGCTACAGTCTGGAACTGCCCGACCGCTACGGTCACAGGTTCGAATCCTGCCTCCGGCATGGATGTGTGTGGTGTCCTTAGGTTAGTTAGGTTTAAGTAGGAACTGATGACCTCAGAAGTTAAGTTCCATAGTGCTCAGGGTCATTTGAACCATTTTGTGTTATCAAATGGTTCAAATGGCTCTGAGCACTATGGGAATTAACATCTGAGGTCATCAGCCCCCTAGACCTACCTAAACCTACCTAACCTATCACACATATCCATGCCCGAGGCAGGATTCGAACCTGCAGCCATAGCGGTCGCACAGCTCCAGACTGAAGCGCCTAGAACCGCTCGGCCACACTGGCCGGCTCTCTGTTATCAAAACAACAGTAACGCTGCAGCTGCATTTCGAGAATATCGCCGGCTCAATGGATTACGGAAGGGTCCTCTTTCTCCACCTGCTGCGCGGAGCTTGACGAAGAAGTTCGAATCGACTGGAGAACTGGGTGTCTTTCCGGGAAGAGGACGACGACCGGTTGCATCACAGGTGGCTGTCAGAATTGATTTTGCTATGGGAGACAACGCTGCACGCAATTCACGATCGTCAGGCAGTGCGCGTGCTGTGTCACGACAGTTGAACATCCTGTGATCCACTGTACGGAAGGTGCTTCATACCATTCTCCAATGGTATCCGTACAAGATCCATATCTTACAGCAGTTTGCACCATAGGACGCACAACGGCATGTTGACTTCACTCTCCACTTTCTCCCAAGAACTGAAGATGACGAGGGTGCCCCTGCACGATCCTGTGGACAGACGAAACTCATTTTTCTCTGAAGGGTGAGGTGAAGGCACAGACTTGCCGAGTGTGGGGCTCTTCACTCCCAGTCACTGTGCATGAAGTTCCTCTGTCTGGTGAACTATCACCGTATGTTGTGGCTTCACAACTACGTTCATAATTGGCCCATTCTTTTTTGAACAGGTTGGCGCTCAAGGACCAACGGCGTGCAGTGTCACTGGCCAGAGTTACTGCAGTATGCTTCGTCAGCCTGTCATACCCGCCCTATAGGAGAGAGACTCATTGACAGTTTTCATGCGAGATGGGGCCGATCGTTTCCAAATGCTTGGGCAGCACGATCGCCTGATCTCACTCCCTGTGATTTCTTGTTGTGGGGCTACATCAAGGATAGAGTTTACCAGGGGGACATTCATACTTATGCGGATCTGAAGGGCAGCATATCAAGTGAGATGACCAGCATACCTACAGAAATATGTCGTTCTGCTGTACAGAATGCAAACCTGCGCTGTATAGCTCTTGCAGACACTGATGGGTGCCCTATTGAGCCCCTTTTGTAGCAGTAATGAGACTGGTATGTAATGGTATGATGTACTGTAGCAGCACATTAAAAGTGTTTCAATTGAACTGAAGTTAATCTGCAAGTACAGTTCACGTTTATTCTAAATGTGTAGATATTTTCCGTTAGAAAAGGCATAGATATGTGAAATGTTACTGATATCCGAAACATTCCCATCTTACGACAACTTCCATGGTAGATGACTGGAAACAATATTCATTATCAGCTCGGTGCGAATGGAGCACTGAGAGAACCTGTTTCCAACATAATCTGTCGTTTGCTGGTACACTTGTAAGGGGATCAGCACGTTCTCTGCGAAAGGATCTACTCTTAGAAGTGAAAGGGAAATCTTGCGGCATAATACCATTTACATGATTGCATGTAACGTTAAGAATTCATCGACAAACAGGTTTCGCCCAAAGTAGTCCAAATTCAGGAGCGTACAGCAGCGGGATTAGATAACTAGTGACTGGATCACACTGTAATGTGCTGCCGCTGTGGCAATGAATGTCAGTTACTATTTCATTAGTCGTATTTTAGGGACTAATTTACCTAATGCTGTTTTATGTAATTTAGTGTCCACTGATCCACAAATGCATTGAACTCGACAGTTTTCATACGAGATGGGCCCGATCGGTTCCAAATGCTCGGGCACCACGTTCGCCTTATCTGACTCCCTGTGATTGTCTGAAGAGCGAATCTGGTAAAAAAAAGAAAATTAAGTAGCACACGGTATTTAGGTGTGCTCTGCACATTAATTCTCAAGGAGATTGTGCTCTAACATGCTCCTCAAAGTGAAACTCTTCAGCATGGATTGCAGGTGAAAAGTAGCTTTAAAACTTGTATTTTGGTATAACTGTGGAAGATGTGAGAAATCTACCTACTTGATGAAAGTATACACCGAAAAAACTGCCGTAGATAAGTAAGGGAGAATTCTATGAGACTGGAGACAGCTTTCAAAAACATATCATCTAGAGAGTACCGAAGACAGCACGGTGATTTGCGTACGACATCTATGGCACAACCAACTAAACAGCTCATGCAGCCAATTTGCTGACAAAAATGATGTACTGAAAAACAGAAAAGAAAATTGAGTATCTGTTTGATGACAATCAGTTTGGTTTCAGGAATGGAAGAAAGACTTAAGAAAACTCACGACACTCTTATAGGATTTATTGTGCCAGGTAAAGCATCCGACAATGTAAACTGGTGCGTGATGTTCGAAACTCTGAGAAAAATAGGAGTAAGCTATAGGGAACGACTGATGATGTACAAGAACCAAGAGGGAACAATATGAATGGAAGGCCAAGAACAAAGTGATCGGATTAAAACGGATTTAAGGTAGGGAGGTTGTTTTTCGTTCCATTGTTCAGTCTATACGTCGAAGAATGAGTAAAGTAAATAAAAGAAAGGTTCAGCAGTTCGCCTGAAACAGGGTGAAAGGACATTAATGATAAGTCTCTCTGATGACAGTGCTACCTCACTGAAAGCGAAGAGTTATAGGACCTGTTGAATGGAATAAACAGGCTAACGAGTACAGAATATGCAGTGAGAGTAAACCGAAGAAGAGGGAAAATAATGAGGAGTAACAGAAATGAGATTAGCCGTAACCTTAATATCAAACCTGGGCAGGAGACTCTGTTAACGAATTCTGGTACCTTGGAACCAAATCGACACCTGACGGACGCGACAAGCAGACAGTGGCATAGGCACAGAGAGCTTTTTTCTCATAATGTACGTCTGAAGCACAGCATTTTATGGTGGTGTATGACAGACTGTGGGAAAACCAGAAAAGGATATAATCGAAGCGTTTGAGATGTGATGCTACAGAAGAAAGTTTCCAGAGATTCGACGAAGAAAGAAATGTATCAAAAACAATGTCAAGGATAGGGGACACGAAGATAGCACGTGTGCTAAGAGATCAGGGAATAGCTTCCGTAGTATTAGAAGAACTTAGAGAAGGGTAAAAAAACAGAGACTGGAATACAGCCAACGAGTAACTGAGTATTCTGGGTGCAAGTGCTACTCTGGGACTAAAAGGTTGGCGCAGGAGAGGAATTCATGGTGGGTCGCATCAAACCAGTCAGGAGACGGTTGACCCAAAAAAAAAAAGGATGGAAACAATCCATGAAATCCACCGTACCACCTGTCCTTCCTATAATACCTAACCCATCTCTCTCTTTCGCGATGCCGAAGTTTCACATCCTTCACTTCCTTTTCCTCGCCATGTCCACGACGAGCCGCCAGCCAGTTGGACTTGCCCAAAGCTTTTTAGTCACAAACGTTCCATATCACAAGTACTCTTGTCCTCACATCCCTAAAAACTCGCTCCAGTACTTCCACGCCCTATAGATTCCACATAACTACACAATCTTCCCATTCCCAAATTGTCTATCGAAAGAGTGGGTACCTCCTATTCGCTGACGCGCTTCCTTCGGAAACGAGGAGTGTCTTCTTGGTTTCATCTGCATAATTTAAAACGAAAACAACAGTGGAAGTACTATTTTCTAAAGATAATGAATGTGAACAATATTTTCAGTTCTTCAGTAGGAAGAAAGGGAAATTAGCTTCTTACTTTCATAAAACAAATAGCGTTTCCCCTGCAAACATCTTCAACTCGATAAAGTTGCCGAAGATAATCGATCAGCACATTATTTTAAGAAATCGTCCCACCATTCACATCAGATGATTTAGAATAAGTACCGAAACCTAATTCAGGATGATTCGAGAGTATTAGAAGTTCGCTTATGCAGGATACGAATACACGTCGTAACCGCCGCCGAACTTCGTGACAGAGGAATGCTCGAGAACATTTAAAGTCAAAGGCAGCCACTATGCACTAGTTCACTCCACTATTCCTTGAGAACCATGGTACAATAAGACAAAAACATCGATGAGCTTCACGAAAGTTACAGCACGACTGAAATGTAATCATAGGAAGTTCCTCGAACACCTCTATAGGTTCAGCCTAAGCACCGCCCCTCTATGGATTTGCGGAGACGAAGAAGATCAAAACCATATTTTCCTACGATGTTCTCGGAACACAGATCACATCATGTTCTAACAAGTAATCTTCGGGCGCTTGGTCATCAAGCCTCCAAACCTTGTTAACATGAAACGATTTTTTTTTCGAGTCATTATTGTTCTCAAATGGTTCAAATGGCTCTGAGCAACATGGGACTTAACATCTGAGGCCATCAGTCCCCTAGAACTTAGAACTACTTAAACCTAACTAACCTAAGGACATCACACACATCCATGCCCGAGGCAGGATTCGAACCTGCGATTTTAGCGGTAGCGCGGTTCCAGGCTGAAGCGCCTAGAACAGCAGCCGGCCATTAGTGTTCTGACTGTTTGATGCGCCCCGGTACGAATCTCTCTCTTGTGCCAACCTCTTCATGTCAGAGCAGCACTTGGAACCTAGGCCATCAATTATTTGCTTGATGTATTCCAGTTCCTGTCTATAATTTTTTTCCCTCTATAGTTCCCTCTAGTACCATCGAAATCATTCCCCGACGTCTTAACAAATGTCCTACCACCCTGTCCCATGGAAGTCATTCCCTGATGTATTAAAATCTGTCCTATCATCCTTGTCAGTGTTTTCCACATATTCCTTTCCTCTCCGATTCTGCGCAGAACCTCCTCATTCCTTATCCTATGGTCCACCTAATTTTCAACATTTGCCTGTAGCACCACATCTCAAATGCTTCGATTCTCTCCTGTTCCGGTTTTCCCACAGTCCATGTTTCCCACAATACAATGCTGTGCTCCAAACTTACGTTCTCAGAAATTTTTTCCTCAAATTAAGGCCTATGTGTGGTACTACTAGACTTCTCTTGGCCGGTAAGGCCATTTTTGCAGTGCTAGCCTGCTTTTGAGGTCCTCCTTGCTCCGCCCGTCATTGGTTACTTTGCTGCCTAGGTAGTTCGTTACCTTTATCTACTCCGTGACCATCAATTCTGATGGTAAGTTTCTCGCGGTTCTCGTTTCTGCTACTTCCCAATACTTTCGTATTTCTTCGATTTACTCTCAATTCCTTACTTATTAGACCGTTCATTCCATTGAACATATCCTCCAAGTCTTCTACACTTTCACTCAGGATAGCATCGTCATTAGCGAATCGTATCAGTTATATTCTTTCACTTTTATTTCGATCATTGCTTCTTCGATTTACAGACTGAAGAGTAGTGGCGAAAGACTACATTCCTGTCTTACACCCTTTTTAATTCGCGCACTTGGTTCTTGGTTGTCCACACTTATTTTTCCCTCCTGTACATACTGTATATCACCTTTCTCTCCCTATAGATTACCCCTATATCTCTCAGAAAATCGAACATCCTACACAGTTTTACTTGGGCGAACACTTTTTCAGGTCGACAAATCCTATGAACGTGTCTCGGTTTTTGTTTAGTCTTGCTTCCACTATCAATCGGAACGTCAGAACTGGCTCTCTGGTGCCTTTGACTTTCCTAAAGCGAAACTGATCGTCATATAATGCATTATCGAGCTTCTTTTCCATTATTCTGCATGTTATTCTTGTAAGCCGTGCGGGGTAGCCGCGCGGTCTCAGCGCCTTGCCACGGCTCGCGCGGCTTCCCCCGTCGGAGGATAGAGTCCTCCCTCGGGGCATGAGTGTGTGTGTGTTGTACTTAGTGTAAGTTAGGTTACGTTAGATTAAGCAGAACGTAAGCCTAGGGGCCGAGGTACTCAACAGTTTGGTCCCATAGGAACTTACCAAAAAAAAAATATTCTTTTAAGTAAATTTGATGCATGAGCTGTTAAGCTGATTGGGCAATAATTCTTGCCGTTGTCAACTCTTGCAGTCTTGGAAACTTTGTGTCCGATATTTTTGAGAAAGTCAGATGATATGTCACCAGACTCATACATTCCACACACCAACGGGAATAATGGTTTTGTTGCCACTTCCCCAATGATTTTAGAAATTCTGATGAGTCTTGTCTATCTTAATTCCTCCAAAACTCTCTTGAATTATGATTCTAGTACTAGATCCCCTATCTCTTCTAAATCGCCCCTGTTTCTCCTTCTGTCACATCAGACAAATCTTCCCCTCATAGAGATCTGCAATGTATAGTGGAATTCACGTTGCACTCTTAATGTTACCACCCTTGCTTTTAATTTCTTCGAAGGTTATTTTTAATTTCCTGTATGCTGAGTCAGTCCTTCCGACAATAGTTTCTTTTTCGATTTCTTCACATTTTTCATGCAGCCATTATCGTCTTACCTTTCCTGCACTTCCTATTTATTTCTTTCCTCAGCGAACTGTATTTCTGTATTCGTGAATTTCCATGAACAGTTTTGTACTTCCTTCTTTCACCGATCAATTGAAGTATATTGAAGTATTCTGTTATCCACGGTTTCTTCACAGTTACCTTCTTTGTACCCACGTTTTCCTTTCCAACTACTGTGATTGCACTGTTTAGAGATGTTCATTCCTCTTCATCTGGAGTGCCTACTGAGCTATTCCTTATTGCTGTATCTATAGCCTTAGAGAACTTCAAGCGGACCTCGTCTTTCCTTAGTACTTCCATATCCCACATCTTTGCGTTTTGATTCTTTCTGACTCATCTCTTAAACTCCAGCATAATGTTCATCACTACTACATTGTGATCCGAGTCTGTATCTTCCTCTTGCGTACGCCTTACAATCCAGAATCTGATTTCGGAATCTCTTTCTGATCATGATCACCATATCACCCGGCCTTTTCCAAGTGTACCTCCTCCTCTTGTGATTCTTGAACAGAATATTCACTATTACTAACTGAAATTTATTACAGAACTCATTTAGTCTTTCTCCTCTCTCATTCCTTGTCCCAAGCCCATATTCTTCAACTACAACTGCATTCCAGTCCCCCATGATTATTAGATTATAATCTCCCTTTACGTACTGTGTTACTCTTTTAATACCCTCAAACATGTTCTCTCTCTTCAGCTTGCAACGTCGGCATGTATAGTTGAACTATCGTTGTCAGTGTTGGTTTGATGTCGTTTCTGATAAGAATAACCCTGTCACTGACCTATTCACATAACACACTCTGTACCCTACTTTCCTATTCATAACGAATCCTACTCGCTCTATACCATTTTCTGCTGTGTTGATATTACCCTGTACTCATCTGACCAGAAATCTTGGTCTTCTTTCCATTTCACATCACTGACCCCTACTATATCTAAATTGAGCCTCTAGCTTCTCTACCAAGTTCAAGTTTCTGACATTCCACGCCCCGACTCGTAGGTCGTTATCCTTCCTTTGGTTATTCAGTCTTTTTCTCATGGTAACCTCCCCCTTGGCAGTCCTCTTCAGTGATTCGAATGGGGGACTATTCCGGAATCTTTTGCCAATCGGGAGACCATCATAATACTTTTCCATGTACTGTGGATACACATCATGTGTCTATAATGTAGCGGTTTGCATTGCTTTCTGCATACTCATTCCGTTGATCATTGCTGATTCTTCCGTCTTTAGGGGAAGTTTCCCAACTCTACGACAAGAGAATGTCTCCTGAACCTCTGTCCGCTCCTCTGCCCTCTTTGACATGGGCGTTCCCAAAATGAGGGTGCTTCTTGTGCCGAAAGTCTTCGACCGCCAATGCTGATTATTCATCAAAATTTAAGCAGCGCTGGGTTTTGAACTCGGGACTTACGACATTTTGATTGCTAATCAAAGACGTTCCCCCCCCCCCCCCCCCATTTTTTTGTATTGTTCGTTGCGTTTTGAGTGGGCGAACGTCACATGACGTCGGTTCAAGTTGATCGCTGATTGTTACACAGTTTCGTCATTAGAGAAGGCCATAAGCCTTCTGGTCGAACTCGCTGAGCTATCGCTATCCCTTAGACCACGATATAGCAATGTGTAAAATACTGTACGAGTTCGCTAGCAGTGTCAACATCCAGATAAAGTTCCCTGCGCTGCTGATCTAACGCACAATTAACTCATATATTCGCTCTTGCTACTTAGCAGAATGTGGAACGCTTAGCCTACAAATGTTTGTCACTATGTTCCTCCTATTTGTATGCGTCTGCATACTGGTTTATCTATACATATGACTGCAATACTCAGATATGGTTATTGTGTACTGTTCCCATGCTCTCTCCAGATGGTACTTATAAACCTGAACAAATATTCAATTATCCATTCACAGCTTTTACTACTTTTATTACAGGAAATACAAACTAACATTTTGTTGTTAATTTAGTTACATAGTAATTACTACGGACTGAACTGGGAATATCCCAAACGTGTACCAGCAACGTTTTATCATTTTTATTGTGTCACCAGAAGGATTTTGTTGCCTATTATCTTTGTATATCCTGTGTTACGTTTCCTTCTTGTTTAATGTGAATGAAAAATTTATTTTATATCGGAATATGGCCTTTGTTAAGCCTACGTAACTTCGTACCAGTGTACAACTTAAACTAATGTATATTCTGCATTAGCAAAGAACCTGTAGAATCAAATTTGCTGTGCTGAGATGACTGTTGGTGCACGTACCGAATCCAATAAATAATAATAATAATAAGAAAGACTTTGTTCCCCCTCTCTTTTCTTTCATTCTTTCCTTGTGTGTGGTTCAAAATGATTCAAATGACTCTAAGCACTATGAGACTTGATATTTGAGGTCATCAGTCCCCTAGAACTTATAACTACTTAAACCTAATTAATCTAAGAACATTACACACATCCACGCCCGAGGCAGGATTCGAACCTGCGACCGTAGCAGTCGCACGGTTCCAGACTGAAGAGCCTAGAACCGCTAGGCCACCGAGGCCGGCCTTTTGTCTGCTAATACCAATCTATATTCCGAGGACAACATTGCATATCTTCTTTTGGAAATTTTTGTTGTAACCTAATGACTCTTAAGTCGCGGTGGCAAGTTTTACTTCTCTGGTTGTAAATGTTACAACCGGAGGTCTCTCCATTACCAATCTCATTCGACGTGTGTATTTTGTTTTCAAGGCCGGAGGAGAGAAACATACACTTTTACAAAAAGAAAGAGAAAAGCTCTTGCGCCAGATCAAAGCAATTCGCCCTACAGATGTGCGGGTTTCTTCGTTTTCTAAGATAGCTGTTTCACTCTAATAATGATCAACACAGATGCGCATTCATGTGTTTTACAACAACTTTTTTGCGCTCTCTTTTCTGTTGCCGTTCCCAGGACCTCGGTCACTGCCCCACGCTTCCTGCGGAGATTGTAAATCCGTAAAGTACTCGACTGTGGAGAAGCGCTAATGCAGCGTTCGAGGCTTTCCCATTTCGTGTTCCGCCGGACGTTAATTAATGTGAGTCAGGCGTATACCCGTGTAGCGAGACGGCCGACAGCACAGCCGGCGTGTCATTCCTAAAGGAGCCGCGGGTTATTGCTAGCTCCAACAAAGAAGTGGTAAGTGCGCTTTTATTCTTACACCAATCCTCATTCGCGCGACGCCTATGTCTTTTCTGACGGACGATAAAGGATTCAGTGCGGTTGTTATGTCAGTCGCTTTCCAAAAGAGCGCAAATAAGAACAAATGGAACCAGGTACCAAGCATGGACTCAAGTCGAAATCCCGGGCAACACGGAGCAGTTGGCGGGGGTAGGTCCCCGCCAAGTGCGCAGGAGCCGCCAAGCTGAAAGAAACTGGAAAGAGAGACTGTTTGTAAATTATCGAGCACAGGTTCGTGACTTCTCCTGTCCCTTGTGTTCCTACCTTCTGCCTAAGAGAAGGAACATATCCCTCGTCCCGCAACTGTAAACGTACGTTGTCACAGAGTCCTTCCTACATTATCATTTCGTCCAGTTAGCGTCATAAAGAAGCTACTACTATTACAAAGTGCCTCACTATAAAGAGGCCCCACAAACGTGTGTATAATTCCCTTGAAACTGCACCGTGTAATTTGTGACGTTTGACGTGGCAACACTGCGTTCTGCAACATCGTTTTACGCAATTGTGTGTTTCCGCACGTCGCTATAGCTGGAGCTCAGTGTTGGGTGTTCTAATGGTGCAAATGGCTCTGAGCACTACGGGACTTAACTTCTGAGGTCATCAGTCCCCTAGAACTTAGAACTACTTAAACCTAACTAACCTAAAGACATCACACACATCCATGCCCGAGGCAGGATTCCAACCTGCGACCGTAGCGGTCGCGCGGTTCCAGGCTGCAGCGCCTAGAATTGCTCGGCCACCCCGGCCGGCATATCGCTATTCTGTCGAAGAGTTCGTGTTTCATGCGAAACCATATTGGACTGCTGGTTCCATTCAGAGGTGTCAGCGAATGTTTGTTGTACGATTTGGTGACCAGCATATACCGTCTACACGCTGCATACAAAAGTTACTGAACAAGATGACGAGCAGTGGAAGAACGGTGATGGATCCTCAAGGCAGGGGACGGCCGCCATTATTGGAAGAAAAACGGTTGTTGTCTTCTCCTCCATAGTCTGTTCGACGTTTATCTCAGGGATGTGGAACGTCACGGAGCACATATCACAGCAGTGTGAATAAAGTCGGCATATATAAGCAGAGGTTTGCAGTTGTTCAGGCACTGAAAGTCAGTGACAAAGACAAACGGATTACTCGTACATCAGCAGTTTGGTCCTATAGGAATTCACACACATTTGAACATTTGCACTCGTACATTTTGCCGTTGGTTTCAGCAATTTATTGCTCAGAGACCAGAAATATTGTGTTCCGCATGGTTTAGTGAGGACGTAACTCTCAGAATACTCGTTTGTGGTGTAATGAAAATCCGCATGCACTGATCCTGTCGAGCAATCCCTGCACTCACAAAAGACTGGTGTGTTCTGTGCAATATCACAGAGTCGCATCATCGCATCAGTTTTTTTTTCAAGTCTACTGTGACAAGTGCAGTTTACATGGAAATGTTTCCGGATTTTCTGAACCAGTCAGACGATAAAGATCTTAACCTCTATTGGTGTTTGTCTACGGGACCTCTTTCGAGTGGGACACCCTGTACTATGGAACAGGCGTTTATCACTAACATGGTTTGTGTATGGACAGTGCACTTGGTTCACACAGATGCTGCCTACACAGCTCGCCGTTTCTTGTAAATTACTCAGTTATATGTTCCGTAGGTCATTTGCACGATTATTTTAGAAACGATGTGCAACGAGTCAGTTTACATAGTATGTACACATACGCAGTGTTAACATTAATAAACACATTGTTTTTTACTCCCACTCATGCAGCTACACTCAAAAACTAGGTTTCTTTCCCCTGAAGACTATGAGTTTTTAAACAGCAATTCATCCATGGAATAGAAGGAGTGTTCCAGGAGAAGTGATTTTAGGCTAGATTTAAAATTTTCTTTGCTACCTAGCAGCCATCTTATGTTACTGGGCAAACAATCAAAACTTGCTGACTCGTTTCTTGTCAGGACTAGCGACTATACAAAGAGCAAAAGTAGATTTTCATTATTTTCGAATGTCAGTTCAAGTTTTCATCAATATATGCACCCAAAAATTTGAGCATTCTGCCGTATTCATTGAATCCCGTCCACGCACTACATCAGTCATTAGCATGACTGTATTTGTTATACAGACTCGAATACAGTATTTCCTCCTCAAATTTAGGGAGAGTTCATTTTCAGGGCACTGCTTAATAATTCTTTGGAAAACATTAACAGTCTCTTCTGTTGCTTTGTCTCTAATGGGATTTATTATAACACTCGTTTCGTCTACAAAAAGCACCAGTTTTTTTCGTTGAATGTTAAGTGGGAGGCCATTCACATATGTAACGAATAGGAGTGGATTCATGATCGAGCCCTTGCGGTTCCCTCGATGATTTCTCTTCAATAACTAAAATTTTCTACTGTTCCAACATTGTTTGAATCATTCAAAAATGGTTCAAATGGCTCTGAGCACTATGGGACTTAACACCTGAGGTCATCAGTCCCCTAGAACTCAGAACTACTTAAACCTAACTAACCTAAAGACATCACACTCATCCATGTCCGAGGCAGGATTCGAACCTGCAACCGTAGCGGTTGCGCGGTTCCAGACTGTAGGGCCTACAACCGCTCGGCCACCCCGGCCGGCATTGAATCATTCAACACAACTTTTTACATTCTATTAAATGTAGGCTGTTGTCACAGTCAGTAAAATTCTTCTGGGTATGGATTAGCAAAAACTGCTTGAGGAAGGCAGAAACGGCAGGGAGTTTTACACATTGATAATCCGGTCACATACTCAGAAGAATTTTATTGACTGTTTTTGAATTATGTTTATTAAATATGGTTCAAACCACTTGGGTGTAATGCCATCAATTTCAGAAAAACTTACGTCTTTATATGAGTTCAATATGATTTACAACATCAAATTCCTTGGAAAGATGACATAAAATACCAACTGGCGATATAGTATTATTTAAGGTTTGTTATAATTGGTGGGTCAGTCTATAAATAGCACGCCAAATTGAGCAAAAATCTAGCAACCCATCTGGAATACACACTGTGGTATGTTAAGTACATAGTTTCCGCTTAAATGTGGGACTACTCTTAGGCACACTAGGTATTCGAATATTTTGGGAAAATGCGTCAATAAGGAAACTGAGCAATAAGTTTTTAATTCTTGTTAAACAATGGGAATATACATTCGCTAAAGTAAATTGATCCGCTTAAATGTGAGACTCCTCTTAGGCACACTACTTACTCGAATATTTTGAGAAAATAGGTCAATAAGGAAAGTGAACAATAATTATTTAAGTATTTCTTGTTAAACGGTGGACATATCAGTCACTAAGGTATCGCAGCTACGTAAGAGTTCGGCGAGTAGACACTGCAGCAAATATGCTGCTCGATCGAAGAATTCAGACTTTTGGCGATTTTTTCCGTCTGAAGAATGCATTGAGATGCGACCGTGGAGGAAGTAAACAAAATAGGTGGAGGGGATGTGTAATATACTATCCATTCTGGCCAGTACTTTTGTTGCCCTAGAGGTACGATTGGTACGATCTGCTGTGTAAATAAAGAAGTATTCGAGAACAAACCTTGTTTGGTTACTTAGTAACATTAGGGGTCGTTAATAATTGTGTCTGTAGACGATTCTACTCCGTCATATAAGTTAGATCCTCGTGTACATAAACGTATGTTAAGCCACCGGTTATTGGCCACATTGTTCAAGCAACTAGTGTCCTATGACCACTGGAAGTAGGCCTTACTTACGTGTTAGCTATTTGTTTTTTTGTTATTCTAGCGCTAATGAAACTGTAACACACACTAAAGCATCGAAGACGCGATGTACGCTGAACTATTGCCACGCACCATCTCCATATAAGTATTTTTAAGCTTTAAATAAATAAATTTCTCTAAATTGTTGCTAATCTGTTCTGCCATCGTTTTGCTGTAGCTGTTCCTGAACTGTATTTGGCTGTGTGACAAGGCTTTGTACATAGTTGCTGCATGCAATCAAGCCACCGCATAATAGCAACTACTTCCGTGGGTTCCTTTCCTGTCACATTATTATGTTTGATGCTAAAAGTATTTATCAAATACAACAAAAGCATAATAAAACATTTCACACGTGTTGTTGAAAAGTCATCAGAAAACCAAATGCTTGTGCTATGAGAGCGACAATCCCAACGACTCACCGGGCATGATAAGCAGGAATCAACTGAAGACCGGAAATTCTGTCGCTCCTTTTTCTCTTCCCTTTTTTTTTTAAAAAAAATAGTGAGTGCAACGATCAATCTGTTTGTTACCCTTTCATTTATTTAAATGTAAAAACGACAACCATCGCATTAATAATGAACATTTTACGGAAATTAACTGTACAGCTACATGTTTAATAATGATATAACAAGCCGTTCAGTTGTTAAAATGAGAAAAACTGTAACTCAACTCCTCTTCGCATGGTGCATAGTGACAGAAACTCGTCATCTTCCCCCCCGTCACGTGACTCAGATACTGGTTTGTAACCTTAACAGGGAAGAGATAGAAATGTGCACCATGTCAGCAATACTCTAAGATTCACGTCGCCCGATACGGAGACCTGGAATGTGCTACGGAGTTGCAAGTATCATGCACAAATCAAATTGATTTTGTCTATTTTGTTGTTTCCAGCGTGCCACAAAAATCAGTCACGTTTATTCAGTCACATTTATTTTCTAGAATTTGTTAAAGCAAACAACGAGATATTACATGTATATTAACTTGGGAATGGTCAGAGTGAGAAATCGATGTCAATGTTCCATGGTTTCACGTCACTGTTTTTAAGTTGTGTGATTTATGTCGCACTGTTAACCAAAAGCGTACATAAAAACTGACTGCAGTAAATCGTGCAAAGAACGCTTCGCACATTGTCGCATTCCATTGACTGATAAGTCTCTCAACTTGCATAGCTTCGTAATTTCCTATCCATTCATCTGCAGAACAGGTTTCCTTATCTCAAACTGAAGCATATTCCCTCTGCAAAAATATGAATTGTTGGAAAATATACACCCATTCATGATATTTGGCACGGTCTGCATTTACGTATTTGCACAAATATCTAAACTTGTGATTGGAAAAAGTTTATGGCGTTCGTAGATAATTATTTGACAGACCGTCTATAATGGCCCTTCATGAATGGAATCTACGCACGGGAGAAACGTTGGATGGAGTGTGCTGAATTAAGAAGCACCTGCGTCAGGAGTAAGTGCATTTTTGTCTAGAAACAGTCTTTTATTGGCAGAGAGAGAGAGAGAGCTTTGCACACTGCCTGGTAACGTGCTCCGGCAAGTACCTGTTATGCTAAACAGAGCTCGTACTGGTTAAATTGACTACACTTAATTACTGAAGTGGAGCAGTCATAGCTAGGCAAACTTTAGATTTACGGTAGTGATAAATCATTGTAACTACGCAAACTGATGTATTCCAACAACTGTAGATACCTTAAACCGCCACGGTTAAGGAATAACTTCATATCTGTAACCACGGAAAAGCTGACTACGTAATGCTTGACGCGTGTAAAAACAGTTAGGAGTACCTTAATACCTTTATCTTGTCTTTACAACATGAACTACAGCACTGTAGCAAGGTAATTAACACGAGGCGCAGCTCGGCGATATGTTATTAATAATGAAATCTATAAGTCACCGAACTTGGTAAGGCAGCGATAAGGCCCATGACAACATTCGGAGATCAGGGCAAAATTCGCAGCATAGCTATACGCACCAAGACAAAAAAAGAAAAAAAACACTACATACCCACATACCGCACAAATATCCGCTTTCTTGTTGCTGTTTTCCTGTCAATTTAAAGCAGTGGTCTGCCACATTTTGCTCGACTTTTTAAACCTATTTTCTGTGTATAAGTTAATGATCTTGTAGATAGTATTAGAAACACGGTTTCCGTCCAGAGATCAGTCCTATCTATGACGACTGTGTTACCTCTCCTCTACATCTTAATCCGCTAGGCACCTTAAGGTGTGTTACATTGTCTACCACTGCCGCTTCTCTCTATCCTGTTCCTGTTGCGAAATATTCGCTTGATGAATGATGTTCATAATCGGCCAGTTGAGTTAGAATCTTTGATTTACCTTTTGTGGTCTCTTTGCGAGATACACGTAGGAGGAAGCAAATTATTGATTGACTCTTGTACGAATGCACGTTCTCGGAATCTTGACAATAGACCACGGAGCGATGCAAAACGGCTCTTTTGCCACTAGACTTAGATGAGCCTCTCCATGACGCCTTCACGCTTACTAAACGAACATGTAACGAAAAGGACTGCTCGTCTTTGGATCTTCTCAACTCTGTAATCACATACAGACTAGCAATATTCAAGAACTTGTCGAACGAGGATTTTATGAGGTTCTTTCTTTGTGGTTTGATTACACTTCCCGAAGATTCTTCCAATGTATCTTAGTCTGGCATCCGCCTTCCCTTAGACTTGTTTTATATGCTCGTTCCACTTTAAACCGCTCCTACCATATACTCGCAGATATTTTATGGTTGTGACATCTTCCATTGTTTGCTGTTCCGCAATTGTATAATCATACAATATCTATTTAAGCGCTATAAGCTACGTTTGTTAACGTTGAGGGTCAACTGCCAATCCATACACAAAACGTAGATCCTCTGTGGGTCTTCCTGCATTGAGCTAAGTTTTTAGTGTTGTGACTTCCGTACATACAACAGCATCATCCGCGAAAAACATCAAGAAACTTTCGACATTATCCACTACGTCATTTATATTCTTTATTCATTTATTCTTAGAGTTCTCTCGAATCTAATGTTAGGCATGAATGTTTCTCTTCGTTGATAGTGACATGCTGTCTTCCGTTTGCTACAAACTCTTGAATTCAGTTTCGCAGGTGGTCTGATATTCTAGCTAGGCTAAAACATGTTCCAAAATTCTACTACAGACCTACGTCAGAAGTATAGGCTCATAGTTTCGCGCGTATGTTCTACGACCCTACTCGAAAACGTTAATAACCTGCACTTTTTCCCAGTCATTTTGGCTTTCGAGAAACGATTTAAGGGAGGAACGACAGCACGTTCTTACTAAGTGAAACAGTTTTTGAAGAAGATATTCAGTGTTTAGATCTTCGGTCTGTCATCTTTCGTTTCGATGTGATTATGGTCACATAGTGTCTGGAAGATGGCGTCGTACCTTCTCAGGTCTTTCTGTCATAAAGATTAACAGAATTTTACTTTCGCTATGTTGAACGCTTCGCGCGTGGTTCACCTTACTCTAAATTTGGCTTCGTTCAGTTTTTGTCTGCGAGGCATTGGAAATGTTTAAATTAGCAAAGAAGCGCCCATTGTTTCATAGCAGCATCCTAACATGGCTGTCGAACTACGGCGGGTCTTCCCCATCCCACACAACGTTGCTCAGCACATACCTTTCTAAGGCGTATTACGCAATCTCTAGAACTTTGCCTATTGATGCTTAAGATTTTCAACCCTGAAAACGAATTTTTTTATGTTTATCGCTCAGGTAAACTGAAATCTGCATCTTGTCGCTCTTCCTAAGCAGAAATATCTTTACCTTTCTTTACATTTATATTTACAGATGTATTCAGTGACACTGTAACAATTTTGTGGACACTGATTCGTTGTTCTAGAGTGAGCCGAAAATGACCAGCCTGTCGGTGACCAGGAGATCCATTGTGTTAATTTCTCTAGTCGGTTTCTAATTAGCTGCTCATTTTTCGGATAAGGCATTTAGAACAATTTTACTTGCTCCTTTGTCCCTTCTACCTACGTTAGTTACTTGAGTTTCCCAGTCTGTAATTAATAAATTGAACTCTCAACCTAATACTATAAGACGACCAGGTAATTTATGAAAAATCTCCCCCAAGTTTTCCCTTAAATTTTCCGCCACTACTCATCCTGAGGCAGAGGGTTTATAAAAAACATGCTATCACCATGTTTGATCCACCTTTCGCACTTTTTTACCCAAATTATTACGCATTCGGAACCTACTCTAATCTCAATAGATACTATCGTATTTTTTACCGCTATCGACATGTCTCCAACTTCGGTATTCAATCTATATTCAAAATATACTTTCCAGTTGGAATTTAAGACTTCGTTGCTACAAATATATATTTTCAGTCTGATTTTTGTCCTGTTTCCATTATAAGTGAACGTCTTGCTTAGGTACTGGACAAAAGAATATAAAAATTTTAAAAAATTGCGTATCATTGTGCTTTCTGTAATAACGTTATTTTATTTATCTACCGGTTTCGGTTCTGAACCACCATCAACGGCGGCTATACAACATACAAAAGTGTACAATATACAGCACAAAAAAGTGTACAATATGAAAATGCCAAGAGAAATAAGAAAAACAGAAAACGTGTAAAATCCAACAAAATACTCACGAAAATTATCACAGAAGTATCACATGTCAAAGGTGCTTTACAAACAAGTCATCGCGTGAAATCATAATTGCCAGTATAATATAAAATCTAGAATTGTAACAAGATAAAAATATGATGACACATTGATACAAGGACTGCATGTGATGTATAGCAACACAAGTAAAAGAACTTCGAAGTCAAAGATGACAGTCTTGACCGAATCGAAGGAAGTTGCCATTAAATAATTATGTGATAACCATACTACAAAACTACAGAAGTATTGACATTCCTGCGCTTGACTGAGATTACATAAAAACACCAATGAAATAAAATGTAAAGTAGCAGATAAACAAGATTAACGAATTTGCGAATGTAAAATAAAACTTTATAGTATTTTATATTCTTACGTTCATTAGTCTTGTTTATCTGTTTAATTTCATTGCTGTTATTATATACTCTCGGTGAAGTGTAGAAATGTCAATACTTCAGTTTTGTAATCTGAGTGTCACATAATCATTTAATGGCAACTTCGTTCGATCCGGCCAAGACTGTTGTCTTCGACCTCGAAGTTCTTTCACTTGTATTGCTGTATATCACATGCTGTCCTTGTGTCAATGTGCCATCATAGTTTTCTCTTGTTACAATTTTCGATTTTATATTACCTTGGCAATTATGGTTTCCTGTGATGCCTTGTTTTTAAAGCATGTGAGAGACGTGATACTTCTGGGATAATTTTTGTCAGTATTTTGATCGATTTTACAATTTTTCTGTTTTTCTTATTTCGGTTGGCATTGCCGCTAATCCTCTTTTGTATGATGTGCAGCTGCCGTTGATGATGGTTCAGAACCGAAACCGATAGCAAAATAAATTAACATTATTACAGACAGCACAATGCTACGTATTTTTTAAACTTTATAAGAGAGATTAGTCTTGGAATATATTCATGGGCGCTCTTGCAGTTAACTAACACATCTTTCTCCGCTATGCCATGACCAATCACATTCTTCATCATTCACGTGGAGAGTTTCTTCCCTGCCTGAAATCAGAACGTATCTTATCGCGCCTATGCAGGGATGTATCTAACCTAAAAAATCAACATGTGCACACCACGTGTACTTCGCCACCCTAGTAGGTGCTTCCCGCTAGTAATACATGCCTGATCTGTTAGGAGGGCACTAGAATTCTCCAACCGATAGCGATTGTGAAAGACTCCGCTTGCAGGATAGTCATAGAACTGTCAGAGCATCTGATTTAAGCTTCTCATCTGTTCTATTCCACAAATAATGTAACAATAATCCAACCAGTCGCTGGACACAATCCAAGTACTACTGCTACGATTCTGAGCTTTACTACACTCCAAAGTCTGTTTGCACTTTCGAAATACAATAAAATATACGCAAAAAGTAGAATAAGTTGGTACACACTGTTAAATGAAAAGATACAGCTTACCTCTTGGCAGAAGCACATGAGAGCAGAAACTAATGTAATTTTGCATACAAACAGAGACTGCAGCTCCTCCTGGCACATCCGCTATATGAAGATGGGAAGAAAAAACTGGGAAACTTAGGTCTATCTTCGCTAGAGATCACTTACAAAATATACTGTTTCATAAAGAGTCAGCCGGCCATGCGGTTGTAGGCGCTACAGTCGGGAGCCGAGCGACCGCTACGGTCGCAGGTTCGAATCCTGCCTCGGGCATGGATGTGTGTGATGTCCTTAGGTTAGTTAGGTTTAATAATTTCTAAGTTATAGGCGACTGATGACCTCAGAAGTTAAGTCGCATAGCGCTCAGAGCCATTTGAACCATTGAACCACCTCAGATGTTAGGTCCCATAGTGCCCAGAGCCATGAAGAGTCATCCCGTTTCTGAAGACTACAGGGTGATTCATTGGTAGTGACCGAGCCTAATATCTCACGAAATAAGCAACAAACAAAAAAACTACAAAGAGCGAAACTCGTTTAGCTTCAAGACGGAAACCATATGGGTCTTTGGTTGGCCCGATAGATGGTGCTGCCATAGGTCAAATGGATATCAACTGCGTACATTTAAATAGGAACCCCCATTTTTATTACATATTCGTGTAGTATCTAAAGAAAATGAATGTTTTAGTTGGACCATTTTTTCGCTTTGTGATAAATGGCGCTGTAATAGTCGCAAACGTATAGGTACGTGGTATATACCTATGTTAAAATGGGCCATTTACCAATTTCGGGAAAGGCCGATATCGTGTTGATGTATGGCTATTGTGATCAATGTGCCCAACGGGCGTGTGCTGTGTATGCTGTTCGCTATTCTGGACGACATCATCAAAGTGTCCGGACTGTTCGCCGGATAGTTACGTTATTTAAGGAAACAGGAAGTGTTCAGCCACATGTGAAACGTCAACCACGACCTGCAACAAATGATGATGCCCAAGTAGGTGTTTTAGCTGCAGTCGCGACTAATCCGAACATCAGTAGCAGACAAATTGTGCGAGAATCAAAAGCGTCGGTGTTGAGAATGCTACATCAGCATCGATTGCACCCGTACCATATTTCTATGCACCAGGAATTGCATGGCGACGACTTTGAACGTCGAGTACAGTTCTGCCACTGGGCACACGAGAAATTACGGGTCGTAGACAGATTTTTTGCACGCGTTCTGTTTAGCGACGAAGCGTCATTCACCAACAGCGGTAACGTAAACCGGCATAATATGCTGATTCCCTACGTAATGTTCATCCGATGTTACTACAAGATGTTTCACTGCATGACAGAATGGCGATGTACTTGCAAAATGACGGATGTCCGGAGCATAGCTCGCGTGCGGTTGAAGCTGTATTGAACAGCATATTTCATGACAGGTGGATTGGCCCGCACGTTCACCCGATCTGACGTCCCTGGATTTCTTTCTGTGGGGAATGTTGAAGGATATTTGCTATCGTGATCCACCGACAACACCTGACAACATGCGTCAGCGCATTGTCAATACATGTGCGAACATTATTGAAGGCGAACTACTCGCTGTCGAGAGGAATGTCGTTACATGTATTGCCAAATGCATTGAGGTTGACGGGCATCATTTTGAGCATTTATCGCATTAATGTGGTATTTGCACGTAATCACGTTGTAACAGCATCCGTTCTCAAAAAATGGTTCAAATGGCTGTGAGCACTATGGTCATCAGCCCCCAAGAACTTAGAACTACTTAAACCTAACTAACCTAAGGACATCACACACATCCATTTCCGAGGCAGGATTCGAACCTGCGACCATAGCGGTCGCGCGGTTGCAGACTATAGCGCCTAGAGCCGCTTGGCCACTCATGTATCATATTGTAACAACCGAAATAAAATGTTCAAACGTACCTACGTTCCGTATTTTAATTAAAAAAACCTACCTGTTGCCAACTGTTCGTATAAAATTGTGAGCCATGTGTTTGCGATTGTTACAGCGCCATCTATCGCAAAGTGAAAAAAGTGGTCCAACTGAAACATTCATATTTCTTTAAGTACTACATGAATATGTAATAAAAATGAGGGTTCCTATTTAGGAAAACGCAGTTGATATCCGTTTGACCTATGGCAGCGCAATCTAGGGGGCCAACCATAGCGCCATCTGGTTTCCCCCTTCAAGCTAGACAAGTTTCGTTCTTTGTAGTTTTTTCGTTTGACTCTTATTTCGCGAGATATTTGGCCCGGTCACGATCAATGGACCACCCTGTATACCTTCTACAGGACTGATGGTAGGAACTTATTCTAAATTTTAACTTACGGATAGAACTACAAAGTTTCCGGCCAAACTGGAAGGCTACTGCGGCCGGTGTCAAGAAGATTAAAATTCTCCCGGGAGTGTACGGCGTCATTGTGTAGAATACTTTAAACGAAGAGAAAGTTAGAAAATTGCAAGAAACTGTTTAAAAGACGTTGTTATCGCGAGATGTCTTCAGTCTGATAACTGGTTTGATGCAGCTCTGACACGAATCTACCCTCTTCATCTGTATAAATCATATTAACCTATCCTTTTTGTTGTACAATAGAGACCATTTCTCCCAGATTTGATTCGGTATCACTTCATTGGTTATCTGACCTTCTTGTTTAATCTTCTGTATTCTTCTGTAACATATTTAGAAAGCTTATATTGTCTTTTTGTCTTTATTTTTATTGTTAGGTTGTCGTAATTCATGTCATTTATTTGTAACGATTAATTACTAGTTATTAATAAAATAAATAAATTTCCCGAATGAGTTCACGATCATTGCTAATATTTTGTGAATAAAACAGTCTAGATCACCTAATATACGTCTTTATTTATAAAGACGTTTCGGCTACTGCCATAATCAGATCAAAACTTAGACTTGTAAGACACGGTTTGTTGTCAGTTTCAATAAAAGCAAATCATTATGACCACAGCCCACTGCGAGACTGAATGCGTCTGGCGGCGTTGAGGCCACGTGACGCACCAAGGAAAGTACACGAGGAGCTGACGCGAATGGTCTCATTTAGCGCTGGTGAGGGACACAGATGGGGAAACCACTCACATAAGCGACTTCCGTAAAGGGTAGATTATTATGAACCGGAGCTTGGAGCCGAACCTATGGGAAACATCTAAGGCATTCGACGATTCACCGAGCTACTGTCGTGAGAATCTCTGGAAAATGGTTGAAGGATGTTGAACCCAAGAGTAGGCGACAAGGCGTCCACACCTCCTCACAGAACGTTGAGATCGTAGGCATGACGACTCGGTAAAGCAGGATAGGCGGCCACTTGTGGCAGGTCTAGCAGAGTACAATGTTGATGCAGGCACAAGTGGTCCAGAGTACACCTTTCACTGTTGCTGAACACGGAGCTATACAGCAGACGGCCTATATGTGTTTCCATGCTGACCTAATGACGTCATCAGTTACGGTTGTAGTGGGCACAGGATCACCGAGGTTGGACCGTTGATCAAAGGAATCACGTCACCCGTTTGCTTGAGTCACATTTCTTGTTGTACTAGGTCGAAGGCCGTATCTCGATACGCCAACTTGCAGGCTAACGGCTGCTCGAATGTTGCACTGCGCCTCGGAGGCAGGCCGGTGGGGGCACGACGTGGAGAACTTTCGCCGGAGCTACCACGGGCCTGTTTCAGTAACCGAAGGCACAGTGCCGCTATGGATTACGTGAACGTTTGCATACCGTTCATGCTTTATGTCCTTCTCGACGGAGACGCTGTTTTACAGCAGGATTAATGTCCACGCCACAGGACAAGAATCGTGGAACAGTGGGTTGAGGAGCACTCACTGTGATATTTTGGCCACGAAACGCACCTGATCTGAACTCGATGGAACTTATCTGGGACGCTGTCAGACGCCAGCTCCGCGCCCAGAAATAACCGGCCCGTAGTTTGCGGAGTTCCGTGACCTGTGCGTAGCCATCTGGTGCTGCACTCTTCCAGAAACGTACCAGCAACTTGTGGAATCTGTTTCACGCGGAACAGATGTTATGCCAGATTCCAAACGTGACCCACCAGGCTATTAAGCAACTGTTGACAATCTTTTGTCTCGTCGGCGTTTGTGCTGGTACAGGTGTGTGAACCGTGCTGAATTCCTTCCCGAAAATAAACTTGCACTTACTTAACTAGCGACTGCGAAAGATTTCCCGAAGAAGATTGTGGGCGCAAGAATGGAGACAACGGATTCAGCATGTTGAAAAGATTGCAATAAAAATATTCGGATTTCTGCTGCTATTTGAGCCAGTAAACAGTTTCCGTTCTTGAATGTTCCTTGGAAGCGCTCACAAACATTGACTGCGAAGACACCTCGAGAAATTTATGTTTGTACCCACACCTTTGCACTGAAAAAATGTGTTAAGAAACTTAACGAACAACACGCCTTTTTTCGATTTTTTGTTACAAAACGTAGTACCAAAAAGAAAGAGAGGAGTATGACATTATTAACTGGGAGATCCATAATCGGAAAGCGTTATCATCCTCTGCGCTCAATCGCACCTTTTCTCGCGGTGTGTGTGAGTTGTTTTCAATGTATATGTTGAGTGAATGTGAGTCTAATCACTGTGTGTAGTGTTATGTCATATTGGTCACGTGTGATGAGGATAAGAGGGAAGAAGGGTGCACCCGTCGCCGACTCATTGGCTGATCCTCCCGAGTAGCACCGAGAGGGCTGCCAAGCTTTAAGTCCCTGTCAGACCGAGGGATCGCCATGAACAGCTTCGCCTGCCGTCGCTCCATCACACGTTGCGTTCATGTTAGGTATTTCATCCGGGACATCGACGTAAAGTTGGGAGATCGGATAGTTTACACCGCCAAACCTGCCGCTGAAAAGTTCTTTCGTCACCGAGATTATCACCGGCAAATGATATCATAACGACACGTTTTGCCCGCTCTATAATATGCCCTTGATTGAAAGCAATATACTTTCATAGCACACAAGATAATTAAAAACACCCACCAAATACAGAAATTTAACTTTGCACTACCAGTACAAAAGTCTCACCTAAATCCCCAAGACTGGCAAAGTTTTACAGAAGTTCGAAATATGGCGCGTATTTCAGTGCGAGATGCTTTTAATAATTTCCACAACGAAATTCTGTTTCGAAATTGGGCAGAAAACCCAAAGAGATTCTGGTCATACATAAAGCACACCAGTGGCAAGACACCAATCAATACCTTCACTGCACGATAACAACGCGGAACTCACTCATGACAGTGCCACTAAAGCAGTGTTATTAAACACGGATTTCCAAAACTCCTTAGCCAAAGAAAACGAAGTAAATATTCCTGAATTCCAATCAAGAAGAACTGCCAAGATGAGAATCATAGAAGTAGATATCCTCGGTGTAATAAAGCAGCTTAAATCGCTTAATAAAGGCAAGGCCTCCGGTCCAGATTGTATACCAGTCAGGTTCCTCTCAGAGTTCGCTTATAAAATAGCTCCATATTTGGCAACTATATACAACCATTCCCTCACAGAAAGATATGCACCTAAAGACTGGAAACTTGCTCAAGTCGCACCAATATCCAAATGGGAAGTAGGAGCAATCCGCTGAATTACGGGCTTATATCACTAACGTCGATTTGCAGTTGAATTCGAACATTATGAAGTACCTCGAAGAAAACGATTTATTGACATATAGCCAGCGCGGATTCAGAAAATATCGTTCTTGTGAAAAACAACTAGCTCTTTATAATCATGAAGTAATAAGTGCTATCGACAGGGGATGTCAAATTGATTCCACATTTTTAGATTTCCAGAACGCTTTGAACACCGTTCCTCACAAGCGTCTTCTAATCAAACTGCGTGCCTACTGAGTATCGTCTCAGTTGTGCGACTGGATTCGTGATTTCCTGTCAGAAAGGTCATATTTCGTAGTAATAGACGGAAAGTCATCGAGTAAAACAGAAGTAATATCCGGCGCTCCCCAAGGAAGTGTTATAGGCCCTCTGTTGTTCCTGATCAATATTGACGACACAGGAGACAATTTGAGTAGCCGTCTTAGATCGTTTGCAGATGATGCTGTCATTTACCGTCTTGTAAAGTCATCAGATGATCAAAACGAATGGCAAAATAATTTAGATAAGATATCTGTATGGTGTGAAAAGTGGCAATTGACCCTGAATAAAGAAAAGTGTCAAGTTATTCACATGAGTACTAAAAGAAATCAGCTAAATTTCGATTACGCGATAAGTCACACAAATCTGAGGGCTGTAAATTCAGTTATATACTTAGGGATTACAATTACAAATAACCTAAATTGGAACGATCACATAGATAATATTGTGGGTAGAGCAAACCAAAGACTGCAATTCACTGGCAGAACATTTAGAAGGTGCAACAGGTCTACCAAAGAGACTGCTTACACTACGGTTGACCGACGTATTCTGGAGTACTGCTGTGCGGTGTGGGATCCGCATTAGGTGGTACTGACCGATGACATCGAAAATGTACAAAGAAGGGCAGCTTGTTTTGTATTATCGCGAAATAGGGGAGATAGTGTCGCAGGTATGATACGTGAATTGAAGTGGCAATCATTAAAACAAAGGCGTTTTTCGTTTCCACGTTATCATCTCATGAAATTTCAATCACCAGTTTTTTCCTCCGATTGCGAAAACATTCTGTTGGCACCCACCTACATAGGGAGAAATAACCATCACGATAAAATAAGAGAAATCAGGGCTCGCACAGAAGAAATTGAGTGCTCGTTTTTCCCGCGCGCCGTTCGAGAGTGGGACGGTAGAGAGACAGCTTGAAGGTGGTTCACTGAACCCTCTGCTAGGCACTTCATTGTGAATAGGAGAGTAATCACGTATACGTAGACGTAGACGTAACTGCCGAAACAACTGTGTCGCATATGGTACAAGTGGCGCACAAAAATATGGATACACATCTAGAAATGCACATCTGAACATAAATGCAGACACTAGACTATCCTGCAGATGGCGCTGTTGCATTTGACCGCGAATGAAACACCACAAACACAATACACTACTATCTTTAATTCGGTGCAGAAAAACCGATGGCATTCGAAACAGCTTCCAATCGTCTCTGAGTGGATAAATGCAGTCCTCTATGGTTTTCAAGGGAACCTCGTATCATTTTTCCTGCAAAATAATGGCAAATTCTGTTAACAAAGATGAACGTGGATAGCGACCACGCAACTTTCTCTCAGAAGCAGACCGCAAAAGCTCAATAATATTGAGATCTAGTGACTGTGGAATCCAGGGGAGAATATGACATTGCATCCTCGTGCTCACGAAACCAGCCCTGGATGAAGCGAGCTGTGTGAACAGGGAGGTGCCCTGTTGTCTTGCAACATAGCATCACCATTAACAGCTAACAGTGTACCATAGGATGGACCTCATCAGCCGAAATGGTCACATAAGCATTGGCGGTAATGCGACCTTGTCGAGTAGCCGTCGAATACCACGACATGGCTGGCTAAATCATAACCGAAACCTTGCCGTGCTTCATCTTGAGACGAAAACGTAAACAGTGTCAAACAAGACTCATCCGTCGAAATTACTTGCTTCCATCACTGCATAGTCCAGGTTGTATGGCTTCGGCACCACGTTTTCCTGCTATCGTAATGTGCATCATTCTGAGCTTTTTCGTATTCCAGATCGCCTTGCAATTACCAGTTTATGGAGATCCTCCCGTGCTGACAGAGTTAGCAAATGCGCCACTCAGTTCTTCAGTGGCTTTTGCATTATTTTCCCTCATACTCCTCTTCAATGTGTTTGTGTCACGATTACTCACCATGCAGTTTAGTCGGCGATGTGACTTAGCGGATGATGTTATTTCCGCGTGTGGGATGTAAACCTTGATATGGTGCCTCTTAAAACTCCATACAATGAAGCTGCCTTGGCTACAGAGGCAACCACCATACGAGCATCACCTTGAATCTACATCTACATGTACATCCATACTCCGCAAGCCACCTGACGGTGTGTGGTGGAGGGTACCTTGAGTAACTCTATCGGTTCTCCCTTCTATTCCAGTCTCGTATTGTTCGTGGAAAGAAATATTGTCGGTATGCCTCTGTGTGGGTTCTAATCTCTCTGATTTTATCCTCATGGTCTCTTCGTGAGATATACGTAGGAGCGAGCAATATACTGCTTGACTCCTCGGTGAAGGTATGTTCTCGAAACTTCAACAAAAGCCCGTACCGAGCTACTGAGCGTGTCTGCTGCAGAGTCTTCCACTGGAGTTTATCTCTCATCTCCGTAACACTTTCGCTACTACTAAATGATCCTGTAACGAAGCGCCCTGCTCTCCTTTAGATCTCCTCTATCTCTTCTATCAAACCTATTTGGTACGGATCCCCCACTGGTGAACAGTATTCAAGCAGTGGCCGAACAAGCGTACTGTAACCTACTTCCTTTGTTTTCGGATTGCATTTCCTTAGGATTCTTCGAATGAATCTCAGTCTGGCATCTGCTTTACCGATGATCAACTTTATATATAATTTATGGAATTAACTGCTTCCAGTTGCTGACCTGCTATATTGTAGATAAATGATAAGGGATATTTCTTTCTCTGTATTCGCAGCACATTACACTTGTCTACATTGACATTCAATTGACATTCCCTGCCCCATGCATCAATTCGCTGCAGATCCTCCTGCATTTCAGTGCAATTTTCCATTGTTACAACCTCTCGGTACACCACAGAATCATCTGCAAAAAGCCTCAGTGAACTTCCGATGTCATCCACAAGGTCATTTATGTATATTGTGAATAGCAACGGTCCTATGACACTCCCCTGTGGCACACCTGAAATCACTCTTACTTCGGAAGACTTCTCTCCATTGAGAATGACATGCTACATTCTGTTATCTAGGAACTTTTCAATCCAATCACACAATTGGTCTGATAGCCTATATGCTCTTACTTTGTTCATTAAACGACAGTGGGGAACTGTATCTAATGCCTTGCGGAAGTCAAGAAACACGGCATCTACCTGGGAACCCGTGTCTATGACCCTCTGAGTCTCGTGGACGAGTAGCGCGAGCTGGGTTTCACACGATCGTCCTTTTCGAAACCCATGCTTAGTCCTACAGAGTAGATATCTTGTCTCCAGAAAAGTCATTATACTCGAACATAATACGTGTTCCAAAATTCTACAACTGATCGACGTTACAGATATAGGTCTATAGTTCTGCACATCTGTTCGACGTCCCGTCATCTCGGGGATGACCTATGCCCTTTTCCAATGCTTTGGAACGCTACGCTCTTCTAGAGACCTACGGTACATTGCTGCAAGAAGGGGGGCAAGTTCCTTTACGTACTCTGTGTAAAATCAAACTGTTATCTCATCAGGTCCAGCGGCCTTTCCTCTTTTGAGCGATTTTAATTGTTTCTCTATCCCTCTGTCGTCTATTTCGATATCTACCATTTTGTCATCTGTGCAACAATCTAGAGAAGGAACTACAGTGCAGTCTTCCTCTGTAAAACAGCTTTGGAAAAAGACATTTAGTATTTAGGCCTTCAGTCTGTCACCCTCTGTTTCAGTACTTCGTTCCGAGATAACGCACTCACAACTACACAGAACAATGTTCTGACCGCGTCTGACACTTGCAACTTAAAGAGGGCACTGCAAAGTTGCCGTTCGTGGTTAAATACACTCCTGGAAATGGGAAAAAGAACACATTGACACCGGTGTGTCAGACCCACCATACTTGTTCCGGACACTGCGAGAGGGCTGTACAAGCAACGATCACACGCACGGCTCAGCGGACACACCAGGAACCGCGGTGTTGGCCGTCGAATGGCGCTAGCTGCGCAGCATTTGTGCACCGCCGCCGTCAGTGTCAGCCAGTTTGCCGTGGCATACGGAGCTCCATCGCAGTCTTTAACACTGGTAGCATGCCGCGACAGCGTGGACGTGAACCGTATGTGCAGTTGACGGACTTTGAGCGAGGGCGTATAGTGGGCACGCGGGAGGCCGGGTGGACGTACCGCCGAATTGCTCAACACGTGGGGCGTGAGGTCTCCACAGTACATCGATGTTGTCGCCAGTGGTCGGCGGAAGGTGCACGTGCCCGTCGACCTGGGACCGGACCGCAGCGACGCACGGATGCACGCCAAGACCGTAGGATCCTACGCAGTGCCGTAGGGGACCGCACCGCCACTTCCCAGCAAATTAGGGACACTGTTGCTCCTGGGGTATCGGCGAGGACCATTCGCAACCCTCTCCATGAAGCTGAGCTACGGTCCCGCACACCGTTAGGCCGTCGGCCGCTCACACCCCAACATCGTGCAGCTCGCCTCCAGTGGTGTCACGAGAGGCGTGAATGGAGGGACGAATGGAGACGTGTCGTCTTCAGCGATGAGAGTCGCTTCTGCCTTGGTGCCAATAATGGTCGTATGCGTGTTTGGCGCCGTGCAGGTGAGCGCCACAATCAGGACTGCATACGACCGAGGCACACAGGGCCAACACCCGGCATCATGGTGTGGGGAGCGATCTCCTACACTGGCCGTACACCTCTGGTGATCGTCGAGGGGACACTGAATAGTGCACGGTACATCCAAACCGTCATCGAACCAATCGTTCTACCATTCCTAGACCGGTAAGGGAACTTGCTGTTCCAACAGGACAATGCACGTCCGCATGTATCCCGTGCCACCCAACGTGCTCTAGAAGGTGTAAGTCAACTACCCTGGCCAGCAAGATCTCCGGATCTGTCTCCCATTGAGCATGTTTGGGACTGGATGAAGCGTCGTCTCACGCGGTCTGCACGTCCAGCACGAACGCTGGTCCAACTGAGGCGCCAGGTGGAAATGGCATGGCAAGCCGTTCCACAGGACTACATCCAGCATCTCTACGATCGTCTCCATGGGAGAATAGCAGCCTGCATTGCTGCGAAAGGTGGATATACACTGTACTAGTGCCGACATTGTGCATGCTCTGTTGCCTGTGTCTATGTGCCTGTGGTTCTGTCAGTGTGATCATGTGATGTATCTGACCCCAGGAATGTGTCAGTAAAGTTTCCCCTTCCTGGGACAATGAATTCACGGTGTTCTTATTTCAATTTTCAGGAGTGTACAACAGCGTAACCTGCAGGCCTGGCTAGTAACTGCAATTATGATGAAACATTCATTTCTCTGTGTTTTTACTTATGTCTGTCCAGCCCCTGTAGAATGATGTAATACAATGTGGTACACACTATGTCCTTCCCGTGACGAAGGGATCGAGTTTTCATCACATTTGTCCATCTATGCTGCAATTGCTAGGGGTTCTTGGTGCTATTGTTTACACTCGTTTATATTGGACAACATGAAGTCAGAAATCAGTCTGTCTACGGGTCCTCGTTCGTCATTATGAAATGTATGAACACCACAGCAACGCGGAGAACGGATGTGCTGTACGCATCATGTTTCTCATAGCTTTAACTTCACCTCGTCGACTGGAAGGTCCCACAGAATGGAACGCTTGTAATTAGTGAAGGCGATGCATTCGTTGCACGTCGTCCTCCAACACGGTCCCGCGTCCTCACGTGGTAATGAATATGCGGGACACGTTGATTCCTCGTGTACGAGTGATTCTCGCCTGTAGCTGGACACGGCTTTCGCTACTTCTGCCGGCTGCTAATGAGCGAGATTACTGTCAAAGGCTCTCAAAAATATTCACTACACGGATGGAGCGCAGGATTACGAGAAAATATTAATTCTGCTTGCGATATTATATTCGCTGTGTACACAGGGTGACGTTTTGGTCTGTTACACAAACGTAATTCACTTTAGTGAGGTAACTCAAAAGGAATCCAGGAAAAAGAGGAAACGATCAACCGATAAATTACTAAAACCAGACGCCTATTTTGTAATTCGTTTGCAATTGAAAAATTGAGGTTCCTCCCATGTCTAAATGGGTTAGAATAATTACATTTTAGTTGCCATTATTCGCTTTTCGTCCGTTTTTTGTGGTTGCAGCTATTGTGTAAAACAATAACTTCATCAGCTAACCTGTTACTCGAGTCAGTTACAGCTCTTTTGCTCACTAAAGTCAAAAACATTGCTGTATCAATTAGCCGAATATGGATAGAGGTGTTCTGACTATTGCTGCTCATCGAAGAGTATAACCTCAAACATGGAAGCACATTTGAGTTTAACTGTGCAGCGGGCAACACTTCAGTGTCCGTCCACCGTCTACATCGCTGAGAATTCCAGGGTAAAGTAACACATGGCAACATTTGGGTTGCTGCTGCATTTTTATGTAATAAATTCTTGCTCTGCCTTCCTGTATTTCCTAAAAGTTTCCCAATGTTGCTGTGGTTCACAGTGTGCTGCTGAACGACTTATAGAAAACAGTAAATGTTATGCTGTGTTATCTTTTCCCTTCAGAATGTTTCTGTGAAACTACTGCCGGCCGGAGAGGACGAGCGGTTCTAGGCGCTACAGTCTGGAATCGCGCGACCGCAACGGTCGCAGTTTCGAATCCTGTCTGGGGCATGTATGTGTGTGATGTCCTTAGGTTAGTTAGGTTTAAGTAGTTCTAGGTTCTAGGGGACTGATGACCTCAACAGTTAAGTCCCGTAGTGCTCAGAGCCATTTGAACCATTTCTGTGAAACTACTGGCCTGTGCACTTGCAAACAGTGAGCGTAACATTCTGATACAGCGAAACACAGGACCTAGGCTCACAGTTTCTTTCTTTTTCTTCTCTTTTTTTGTCGGTGAGGCGGGGGCGGCTCTTATTGATATTGCGAGTGGTTACGCTCCTTGGTTGTTTCCTAGCTGCGGCTTAGAGCGTGGCATCCGAGGGGGCACGTGCAGCGACTTCCAATCTTTTTAAGGGCGCATCGGCCACGCGGAGAGTGTTGCTATTGCTGTGTGCACGTGCCATGAAGCCAATTTCAACATACAGTCTAGTCTGTTTAACTGCTACCTGGCGGAACTTCATTCCCTATTGTCGGCAGTAGGTTTCTCACTTTGTGTTGGTGACTGCTGCCGACAGATTTGAAAAGAGATGATTACTTGTTGTTTGATGTTAAACTGTTGTATGGAGAGAATGGATTTCAGTGGTACAACTTTTATGAACTTGCTCAGCGAGTGTGCTTGGTTTTAAGATTTTTATTATGTGACTATTGTGACTTGCCCTAGTCAATGCTGTACCATTTGCTTCATTCTGTTTGATTAGGCTTCCGTCATCAGCACTGTTTCTTGAAAGAGTCAACCTATCTGTATAAAATTTATACCAGTTTTTCCAGGACTTTTTGGTTTGTTATTCAAGATTTAATAGCTACTGGAGTGAGATACAGCAATCTTGTCTTAACTTATTCTTGCCCATATTTGTGAGGTTTAAATTATTAGTGTTGTTAAATCTTATTCTAAATATGTTCCTGGATTCGGGCCATGCAGTGAGTAATCCTGTGCAACGTTGAAGAGCCGTCTGCTTTTGTGAACTGATCACTGTGAGTTTGTTAAAAATATTATATTTATATGTTTTAGAAGTACCATCAGCTGCAGTATTTGGCCAGCGTCCTGTAGAACGGGGCTTCCAGTACTATGAACTGGTGCCCACTTCCGTGAACTGGTTTTGTGCATTTATTAATTGTATTTTATTTATATGTTTAACAAGTATCAACTAACGCGCTATTTGGTCATCGTCCTGTAGAAATGCTCGTCCAATATTGTGAACTGGAGCCACGTTTGAATCCCGTCCACACTCGGATGATCGCAAAAGGACTGCACACTTGCTGGCTTTTATAGCTGCATTGTAAACTTTTAGGCAAGCGATTGTATACTGTCACTTACTGACCATAGTGCTGGTTTACTTTAATAAAACTGTTATTGTGCGAATGATCTTTATTTGTCGCCCTATCCAAAAATGTTTCAAATGGCTCTGAGCACTATGCGACTTAAGTTCTGAGGTCATCAGTCGCCTAGAACTTAGAACTAATTAAACCTAACTAACCTAAGGATATCACACACATCCATGCCCGAGGCAGGATTCGAACCTGCCACCGTAGCGGTAGCTCGGTTCCAGACTGTTGCGCCTAGAACCGCACGGCCGGCTGTCGCCCTATCCCTTCCACTTCCCTAAGCACCTATCTCACTGGAGATTTCAGTAGTTCCTCCTAACGTTCGCGAAGTTTTCTTCGTGGAATCCGCTAAGATGCTATCTTAGGACGTGCTGGCTGCGTACGTTTCCCTATCGCCCTTAGACGCAGATGGAAACTGTACTGTAGCCAGCCAAAACAGAAGACACGAACGAGAAATCTTTTTGTGGAACTAAAGAAGTCGCTGACGTATATCGGACCTGAATGCTTTCAGACAGTGTAACAGGAAACAGGACGGGAAGAGAGCTCGTGGCGTGAGAAATTTCCACGGTCAACGAGAATGCAGCAAGATAAGGGGGTCGAAATGCCTTCTGCGAAAGCTTGCAGAATCTGACAACTGCCAGCGATATACGATTCACAGTTAATGAAGTATCATCGCAGCTGCTCTCATACCAAGGGAACTCACGCTCGTGTAGAAAGCTGAAGTCCGCCATCTGACCGAAAATAAGGAAAACGATTGAGACCGACTGCATGGAACAGTACAGTTTACGCAAGATGAGTGTCAAGGATAAACAAAGCTAAAACGAAGATGATTTTGAGTAATGGGGCGAATATTGACCACGGTAACATCAAATTTGGGAATGATGAAGATGACCCGAAAAATTGTTTCTTTACCTAGGATGTCTAATTCCACAGGAATGCCAGAACGAGGAAGTTCGAAGAAGTCGGCTGGCGCAAGCGAAGGGAGCTTTTGTCAGTAAAAGACCCATGCTCGTCTTAAATATTGATATGGTACCAAAGAAATGGTTTCTCCGTGTATACCTACGAAGTATAGCTTGCTTTGCAGGAGGAAGTTAACAAACGAGAATTCGAAGAAGAAAATGAAAACATTTAAAACAGGATGCTGTCGAAAAATGATAATTGGACATGAGAGATACGAAATAAAGCGCGACTAAAAAGAAAAGGTGACACAAGAATTCTGTGGAGAACTGTAGCAGAAGAAGGAAGTGATTAGCTAGACGTCTGTAAGGACATCCAGGAATACTTCGTCCTGAAAAGAGAAGTAGAGAGCATGAACTGTAGTGGCAGAGGAAATTAGCATATGTAAAACAGTTTACGGAGGAAGTTTGAAGTAGCAGTTGCGCAGAGATGAAAACATTAACACAAGACAGGATCGGGTGGAGAACGGTAAAAAATGTCTCGAAGAAACGTAAAGAATGGCTTGCAACAGCTTTTTGAGCAGCCGTGTCTTCGAAGTATATTGAATTAAAATTTCAGGGAGCATCGAACCTCTACATGTGCATTAAAATGCCATACTATACGTGACTGAGATTTGTATCAGTAGCTCAGGAAGAATGTAGAAAGGTTAATCGGTTTCCTCTTCACAAAACCACGTGAAAAAGACAATCAGGCAATCACACAATGAAGAAAATAAATTATGATGCCACTTTAACAAAAGGGAACAAAGTCTCTGCGCTTCGTATGACATAGGGGGAGCAGAATTATCGAATTGTTTTCTTCGATCACCGGTTACCGCAAGAACAAAGTCATCTTTCTTCCAGGGTTACACATTTATGTTTCTGAGCACTGATTTTACATTTTGGTAATGGGCTGAACTCTTACGGTCTTAGCTGATTGACAGCGAATTCTTTCGACGTCTGGTGTCTTGATTACACTACGAGACAAAGAAAACGACGCACCAAAAAGGAATTGCCCGAGTGGAACAGATATCGATAGATATGATGTACATGTACAGACAAAGAAATGATGAAAATTTCAGGAAAATTGGATTATTTATTCAAGAGAAAGAGGTTCACAAACTGTGCAATTAATACCGCGTTGGTCCGCCATTGGCCCTCATGCGAGCAGTTATTCGCCTTGGTACTGATTGACAGAATTACTAGCCACGGCATGGTCCGGCAAGCACCAAACCCTCGCCCTGTGCGCTTGAGCATTATCTTGCTGAAATGTGAGCCTAAAAAAGAATTGTAAATGAAGGGCAACAAAACGGGGATGACATCCAAGAGTATCCTCCTATGAAAAGAAATGATACCCCAGAATATCGTCCTGGCTGTCGGGCCTTATGACGCATGAAAGACCGGTTGGTACCGCAACGCTGTCCAGGGTGTCTCCAATCACGACTGCGGCCTGGAATCTCACTGACTGGAATGCAGCTATCTTCAGTGACGAGTCGCACTTCAAACTGAGACCCAACGATCAGCGAAGACGAGTCTGGAGACGCCTAGGACAGCTGTGGGGTAGCCGGTCGATGCGGCCGAGCGGTTCTAGGCGCTTCAGTCTGGAACTTCGTGACCGCTACGGTCGCAGGTTCGAATCCTGCCTCGGGCATAGATGTGTGTGATGTCTTTAGGTTAGTTAGGTTTAAGTAGTTCTAAGTTCTAGGGGACTGATGACCTCAGATGTTAAGTCCCATAGTGCTCAGAGCCAGTGGTGGGATACCAAGCTGACTGTCGCCCGCCATATGGCAGGAGAACCAGAAGTGAAGCTTTGGGAAGCCAGTTCGTTCCGTAGCAGGAGCTCTTCGGTTGCCGTCAGTGGCACCCTTATAGCACAGCGATACATCGACGATATTCTACGCCCCGTTTTGTTGCCCTTCATGGCAAGCTATCGTCAGCTTACGTTAAAGCTAGAAAATGCCCTCCCGCACACGGTGGGAGTTTCCACTGCTTGCTTTGTCCTTGTCAGACCATGCCTTGCCAACCAACGTCGCCGAATATCTCCCGGATTGAGAACGTCTGGAGCATTATAGGCAGGGCCCTCGAACCATCTCGTGATTTTGGAGGCCTAACGCGCCAGTCGGACAGAACCTGGCACGATATCCCAGAGAAGGACATCCAACAACTCTGTCAATCAATGCCAAGCCGACGGACAGCTGCTTGAATAAGGTCCAGAGGTGGGCCAACGCTTTACTGACATGTTCAATGTGTGAAGCACTTTGTCCTGAGTAAATCATCCGATTTTTCTGAAATTATAATGCTTTATTTGTATACGCATGTACAACATGTCTACCGATTTCCTTCGCACTCGAATAGTTCCTTAGTAGTTCGTAGTTGTCTTTTCTTTTTCTTTCATTGTAAGCGAAGAGCACACAGCGAATTTTTGCGTTAAGAAATCACATTTGAGTGATGTTTGTTTGTGAGAGAACTACACTCACGCTCATAAATTAAGTATAATTGCAGGATGTGGTGCAATGAAGGGCAACAAAACGGTCCGTAGAATATCGTCGATGTATCGCTGTGCTATTGCAGGATGTGGTGCCACACAACGGGGCACTACACAAAACTGGCGTTAATAGTATAGGCACATAGGGAACACACACTACAAAGATCTGTAAGACCACGATGTAGGCGATAAGTTGAGAAAACCGTCCCGAAACACATGTGCTACAAAACGCCACTGTTTCCTGCGCATGTACACCGACATAAACATGGAATATGATCGCCATGCACACGTACACAGGCCGCAGAACGGTTGGCATACTCTGATCAGGTGGTCGAGCAGCTGCTCGGGTATAGCCTCCCATTCTTGCCACAGTGCCTGTCGGAGTTCCTGAAGTGTCCTAGGGGCTTGAAGACGTGCAGCGATACGTCGACCGAGAGCATTCCAGACGTGTTCGATGGGGTTTAGGTCTGGAGAACAGGCAGACCACTCCATTCACCTGATATCTTCTGTTTCAAGGCACGCCTCCACTATGGCAGCTCGGTGGGGCCGTGCGTTATCATCCATCAGGAGTAAGGTGGAACCCACTGCACTCCTGAGAAGGTGGACATACTGGTGCAAAATGACGTCCTTTGTCAAAGACATGCAGGGGTGTAAGTCCACCAATCATGATCCCATCCCACACCATCAAACCACGACCTCCATACAGGTCTCTTTCAAGGACATTAAGGGGTCCGTATTTGATTCCTGGCGGGATTCACTGTTCAGACTATACCTGGACTCGTCGATGAACGTAACCTTGGACCATTGTTCCAATGACCATGAACGGTGTTCTTGACACCAGGCTTTACGGGCTCTCCTGTGACCAGGGGTCAGTGGAATGCACCTTGCAGGTCTCCGGGTGAATAAACCATGTGTGTTCAGTCGCCTGTAGACTGTGTGTCTGGAGACAACAGTTCCAGTGGCTGCTCAAATGATTCAAATGGCTCTGAGCACTTTGGGACTTAACATCTGAAGTCATCAGTCCCCTAGAACTTACAACTAACCTAAGGACATATCACACATCCATGCCCGAGGCAGGATTAGAACCTGCGACCGTAGCAGCGTGGTTCCAGACTGAAGCGCCTAGAACCGCTCGGTCACCACAGCCGGCCCAGTGGCTGCGGTAAGGTCCCAAGCAAGGCTACCTGCAGTACTCCGTGGCCTTCTGCGGGCACTGATGGTGAGGTATCGGTCTTCTTGTGGTGTTGTACACTGTGGACGACCCGTACTGTAGCGCCTGGACACGTTTCCCATTTGCTGGTAGCGTTGCCATGATCTTGAGATCACACTTTGTGGCACACGGAGGGCCCGTGCTACGACCTGCTGTGTTTGAATAGCCCTAGTATTATAACACTCATAACGTCATCAATATGTGTTCTTTGAGCCATTTTCAACACACAGTCACCATTAGCACGTCTGAAAATGTCTGCACACTTGCTCGCTGCACCGTACTCTGACATGCACCTACACACCTCTGTGTACGTGGACTGCTGCCAGCGCCACCGTGCGACGACCGCAGGTCAAATGCACTGCATGGTCATACCCCGAGGTGATTTAAACTCACAAACAGCCCACCAGAGCGTTGTTTGGCCATTTATCAGCATTATCCTTAATTTAAGAGCATGAGTGTATTTATACATCTCGTGGGAAGGAGTAACGTGTACCAGCAACCATTGGAATTCGATAGTGAAGTTATCGTAGCCCATCGAGACTCCATTTTATCTTTCCGTGACATTGCTCCCCGCGTTGGTCGGCATCCCACGGCTGTTCCGTAAGGCCGTACTCGACGCCGTCCGATATTTCAATAGGGCTGCACAACTAATGCCCAAAGGACAGACACATTCTTTGCTCGGCCGTATAGGATGGCGCAGTCACGTCACGTAGCATGTGTCAGGAAATGAGCTCGACTGCAGCAAGGCAGGTGTACAGACTGACATTGAGACGATGTCTCGAGCAGCACGAGCTGTCTGTGTGGAGACCGTTGTTGCGGCTTCAGCGGAGCGCCTGACGACAACACGGGACACTGTGGAGTGGCAGCACGTCGCCCGCCCAGACGAGTTCCCGTTCTGCGTACAACATCTCGGTGGACGTGTCCGCGTGTGGGGGTTTCGAGCAGGACCAGCATTGCCATATTAAATTTGTAATCGTCATAGGCGCCCAGCATTTCTGGTGATTGTAACAGGTTGCTTCTGGGCACACAACAAAATTTTGAGGACTGGTCAAAAATATGGAAACACCACTAAATGCAGATGCTGGCCAAGCCTGCGGGTTGTGCTGCAGTGACTGACAACGAACGGCACCTGTGCAGTGTCCTCAATACGTTACAAATGTCACTCTTGGTCGGAACAGTGTTCTGTGTAACTGTGAGTGCATTATGTCGGAGCCGTGGCCTACGAGAAACATAGGCCTAAGCGCACGTATATGTGACGTCAGTAATGTAGTGTTAACAGCCAGCTGACACAAATGCATGCTTTTCCAAAGATTTTGTGACACGTTTTCGACAAAAATTCTCCACTAAAGCTATTAAACGATCGTAAAATTTTTCGTCATAGTTGTTCGGGAACGGATGCCAGACAGTTATTGACAGCTTAGGTTGGTGGAGAGCGTATTGATGGAGAAGACAGATAAGGAAATGGGTTGGCTGAAACCGCTGACAGCGGGTGGTCAAGCTCGAAGTTTTCACTAGCATTTGCTTCGTGAGCTACAATGTGGGGACCTACTGAACAACGAAAATTATTTGAGACTTAGCGAACATGAAAGTTTGCCCTCATACTTGCAAACACGAGACATTTAAGAAACGTCATTTCTTAATTCTATTCATCGTAATCGATGTTTTTGGAAAGCCTGCAACTGTGTTAACCATATCTGAAACAGTGAAACACTGCGCTGGTTAAATATTTTAAAATGGCGCTTTTAGAGAATTTATTCTCCTTATCAAAAGGAAATATTCACATGGGTACATTATGTTGTGTTTATGTCCGTGTTATTCTGCCTCTCTTGGCCTGCAGTTGTTATTATGGTCAATTGCACTCGGAGAGATTTCTTTTGGCGATTTTTCGAAATTGCAAATTTGTGATACATTCCTATGGGACCAGACTGCTGTGGTCATCGGTCCCTAGGCTTATACACTACTTAATCTAATTTAAACTAACTTACACTAAGGACAACACACACACATTCCCAAGGGAGGACTCGAACCTCCGACGCGGAAAGCCGAGCGAACCGTGGCAAGACGTCTAAGACCGCACGGGCGCTACCCTTTCTGGCGTTGCAGTTTTAGACATTCATAACATTACCTCTAGGTCTGTGAAAGATGTGAAACGCTCCCGGCGTTTACCACTGATCTTTTATTTGGGTAGCGGTATTTTTCTCTTCATTATTCGCGTTTTCTAGAAGTCTACATAGTTAGAGGTGCCCTCCATGCACGAAGTTGAGAGGCATCGGTCTATTTGAAGAAGGAAGGAAGGAAGGAAGTTTGGGTTTAACGTACCGTCGACATCAAGGTCATTAGAGGCAGTGCACAAACTCGGATTGTGTCTAGGATGGGGAAGGAAACCGGGCGTGCCTTTTCAAAGGGACCATCCCGGCATTTGCCTTCAACATTTTAGGAAAATTACTGAAATCTGGATGGCGGAAGCGGGTTTGAAGCGTCTACCTCCCAAATATCAGTCCAGTGTGCTAACCACTGAGACACCTCACTCAGTCGGTCTATTTGAGACCTCGTCCTCTCGTTTCAGTATTAAGTGCCACATATGTTAGATTCGAATTACACATTTTATGCTAATTTTGTTATCAGGTTGTTTAATTACCCAGTAATGAGTGATTACGCGATTCACTGGCAATGGAGTTTTCGTTTAGCTTACATTTCCTGTTTCATTTAATGTGTAGAATTCAGTGTGGTTGGGAATATGAGGAACAGACAAACTAAAACGGAACGCCCGCCACAAGAGGAAAATGTTGTGGTTCCATTCAGAAGTAATCACCACAAGCGTTAAGACATTTATCCCCCCCGGGAGACGAGACTTCCAATTCCTGTTGCATAGAAAGCAGTCGGCCACTCATGAATCCAACACGGCACCCATTCTTGCACTTACTCGTGTGACTGAAACCGACATGCAACATGTCATTCTTCGGGTCACCAAAGATCTGAAAATGACACGGTGAAAAATCTAGGATGTAGAGAGGATACTACAGTGCTTCCCACCCAAATGCTGATGTGTAGCATTCGTCTTATTGGCAATGGGGGGATCGGCGTTTCGCGCAACAGGAGGATTCCGTCTGACAGCATTCCAACAGCCCGAGGACAAACGGCAAAGCCACCTTCTTCGACTGCAGGGGTCTTCTGCTCCCCGAGTTCCTCGTGCGTGGAATTGCAATCGATGCGCAGCGCTATGAAGACCGCCCACGGCAGCCCGGCGAGCTACGGCCAGCTGCAGACTTTATATTCCACAATTCTCAACTTCCGACACTTTTCACCTACGCTTTAAGTTAGTGACTTAATTATGCAGACATGCAGGGAATACTGATCGAGAGTGCCTCAAATTTATCGTAATTCAATAAAGTCATGATCTGATGCCCTTGCCAGTCCCTTTATTATTAATACTAATGTTGGTAAGCTAACTTGTAAGTGCCCATGTCCTGGCACCTTAAACCTTTATGTGTACTCCTGAGGCCTTTTCCTGTCAATTGTGAGCGGCGGTGTGTCTGAAAAGTTTTCCACAGCCACATATAAGAAACCAGCGTGATTTAAAGGCTAGGCATGACGGTTCTGACCTCGACCGCAGAGACGTCAAACGAAGGATTGAAATGTTCGTAAGACGCGATGTGACGGTCTTCCCATCGTTTCACACGTTCATAGTGGCGGTGGACGGAGTTGTGGTGAAATTTGATGCCAACGTGACATCATTATCCCCCCCACCCCCACCTACATTTCACATGAACCTCAGTGCTGTGGCTATTTATTCGCATCCGACGACAGCTTGCTTTCTGAAGCGTCACCGAGCCTGAGGGTGACGTCGCTTCTGCACCATTACACAGGAAGGCTGTAGGGATCTTTGAGCCCAATTCCAAGATTCTGCGTCTTCTTGGGACAATTACGGTGTTTCAAAAATGGCCCTTGAATGGTGCAGCGCACTGTACATAGCTCGCGAGCCTCAGAGTTTCAGTTCTTAAATAAGGAGATGTTTACGATGTAGAAAAAAATTTCCCTTTACGAGAAGACGTTTGCAGGGAACAGAAACTCGTGTCCGCTAATGATGGTGAACGGCGTAAGCGTTGGAGAACCCACTTTAACATTTGCCGCACACCGCTGTCATAGAGACGACTTTCCAGGAATGTCAATTGAATAGAACCGGTCCGCTGCACACGGCATTCGCAACGAGTTTCGTCCAGTGTGACTACGCGCTCCAGCCATCCATTCCGAACACTAAAGAACAACTTTCCTCACACGTAACCGACAGCCTCCGTAAAAGGCAACAACTTGTGCCTTCTCCTAGAGGCGGCAGCAGCAGAGCAGACAGTTACACACAGTAGCGACAAACCCGTTAACGTTAATCAACTACAAAGGGTAAGTATAAGTGTATAAATTCTCTGTACTCACACCACAAAGAATCGAGAACGCATTTTCGAGCAATTGCAAAATTCTCTGGTGAAACATCGCCAATGTTAATAATCCCGTGACGTCTAATATTCGTTTGGAGACTCTTAATTTCAATCTTCTGCAAGAGACGGCAGTGAACAATCTGATATCCTCGTAGAATATTTCATTTACTGACTGCCATTGACGGTAGATTCCACTCTCTTTGGTACAATTATGAAAGGTATGCTAAAGGAAGAAAGTTATTTCTCAAAACAGTCCTACTATGATCGCTTTGTGGTACAGGATTCTAAAAGTTAGTACGAAATGGGGCAGATCGTTCCTTTCTCGGTACGTTGACATTCATTCTGTCATCGTGACACACAGATTTACGCAACCCTAGATTTAATTTAAATTATAGGTTGCAAATAATTGTGTTGATATCCTATTTTATCACATTCGCAAGTGCCAAAAATAGCCCTGAGTCTTCTACACGGTGGTAGGAAATTACTTGATACTTCAACCACCCCTTCGTCGCCTATTCCTCACGTACGATGTCGTGCTCAGCATGCGTTCACTACTTGGCAAAGAGTGAATCAGCCTGAAGGGATTGTCAGATGCCAGTGCAACTGCGTACACGTACACACCATCGACGGGATTGTACATGATTAGAGTTGCAATTCTCTGTAACAGGCAGAAAGGTTACCAGACTGCATCAATGTTCTTCTGTTTACTGTTATTGCTAGGCGTGGTAGGGCACAAGGGGCATAAAGAGCGACGTATGTTGAGTGATCACTGAAAAGGAAATGGCCACGTACTAGGGAGAGACAGCGTTATCAGCCTCTGACAGTGTTTGGAAGAGCCCCTGCGGGGCATTTAGTTGCGACAGTGAACCGATGTGGGATTTCGTGAGGACGTGAGGGCAGCTATACTCTTTGCCAAGATTCCTATCGACCACGTCTGACCACCACTGAAATGTTAGGAGAGGGAGGGGAGTGGTAAGATGCCAAGCAAGTTTACAAATATACCTTAAAATCAGATTTATTGTTAGTCTCTTCAAACTACGGATGGTCAGTTCAGAAAACTTTAAAGTCTGATAACCAATATTAAAGAATGTTATTGACTTTACATCCTGATTGCTGACGGTAAAATAGTATTGATAATTAACAACATGCACAAATAATTCCAAGAATCTTCAAGTAGGACCTTACTCCTTAAAACAAAAAAATTGCAACTCAAAATTTCACAAACGGCTGACTCGAGAAATCACTCACGACAATTAATTAAACGACAGATACAAACCTTGTGAATGCGTTGACAACCAAGGGATAAATAATAGTAATTAACTTGTATGTGTATGTATGTGGGGGTGGTGGGGGGAGGGGGGTTATGCGCCACAATATTGGTATTAATTTTACAAATAGTAGGTCCTTTAGTGCACTTCCTGGCCTTTCTGTTTACAGTAGTCCACGTTTTGGCCCTTCTGTTAAGACTAACTTATGATACCTGCAACATAAATTAGTTGGCACCAGCCAAAAGAAAAAAGTCTTGACCGATGACCTCAGAAGTTTGGGCCCTTAGGAATTCACACACAAGAAGTCTCTAGCGTTTAATTAAGATGTTTAGCACACACACACACACACACACACACACACACACACACACACACACACACACACACAGACAGAGAGAGAGAGAGAGAGAGAGAGAGAGAGAGAGAGAGAGAGAGAGAGAGAAAGCTTGTAATGAAAAGTAATTACAATTATTAGTATTACGTCTTGGTATTAGACGCCACAAACCCATTTAATTTCAACCTTTTAATTTAGCCGTCTACGAATTAAGCCAATAGATGATCGCTCTCTCACATATCAACTTAACAAACAATCTGAGTGCTTTCTAGACATTTCAAGAAAGAAGTAATGATTTGACCAATTCAATCAACAGCACTGGATCTCATGAAACAATTCCGGATCAACAGCTCTGCTAAAAATGTAAGCCAGTTACTCGTATTCTACACATGCTCACTAAGTCACCAGCTAGTTCACACACACCTCCTCGGTTTGCGAGAAGCAACAGGCTCAGCCCACTTAACCGTACTATAATGACAAGCAATTCAGTGATCATCCACCCAGCTAATCTTTACGTAAAGATTGAGTAAAAAGAACACCTTTTACAGCACAAAACATCCAAAGTACGGTAAAACAATAACAACAGTGCCTGATAGTTCTTTAAATGTGAATACTGTACTAAATTACAGCCGACTGCAGTTAAGACATTTCTTAGCGGATGAAAGAAACTTTAACAGTAAAACGTGGGCAAATAACGTAAACCAACCGGTAGTTTCATAACATACAACCTCTATAGTACTATCCGCTTACAGGATAGTATGTAATAGTGTAACTGCAGTCGTACTTTTCTTGCAACCAGGCTGTGGCACACACTAATGCTTTAAACAGCGTTTTAGGCACCAAACCAACAAACGGTAACCGCTGTTTGTGAATGCCGGTGCAAAATGGCCCCTCAGACTCGAGTACAGTACTGTCGCCGGACTCAGCCGAATCCGCAGAATCACAGCGGACCCCACGCTCCTCACTGCACCGCCCGCTGGCTCTCTCACTCTCGCAGCAGCCGCGTGACCCGCCACCTCGCGGAATGTCCTCGCACTACCACGGAACCAAACGCGAAGGACTCGAGAACAACCGACACACCGCGAGCGCTTAAGTACGAGGGGGGCTATTTGGAAAGTCAGGAACGATAGGTAGCGAAATAAAATCAAAACTGTTTTATTTGTAAGAGTTAGCTACGACTACCAGTTACTTCTACATCTACATCTACGTGGATACACTGCAAATCACATTTAAGTGCCTGGCAGAGGGGTTCATCGAACCACCTTCACAGTTCTCTATTATTCCAATCTCGTATAGCGCGCGGAAAGAATGAAAACCTCTATCTTTCCGTAAGAACTCTGATTCCCCTTATTTTATCGTGGTGATCGTTCCTGCCTATGTAGGTCGGTGTCAACAAAATATGTTTGAATTCGGAGGAAAAAGCTGGTGATTGGAATTTTGTGGGAAGATTCCGTAGCAACGAAAAACGCCTTTCTTTTAATGATTTCCAGCCCAAACCCTGTATCATTTCTGTGACACTCTCTCCCATATTTCGCGGTGCTACAGAACGTGCTGCCTTTCTTTGAACTTTTTCGATGTACTCTGTCAGTCCTACCTGGTAAGGATCCCACACCGCACAGCAATGTTCTAAAAGACGGACAAGCGTAGTGTAGGCAGTCTCCTTAGTAGGTCTGTTACATTTTCTAAGTGTCCTGCCAATGAAACGCAGTCTTTGGTTAGCCTTCCCCACAACATTTTCTATGTGTTCCTTTCAATTTAAATTGTTCGTAATTGTAATACTTAGAGATTTAGTTGAATTCACGGCTTTTCGGTTAATCGTGTAACGGAGGTTTAACGAGTTCCTTTTAGCACTCATGTGGATGACCTCACACTTTTCGTTATTTAGGGTCAACTGCCACTTTTCGCACCATTCCGATATTTCTTCTAAATCGTTTTGCAGTTTGTGTTCATCTTCTGATGACTTTATTAGTCGATAAACGACATCGTCATCTGCAAACAACCTTAGACGGCTGCTCAGATTGTCTCCCAAATCGTTTACGTAGATAAGGAACAGCAAAGGGCCTATAACACTACCTTGGGGAACGCCGGAAATCACTTCTGTTTTACTCGATGAGTTTCCGTCAATTACTACGAACTTTGACCTCTCCAACAGGAAATCAGAAATACAGACACATAACTGAGACGATATTCCATAAGCATGCAATTTCACAACGAGCCGCTTGTGTGGTACAGTGTCTAAAGCCTTCCGGAAGTCCAGAAACACGGAATCGATCTGAAATCCCTTATCAATAGCACTCAACACTTCATGTGAATAAAGAGCTAATTGAGTTTCACAGGAACGATGTTTTCTAAACCCATGCTAACCGTGTGTCAGTAGACCGTTTTCTTCGAGGTAATTGTTAATGTTCGAACAGAATATATGTTCTAAAATCCTGCTGCATACCGACGTTAACGATATGGACCTGTAATTTAGTGGATTACTCCTACTACATTTCTTGAATATTGGTGTGACCTGTGCAACTTTCCAGTCCTTGGGTACCGATCTTTCGTCGAGCGAACTATTGTATATGATTGTTAACAATGGAGCTAATGCATCAGCATACTCCGAAAGGAACCTAATTGGAATACAGTCTGGACCAGAAGACTTGCTTATATTAAGTGATTTAAGTTGCTTCAGTACTCCGACGATATTTACTTCTACGTTACTCATGTTGGCAGCTGTTCTCCATTCGACTTTTGGAATATTTTCTTTGTCTTCTATAGTGAAAGCATTTCGGAAGGCTGTGTTTAGTAACTCTGATTTGGCAGCACTGACTTCGATAGTATCTCCATTGCTATCGCTCAGTGAAGGCATTGATTGTTTCTTGCCGATAATATACTTCACATACAACCAGAATCTCTTTGGATTTTCTGCCAGGTTACGACACAAAGTTTCGTTTTGGAAACTTATAGGCAACTCGCATTGAAGTCCACGCAAAATTTCGATCTTCTGTAGAAGATTTTCAATCTTGGGGATTTTGCGTTTGTTTAAATTTGGCATGTTTATTTCGTTGTTTCTGCAACAGTGTTCTAACCCGTTTTGTGTACCAACGAGGATCAGCTCCGTCGTTTGTTAATTTATTTGGTATAAATCTCTCAATTGCTGCCGATACTATTTCTTTGAATTCAAGCCACATCTGGCCTACACTTGTATTATTAATTTGGAATGAGTTGAGATTGTCTCTCAGGACGGCGTCAAATGAATTATTATCTGCTTTATTGAACAGGTATATTTTTCGATTATATTTCGAGGATTTGGGGATTTCAATATTCAATCTAGCTTAATCGGTTTTGATGCTTCCAGAATGATAATTTCACTCTGCAGCGCAGTGAGCGCTGATATGAAACTTCCTGGCACATTAAAACTATGTGCCCGACCGAGACTCGAACTCGGACCTTTGCCTTTCGCGGGCAAGTGCTCTACCATCTGAGCTACCGAAGCACGACACACGCCCGGTACTCACAGCTTTACTTCTGCCAGTATCCGTCTCCTACCTTCCAAACTTTACAGAAGCTCTCCTGCGAACCTTGCAGAACTTACACTCCTGAAAGAAAGGATATTGCGGAGACATGCCTAATCCACAGCCTGGGGGATGTTTCCAGAATGATATTTTCACTCTGCGGCGGAGTGAGCGCTGATATGAAACTTCCTGGCAGATTAAAACTGTGTGCCCGACCGAGACTCGAACTCGGGACCTTTGCCTTTCGCGGGCAAGTGCTCTACCATCTGAGCTACCGAAGCACGACTCACGCCCCGTACTCACAGCTCTACTTCTGCCAGTATCCGTCTCCTACCTTCCAAACTTTACAGAAGCTCTCCTGCGAAACTTGCAGAACTAGCACTCCTGAAAGAAAAGATATTGCGGAGACATGCCTAATCCACAGCCTGGGGGATGTTCCCAGAATGATATTTTCACTCTGCAGCGGAGTGAGCGCTGATATGAAACTTCCTGGCAGATTAAAACTGTGTGCCCGACCGAGACTGGAACTCGGGACCTTTGCCTTTCATGGTCAAGTGCTCTATCATCTGAGCTACCGAAGCACGACTCACGTCCGGTACTCACAGCTTTACTGCTACCATATCAGCGCTCACTCCGCTGCAGAGTGAAAATATCATTCTGGAAACATCTCCCAGGCTGTGGCTAAGCCATGTCTCCGCAATACCCTTTCTTTCAGGAGTGCTAGTTCTGCAAGGTTCGCAGGAGAGCTTCTGTAAAGTTTGGAAGGTAGGTGACGGATACTGGCAGAAGTAAAGCTGTGAGTACCGGGCGTAATTCGTGCTTCGGTAGCTCAGATGGTAGAGCACCTGCCCGCGAAAGGCAAAGGTCCCGAGTTCGAGTCTTGGTCGGGCACACAGTTTTAATCTGCCAGGCAGTTTCATATCAGCGCTCACTCCGCTGCAGAGTGAAAATATCATTCTGGAAACATCCCCTAGGCTGTGGCTAAGCCATGTCTCCGCAATATCCTTTCTTTCAGGAGTGCTAGTTCTGCAAGTTTCGCAGGAGAGCTTCTGTAAAGTTTGGAAGGTAGGAGACGGATACTGGCAGAAGTAGAGCTGTGAGTACGGGGCGTGAGTCGTGCTTCGGTAGCTCAGATGGTAGAGCACTTGCCCGCGAAAGGCAAAGGTCCCGAGTTCGAGTCTTGGTCGGGCACACAGTTTTAATCTGCCAGGAAGTTTCATATCAGCGCTCACTCCGCCGCAGAGTGAAAATATCATTCTGGAAACATCCCCCAGGCTGTGGCTAAGCCATGTCTCCGCAATATCCTTTCTTTCAGGACTGCTAGTTCTGCAAGTTTCGCAGGAGAGCTTCTGTAAAGTTTGGAAGGTAGGAGACGGATACTGGCAGAAGTAGAGCTGTGAGTACGGGGCGTGAGTCGTGCTTCGGTAGCTCAGATGGTAGAGCACTTGCCCGCGAAAGGCAAAGGTCCCGAGTTCGAGTCTCGGTCGGGCACACAGTTTTAATCTGCCAGGAAGTTTCATATCAGCGCTCACTCCGCTGCAGAGTGAAAATATCATTCTGGAAACATCCCCCAGGCTGTGGCTAAGCCATGTCTTCGCAATACCCTTTCTTTCAGGAGTGCTAGTTCTGCAAGGTTCGCAGGAGAGCTTCTGTAAAGTTTGGAAGGTAGGGGACGGATACTGGCAGAAGTAAAGCTGTGAGTACCGGGCGTGAGTCGTGCTTCGGTAGCTCAGATGGTAGAGCACTTGCCCACGAAAGGCAAAGGTCCCGAGTTCGAGTCTCGGTCGGGCACACAGTTTTAATCTGCCAGAAGGTTTTGATGCTCGTTATTAACTCAGGACTATGTATCTCGATAGTCGCGAATCCGACTTAGACGTTTGTCATAGCGTTGTACCAACTTTCCAATACCCTTGTCATAGAAGGCAGTCGCTGGTGCTTTCCGCCACTTCTCTACGCTGGTCTACACCTCGTTGTCTGTGCCAAAAAGATGTGTTCATAGCCAGCGGTTCATGTGAGCAGAGACGAAACTCAGAGAGAGACAATTTCGGGCTGTATTGTGGGTAAGCCAACACTGCCCACTGAAAACGATGCAGGAGCACCCTCATTGCCCCTGCAGAATGCGGCTGAGAATTGTCTTAAAGAAGAAAACGTACGACACGTTGGCTGCACAGCTTGAGGCGAAATTTCTCGCCAGGCCTTCGTACTTGCTCTCTGTGTGTGCTCAGAACTAAAAAGAACGACGTAATGCGATCGACGGGCATACTAGAGACACTGCCCAACATCCCTGTGCAAAACTTCATCGGATTTTCACTGTGGTTTCCATTTCGCGACCGATCGTTCCTTACTTTCCGAATAACACTCGTAGTTTTCCTAGTCAAATACCATCAGACCAGCGTCTCCGCTCGGAAGGCTAAACTACGGACGACCAATGATAACCAGATAGGCACTACTCTGGCCGTGAAGCCAGCACACACGGCTCAACTAAAGGGGGGTATCGCCGTGTTCTGCACCAAGCAACCAAGCACATTGTAACTCCTTCACATCTGCTCCTGCCATCTAAGAACAAATAATTGACACCCTGCAACGTTCTGTATCATCCCGCACCATTCTCTGGAGAGGGCAGCAGCTGCTCCACGCGTAGGCTGCCTTTAATAACACAACACAAACGGCTGCGTCTGGAGTGGCGACATGACCGGTAAACATGGACTGCTGATGAATGGAACCACCTTGTGCACAGCGATGAATCGCGGTTCTACACCACCTCGGATCACCATAATCAGCGAGTATGGCGGGAAGCTGAGGAGGCAGCATAACGGCGTCATGTTGTAAGGAGCTGTCGGTTATGACTTCAGGTCACAATTGGTAGTGATTCCGGGAATATTGACGGCACAACGTTACGTAACGGTCATCGTTCGTTACCTGTCATATGACAGTATCGTAGTGACAGGACAAGGCTCGTCCAAACACAGCACGAGTCCATGTGAACTGCTCCGTGATGTGGTACTCTTGTGGTCGGAAAGATCCCCAGATATAGAATCGAATATGTGTGGTACCAGCTCGGGCGTAAACTCTGACCCAATGCCAAATTCAGGATATGACGAACTAGTTAAAACAACTTGCCTGTAGAGAAGATTTTTGTTTTATTTGAGTCAATCAGTCTTCCCACTGGTTTGATGGGGGCCGCCACGAATTCCTCTCCTGTGTCAATCCCTCCTGTGACAACCTGTTCATCTCAGAGTAGCACATACAACCTACAGCCTCAATTATTTGCTGGATGTGTTCTAATTTCTGTCTTCCTCTACAGTTTTTACCCTCTAAAGCTCCCTCTAGCACCACTAAAGTTATTTCGTGATGTCCTAACAGATGCCTTATCATCCTGTCCCTTCTTCTCAGTATTTTCCATATACTCCTTCCCCCTCCGATTCTGCGCAGAACCTCTTCGTTTCTTATCTTATCAGTTCACCTAATTTTCTTCTGTAGCACGACACTCCAAATGCTTCTGTTCTCTTTATTTATTTATTTAAATGTAAGTTCCGTAGGACCAAATTGAGAAGCAAATCTCCAAGGTCATGGAACGTGTCAGTACATGAAATTACAACATAAAAAGTAATAACAGATAAAAATAAATATTCATGAAGCTGAAAGAAAATCAGTCCATAAGTTTAAGCAAACGCTATCAGCAATACAGTGAGAATAATCTTAATTTTTCAAGGAACTCCTCGACAGAATAGAAGGAGTGACCCATGAGGAAACTCTTCAGTTTCGATTTGAAAGCACGTGGATTACTGCTAAGATTTTTGAATTCGAGTGGCAGCTTATTGAAAATGGATGCAGCAGTATACTGCACACATTTTTCCACAAGAGTTAAGGAAGTCCGATCCAAATGAAGTTTTGATTTCTGAAGAGTATTAACCGAGTGAAAGCTGCTTATTGTTGGAAATAAACTAATATTGGTAACAAGAAACGACATTAAGGAATATACATGTTGAGAGGCCAATGTCAATATATCCAGACTCGTGAAAAGAGGTCGACAAGAGGTTCGTGACCTCACACCACTTATTGCCCGAACCGCCCGTTTCTGAACCAAAAATATCCATCTAGAATGGGAAGAGTTACCCCAAAACATAACACCATACGACATAAGTGAATGAAAATAAGCAAAAAAGACTAATTTAGTGTCGAAATATCACTCACTTTCGATACCGTTCGAATAGTGAAAATGGCAGTATTAAGTCTTTGAACAAGATCCCGAACGTGGGCTTTCCACGACAGCTTACTATCTATCTGAACACGTAGGAATTTGAACTGTTCAGTTTCACTAATCATATGCCCGTTCTGTGAGATTAAAACGTCTGGTTTTGTTGAATTGTGTGTTAGGAACTGTAAAAACTGAGTCTTACTGTGATTTAACGTTAGTTTATTTTCTACAAGCCATGAACTGAGGTCATGTACTGCTCTACTTGAAACCGAGTCAATGTTGCACACAACATCCTTTACTACCAAGCTAGTGTCATCAGCAAACAGAAATATTCTAGAGTTACCCATAATACTAGAGGGAATATCATTTATATAAATAAGGAACAGGAGCGGCCCCAACACTGATCCCTGAGGCACCCCCCACTTGACAGTACCCCACTCAGATCCCCCACCACAGCCGTTATCAACATTGTGAATAATGACCTTTTGCTGCCTGTTGCTAAAGTAAGAGGTGAACCAATTGTGTGCTACTCCCCTTATTCCGTAATGGTCCAACTTCTGGAGCAATATTGTGTGATCAACACAGTCAAATGCCTTTGTTAAATCAAAAAATACTCCAAGCGTTCGAAACTTTTTGTTTAGCCCATCCAGTACCTCACAGAGAAAAGAGAATATAGTGTTTTCAGTTGTCAAACGACTTCTAAAGCCGAACTGTACATTTTATAGCAAATCGTGTGATATAAAATGATCAATTAACCTTACATACATAGCCTTTTCGATAACCTTTGCAAACACTGATGGCATAGAAATAGATCTAAAATTATCTACATTATCCCTTTCTCCATTTTCATAAAGTGCCTTTACTACTGAGTACTTTAATCGCTCAGGAAACTGACCATTCCTAAAGGAAAAATTACAAATATGGCTAAATACAGGGCTAACATGTGCAGCACAGTACTTTAATATTCTACTAGACACTCCATCATAACCATGAGAGTCCTTAGTCTTCAGTGATTTGATTATTGTCTCAATCTCCCTCTTGTCTGTATCAAAGAGGCGTATTTCACACGTCAATCTCGGAAAGGCATTTGCTAAGAAATTTATATGATTTCCTGTAGATACTAAATTTTTATTTAATTCACCAGAAATGCCCAGAAAATGGTTGTTAAATACTGTACATATATCTGGTTTATCAGCAACAGAAATATTATTACTGCAAACTGACTTTATATCGTCAACCTTGTGCTGCTGACTAGACACCTCCTTCACAACTGACCATATGGCTTTAATTTTATCCTGTGAATTAGCTATTCTATTTGCATACCACATACTTTTTGCCTCGCTAATAACATTTTTAAGCACCTTACAATACTGTTTGTAATGGGCTACTGTAGCTTGATTGTGACTACTTCTAACATTTTGATATAATTCCCGCTTTGTTCTACATAATATCCTTATCCCACCAGTCAGCCAACCGGGCTGTCCATTACTGCTAGTACCCCATTTAGAATGTTCTAATGGAAAGCAACTCTCAAAGTGCATGAGAAATGTGTTATGGAAAGCATTGTATTTATCATCTATGTTATCGGCACTATAAACATCTTGCCACTCTTGTTCCTTGAAAAGTTTTGAAAAACTCTCTATTGTTGTTGGATTAACTTTCCTACGTAGTTTGTAATTAAATACGACATTGGTTTGAGTGTTAAAATTTGTGGATCATGGTCTGAGAGGCCATTCACCCTTTTACTAACAGAATGCCCATCTAGTAATGAAGAATGAATAAAAATATTGTCTATGACTGTGCTACTGTTCCCCTGCACCCTAGTTGAAAAAAAAAAACAGTTTGCATCAGATAATATGAATTTAGGAGTTCTACCAACATCCTTTTTCTTGCACAATCATTTACAAAATTAATATGGAAGTCACCACATAGAACTACTTTCTGGTACTTCCTACAAAGTGAATCAAGAACCCTTTCTAACTTAAGCAAAAATGCTCTGAAGTCGGAGTTTAGTTTTACTAAATTCAACTAATGCTACACAACTTTCAAATATCTGTTCAGTGCAGTGTCGTGATACGTCTATGGACTCAAATGAAATACTGTTTTTTACGTACAGAGCCACTCCTCCACCCCGCAAGGAACTCCTTGAGAAACAGCCAGCTAATCTGTAGCCTGGTGAAGGAAGTCTCTGAATTATCAAATTATTTAAGTGGTGCTCTGATATACCAATAATTTCAGAGTTAACATCTATTAGCAGTTCACTAACTTTATCTCTAATACCTCTTATATTTTGATGAAATATGCTAATTCCTTCTCTACTTGGAAACATTACATCCTCTGGAGGTGAGCCCTTAGTTAGAGGCACTTCCTTTAAACAGGTATACCTATCAGCTGACTTCAGTCTAAAAAAGGTGCAGCTCTAACACCAACTACTATAGGAATTTTTCCATGAGTGATACCACTACCACCACCACCCACTACACCGTCACCTATAAGCTTAGCCAGCCTCCCCTTCCCATACCTATTGAGGTGCAGGCCATGCCTAGTGAAACCCCATCTACTGATAGACCCAACTGGCATTACTGAGATGTGATCCATGCCCTCCGCCATCAGTGCCCTCCCCAGCCCCACATTAACGCGCCAAACAGCCGCATTAATGTGAGGCCGATCATGACGCTGAAACAGTTGCACGAAATGCACATTAGTACCACCAGTTTGAGTAGCTATCTTAACCAAGTCACCACTGACATCATATTCCCTGTCCCTATCGAGACTGTTCCCTGCTCCACCGCCCGCATCTCGTGGTCGTGCGGTAGCGTTCACGCTTCCCACGCCCGGGTTCCCGGGTTCGATTCCCGGCGGGGTCAGGGATTTTCTCTGCCTCGTGATGGCTGGGTGTTGTGTGATGTCCTTAGGTTAGTTAGGTTTAAGTAGTTCTAAGTTCTAGGGGACTGATGACCATAGATGTTAAGCCCCATAGTGCTCAGAGCCTTTTGAACCAACCCTGCACCACCCACTATCACTACCTGATCCTCTTTCGTAAAATTCTTACATAACTCCCCTATGCTTTCAGTCACCTGAGCCAACCCTGCACTAGGCTTCACAATGCTGGTGACCTGGTACTCACTCCCCAACACTTCCAGCAACTGCTAGCCCACACCTCTACCGTGGGAACTACCTAGCAGCAGAACCTTCTTTCTGCTAGACTTTGCAACTAACCTAGGCCTCCTAATTGCTGAGGACTGCTGCAAGTTACCTACATCTACGGCTACACGAGGCTCCTCTCCACTCAACTCTGACAATTGGTCATATCTATTGCATGTATGCAAAGTAAAACTGTCTGAGTACCTCCTCTTCCTAGCTACTTTCTTGCCAATTGCCGGTTCCCATTCCCCACCACCCTTCACCCTCCTCAACCTATCTAGTTCCTCCTTTGCGCATTGTAACTGCACCTGAAGGGGACAGATCTTACGCCCCTGCTCCTCTATTAACTTGTTTCTACTACAGATTCTACATTCCCAGGAGAGGATCTCCCTAAAATGACCACTGGCTTCCCCACTGCATTCCCCCCAATGAAAATACTTTGAACAAATCCCACACCTTAATCCACTACTCGCAAACCTACGACAGAGCCCACACTTTTCACTCATGGTAAATGTTACAGTTACTGAAAAAAACTATATGTATACGTTATCAAAGTTCAGTTACACCAGTAGAACTATTTAAGAACTAACAATAATGGTCTCGAAATTCTCTGCCTACTAAGAAAGCACCTACTTGCATTAATACTACTACAACACAGCCGATACCAATACCAGCAAAACTTCACAAAATTATTAGCTACAACCAAAAAATTAAAACTACCACTGTAGCACTAAGCGAAGTTAAAACACTATATGAAAATTTTACCGAAATATTTCACTAGAAAGAATAATAAATGTCAGTTGAAAACTAAAGCACGAAAAATACTAACGACTTCAACACACTGAAAACTCTCTAAAGCACAGCGAGCGAACGATTACAAAAGTTTATTAAGTCGTTATTTCGCCACAAACGGCACGCAACACCCCTGAAATCTATAAAATTTAATAACTGTATTACAGAGCACAAATAAGTTTCCCGCAGTCCATGTTTCACTACCATACAGTGCTCTGCTCCAAACGTACTTTGTCAGAAATTTGTTCCCAAATTAAAGCCTATGTTTGATACTTGTAGACTTATACTGACTGGAATGCTCTTTGTGCCATTGCTAGTCTGCTTTTGATGTCCTCCTTGCTCCGTCCGTCATTGGTTATTTTGCTGCCTAGGTATCAGAATTTCTTAACTTCATATATTTGGTGACCATCAATCCTAATGTTCTCATTTCCGCTAATTCTCATTATTTTCGTCTTTTTTCGATTTATTCTCAATCCATATTATGTAATCATTAAATTGTTCATTCCATTCAATCCATCCTGTAATTCGTCTTTCCTGTCACTGAGGATTGCTTTGTAATCTGTGAATCTTATCATTGACACCCGTTCACCTTGAATTTTAATTCCACGTGTAGGCTGAACAGTAGGGGAGAAAAACCACATCCTTGTATTACAACCCTTTTTAACCGAGCTCTTCGTTCTTGGTCTTCCATTCTTACAGTTCCCTCTTGACACTTGTACATATTGTATATTGCCCGACTCTCCCTATATCTTACCCTAATTTTTCTCAGAATTTTGAACATCTTGCACCATTTGACACTGTCGAGCGCTTTTTTCAGGTCGCCAAATCTTATGAAAGTGCCTTCATTTTTCTTTAGTCTTGCTTCCATTCTTAACCGCAACGTCAGAACTGCCTCTCTGGTGCCTTTACTTTTCATAAAGTCATACTAATCGTTATCTAACACACCCCCAATTTTCTTTTCAGTTCTTCTGTATATTTTTCTTGTCGACAACTTGGGCGCGTGGGCTGTTAAGCGATTGTGCGATAATTTTCACACTTGTCAGCTCTTGCAGTCTTTGAATTATGTGGACGATGTTTTTTTCCGAAAGTCAGATGGTATTTCACCGCTTCCATACATTCAATATAACAGCTTGAATAGTCGTTTTATTGCCACTCCCCCAATGATTTTAGAAATTCTGATGAAATGTTATCTACCCCTTCTGCCTTATTCTGTCTTACGTCTTCCAGAGCTCTTTTAAATTCTGATTGTAATACTGGATCCTTTATCTGTTCTTTATCGACTCCTGTTTCTTGTTCTATCACGTCATCAGATAAGTGTACCCTCTTATAGAAGCCTTCAATGTACTCTTAGACCCATCCGCTTTCTCCTCTGTATTTAACAGTGGAAGTCCCATTGCACTGTCAGTGTTGCCACGATTCCTTTTAATCTCATCAAAGGTTGTTTTAACTGTTCTATACACTGAGCCAGTGCTTCAGACAATCATTTCTTTTATCGATTTCTTCACATTTTTATGCAGCCATTTAACCTTAGCTTACTTGCTCTTCCTATTTATTTCAATCCGAAATCACTTGTATTTCTGTGTTTTTCAATTTACCTTTTTTGTGCTTTCTTCTTTCTTCGATCAACTGAAGTATTTGTTCTGTCACCCATGGTTTCTTTGTAACCTATGTTTTTCTTTCCAGTTTCTGTGATTACCCGTTTTAGAGGTGCCCATTCCGTTTCAACTGAGCTGCCTACTGAGCCATTCTTTATCGCAGTGGACCTCAAGTATATGTATTCACTTTCGTATCCGACTTCTTTGAGCACTTCTTCTCCCCGACTTCAACCTACAGTGACTTCATTACACACCTCCCAATCCAAAGAGCATGGATCCAGGTGAGACGAACATCATAATGATAAGTCATAATAAGTGGACTCATGCTGCCAAGTTCTTTGTAAATTTTTGTGTGTGTTTTGTAACCACTCAACCCCTGAAGTTCCATTACTTTTCCTCTTCCCCTTATGGGTGCTTCATTTTTTATGTCAGGCAAAATATTTTAATTCATTATTTTAGGCTTCTTAATTGCAGCACGACTTTTGGAGCCATATTAGCGTATTGAATTTTTAGTAAACGTTAAATATTATGTTTTTTGTTTCCTGTTCCCTATTTTACAGGAATATTGAGTGAAAGTACAAGAGTTTCCCTTAGTTCCAGGATTTTTTGTATATGGTAAATACGCATACTATCCAGTGTAATCATTTAGTAGCCCATTTTTATACGTTTTATCGACACTTATCTGCATTGCTGGTTTCCCTTCTTTCAGCAAAACAAGTGATTCTTTTGCGGCTTGCGTTCACATTAAGGGAAAATGTAAAGTCCTCGTATAGCGACCAGCTGCACTGCAGTAAGTTGGGTTAGGTGACTCTACGAACAATGTATTGTCTTATAAAGTCTTTTTACAAACAGTAATGCCAGTAATATGTTCAATATATTTCTCCCTCCGTTAGGAAAATCAGTAAAAAACGGGAAATGAGACAATCACCACTTTCTGGTGAGATCAGACATTATCAGATTCGTGTCTCTTGCATAGTTTGATGGCATCTGAAAAATGTATATTTGCCTCAAACATAAATTGAAGCAGAAGTTCGCTAAATATGCAGTCAAAATTTCTGCGATTTAGGTTGCCTTCTAAACCATTTGTGATTTGTCGCATTAAACACTCGACATTCATACAGGGTATATCCCATGTTCGAGCAATCCATGTGCAGAAGGAAGTCAGTAGGGTTAGGTTCTAACATTGCATTAGAAAATGCATCAAATGGGGTGGATGGCCGCGCGGGATTAGCCGAGCGGTCTCGGCGCTGCAGTCATGGACTGTGCGGCTGGTACCGGCGGAGGTTCGAGTACTCCCTCGGGCATGGATGATTTAGGTTAAGTAGTGTGTAAGCTTAGGGACTGATGACCTTAGCAGTTAAGTCCCATAGGATTTCACACACATTTTTGAGGATGGATGCGGAAGGAAATCGGCCGTATCCTTTTCATGCGAGCCATCTCTGAATTTGTTTTGAACTGTTTAGGGAATGAACGCAGAACCCAGATGGTGGGGCGCTGATCTGAACCGCCCTCTTCCCGAATGCTGTTACAGCATCTAACCACTGCACCAACGCTCTCGGTGTGAATCGACGTAAGCAACAAAATGGCAGCTAGATTCGCGGACCATTGGCTGGTCCGTGAAATTAACTATGGATAAGTATAAATAATTCATTTGCAAACATGACATTACGAAACTGAAAAAGACGTAACAACAACACTGGCTGTCAGATTAACAATTCAAATTAAGCTGGGAGCAGTGAACACTACGCAAACACTCAGCGACGATGGAACAGTTCCAGCTGACACCTACAGTCAGGTGGCCTTGTCCGCCTGTACGAGAGACACGGGAAGAGGCAATTCCTCTCTCTTGTACGCCTTTTTACCCTCCGAGATGGCACAGTGGCTAAGACTCTGGTACTACAAACGAAATAGCTTGCAGTGCACATCCCCGTTGGGCCATTCAATTTTTCGAGGTTTGTCACATAATTTCACACGAATACGGGGAATATCGGTGAAACAAACCTTGGCCGATTTCCTTCCCTACCTCAGTCCAATGCGAGCTTGTGCTCCGTTTAGAATGACTTTGTCGACAGAAGATTAAAGTTTAACCTCCCTTTCTTCCTTGCACACCTTTCCGTGAGATGTAAACGTCTGCTCAACGCACCTTATCGAGCTACAATTAACTAGATGCATCTATAAAACGTGACCCCGTGAACTTAGCAGTTAACCTCTTAGTAGAACAGTAAGCTGTTGCAGAAGCAACGAAAAAAAGAGCAGATTTAGAAGTACGCAACCTGTCCATGTCTGGCCAGGAGCGAGAGCTCGAAATTTTTCTGCGCACTTTAACGCGGGATGCCTTTAGTAGTTTACTCAAGGAAACTGTTTCTCGAATTTTTTTTAGAAAATTGAAAGAGATTCTGCTCATGCGTAAAGAATACAAGTGGAAACACATAGTCACTTACCTTCACTGTGCGGTAATGGTGGTAATGTTACCAATGACAGCGTCGCTAAACATGAGTTATATCATTAAATATTCTTGAATTCGCATCAAGAACAGCTGTCAACATAAGTAATATAACTTGGCAGTACATATCCCCGCTGTAACGAAGCAACTTCAGTTACTTAATGAAGGGAAGTCTTCCAGCCCAGATTGTACACCAGTTGGGTTTCTGTCGCAGTGCGCTGATGAAATACCTCCATTTTCAGCATTCATTTACATTTACAACCGCTCGTTCGTCGATAGATCCGTGCGTAAACATTGTAAAGTTGCACAGGACACGAAAACACAAGAAAGGAAGTAGACATAATTGCTGAATTACAGACCTCATCACTGACAGCGATTTGCAGGAAGACAGTGGAACATCTAACTTATGAAATACTTTCCAGAAAATAATCTGTTGAGATGTTTATTTGACACCACAAACGGTCGTCAAGCCACACTCACTAAATCAATAAACTTTTTAAAATTTCATTGTTTTAGTGACTGTAGCTTGACGACCGTTTGTGGTGTCAAACATTTACATTTCATTCAATCACACTCCTTGATGAGAGTTATGTCGAAATACAAGATCTATTCGTTCTTGTTAAAGTCAAAGGCACATATGAATATTATTATTATTATTAATAATAATAATAATAATAATATTAATATTATTACTTCTTTACTTTCTGGTTAAAAATGGAAAGTGACGCGGACCTTGATCAAGAGTGACTTCCTTTTAACTGTACGGTATATGTTACATTGCATTTAGGAACTTTCGGGTAATTGAACATGTATCAATGATTACTGATATCTGTAGTTGTATATATAAGTTTGGATGTAGCTGTATTTCGTTGATGTACTGGTGGATATTGTGTGGTATGACTACTGTAGTTGATTGTATAATTGCTATAATGTCAACTTTATCCTGATGCCACATGTCCTTGACTTCCTCAGCCAGTTGGATGTATTTTTTAATTTCAATTTTTTCACCTGTTTTCTTCTGTATATTTCTTGTATTGGGTATGGATATTTCGATTAATTGTGTTAATTTCTTCTTTTTATTAGTAAGTATGATGTCAGGTTTGTTATGTGGTGTTGTTTTATCTGTTATAATGGTTCTGTTCCAGTATAATTTGTATTCATCATCCTCCAGTACATTTTGTGGTGCATACTTGTGTTTGAGAACGTGTTGTTTTATTAGTTTATGTTGTATGGCAAGTTGTTGATGTATTATTTTTGCTACATTGTCATGTATTCTGGGGTATTCTGTATTTGCTAGTATTGTACATCCGCTTGTGATGTGATCTACTGTTTCTATTTGTTGTTTGCAAAGTCTACATTTATCTGTTGTTGTATTGGGATCTTTAATAATATGCTTGATGTAATATCTGGTGTTTATTGTTTGATCCTGTATTGCAATCATGAATCCTTCCGTCTCACTGTATATATTGCCTTTTCTTAGCCATGTGTTGGGTGCGTCTTGACCGATATGTGGCTGTGTTAGATGATATGGGTGCTTGCTATGTAGTGTTTTCTTTTTCCAATTTACTTTCTTCGTATCTGTTGATGTTATGTGATCTAAAGGGTTGTAGAAGTGGTTATGAAATTGCAGTGGTGTAGTCGATGTATTCCATACTTAATCTGCATTGGCTGTGATGTGATATTATTTGAATTTGTTTGGATATTAAGTGTGGTTTTCCAATTTTACATTACTATGTTTAAGAACTGTATCAATTTAGGATTTACTTTGTATATTTCCAAAATTTGTAGTAACAATGAGTTGGGTACACTATCAAAAGCTTTTTGGTAATCGATGTATGCATAGTATAGATACCTTTGTTTAGTTTTAGCTTGATATGTCACCTGTGCATCTACTATCAGTTGCTCTTTACATCCTCATGCTCCTTTGCAACAGCCTTTTTGTTCTCCATTTATAATTTTGTTCTGTGTTGTATATGTCATTAATTTCTGTGTAATGACTGAAGTGAATATTTTGTATATTGTTGGTAGGCATGTTATGGGGCGATATTTAGCTGGGTTTGCTGTGTCTGCTAGATCTTTAGGTTTCAGATAAGTTATTCTATGTGTAAGTGTATCAGGGTATGTGTATGGGTCTGCAATGTATCTGTTAAATAATTTAGTTAGATGTAAATGTGTTGAGGTGAACTCCTTTGGCCAGAAATTTGATATTTTATCTTTTCCAGGGGCTTTCCAATTGTGCGTAGAATTAATTGCTCCGGTGACTTCATGTTGCAAGATTATCACTTCAGGCATTTGTGTTATCATCTTGTCCGCACAGAAATATTGAGGTAACCATTTTTCCCACGTGGTATCTGAGAGTGGAACGGTCGTGAAATTGTCTGACAGTATTCATGCAACCTCCGCCAAACACTTAAGTGCGAATTATAGAGTAATCATGTACATGTAGGGAGCCTCAATCAAGTGGGAGGTCTGTTTGCCCTAAAGACAAGAGCTGTGACAATTCCTCTCTCATTCAATTTTTATCCGGTATGCGGCACACTGGTTAAGAAAGCACTCGTATCAAGAAGGAACGGGATCAAATCACCGCCGGACCATCCTCATCTGGGTTTTACCATGTCTTGTCAGCAGCATTTCAGGTAAATGTCGAGATCATTCCTACGATGAGGGCAGTTCGATTTCCAGTCAAGTACGAGCTTGCGCTCCGTTTCCTCTTCGTCGACGGGAAATTGAACTTCAACTTCCCTTTCTTCCCTTCAAATCTTTCAGTGTGTTGTAGAAGTCTGGTCAGTGTAACTTACTGAGCCACAATTATCTACCTTCGTCTATAAAATGTGACACCTTGAACTCAGCCGTTAATAACTTTGTCAGTTGATAAGCTGATCACAATGTGGAGCGCTTCGGACTCATAAGAACTGTATTTAATGAGAACACACAACTCTTCTCGTGCTGTTTTTGCTGCATTTATTCCCAAGCAACTGGAAAAAAAGCGCAGAAGACTTGTGTGTATGAGAAGGACAAGAAAACGGACCCATCATATTGTAGACCAATACCCTAAAAACGGTTTGCTTCATAATCGTCGAACATATTTTCAACTCGAATATTATAAACTTTCTTGAGACCAAGAAGCTTACGGCCACGAATCAGCGTGGTTTTAGAAAGCATAGCTCGTGCGAAACTCAGCTTGCCCTTTCCTCACATGATATCCTGTGAACTATGGATGAAGGGCAACTGATAGATAACATATGTCTAGATTTCCGAAATCTACTTGTCGCGGTGCGCCATTGCAGACTGTTGACGAAGGTACGAGCGTATTGAGGGGGTTCCCAGGTACGGTAATGGCTCGAAGACTTATTAAGCAATAGAACTTAGTATGTTGTCCTCGGCGGCGAATGTTCATTAGAGACAAGGATATCGTCAGGAGTGCCCAAGTAAGAGTGATGGAAGCGTTACTACTCTCTATGTACATAAATGATGTAGCACTCTGGGTGGGCTGCAATCTGCGGTTGTTTGTTGATGATGCTGTGGCGCAGGTTCGAAAACTTCATCGGGCATGGATGGGTGTGATGTCCTTAGGTTAGTTATATTTAAGTAGTTCTGACTAGGGGACTGATGACCTCAGATGTTAAGTCCCATAGTGCTCAGAGCCATTTGAAAAGGCAGGACATGGGTGTGTGTTTTTTTTCGGATGAAGCCACTCATTGACAAACAGATGCCATAGAGGGTACGAAACTGAAGGGAGGGGGGGATATCGACTGCAACGTTTGACCTATTGCTCCAAACAGCCCCACACATTTTTTTGGGATTTAGGTCCGGTGATTTAGTGGGGAAAACGAGCTGTTCGTTAAACCAGGAACTTATGCGGTCAGCTTTTTGGAAACGCTGCTGTGACTATGGAGGACGCGGGTGCATCGTGAAATCGAATAAGAAAGTGGAAGATGTTGAAATAAAGATCCTGATTTATGTTCACAGTAACCTGAACGAATGAGTCCACGTCACAGTACGAAAAACACCTTGAAAACCAGAGAAACTGTTCCCGTGCGAACTACACCCACAACACACTACGAGTCCAACTACTCATTGTCTCTTTGCACCTGCATCACTTTTAAAAAGGCAAATTCAGGACTCCAGTCGGTCAGACATTGTCCATTTTACTGTTGGCCCGCATACACTCATGTTCAGACAAAAAACAGAACACCTTGAACGACTACAGATAGGATGTTAATATTTACAGGACTCGTACATTAGTATGTTCTGCAAAAAGTGGTTAGCATTCGAAACATGTCTGCCCGCGGGTTCAGGGTCAACATCTACCGGCTGATAAAAAAGTCAGTATAAATTTGAAAACTGAATAAATCACGGAATTATGTAGATAGAGAGGTACAAATTGATGCACATGCTTGGAATGACATGGGATTTTATTAGAACCAAAAAAATACAAAAAAATTCAAAAGTTCAAAAAATATCCGACAGATGGTCCTTCATCTGATCACAATAGCAATAATTAGCATAACAAAGTAAGACAACGCAAAGATGATGTTCTTTACAGGAAATGCTCAATATGTAAACCATCATTTCTCGACAATAGCCGTAGTCGAGGAATAATGTTGCGAACAGCGCTGTAAAGCATGTCCGGAGTTATGGTGAGGCATTGGCGTCGGATGTTGTCTTTCAACATCCCTAGAGATGTCGGTCGATCACGATACACTTGCGACTTCAGGTAACCCCAAAGCCAATAATCGCACGGACGGAGGTCTGGGGACCTAGGAAGCCAAGCATAACGAAAGTGGCGGCAGAGTACACGATCATCGCCAAACGACGTGCGCAAGAAATCTTTCACGCGTCTAGCAATATGGGGTGGAGCGCCATCCTGCATAAGCATCGTACGTTCCAGAAGGTGTTTATCAGCCAGGCTGGGGATGATGCGATTCTGTAACATATCGGCATACCTCTCACCCGTCACGGTAGCAGTTACAAAAACAAAATCACGCATTTCCTCGAAGAAAAAAGGCCCGATAACGGTAGATGTGGTAAATCCAACCCATACCGTGACTTTCTCGTTGTGCAATGGAGTTTCCACGAGAGTTCTAGGATTTTCGGTAGCCCAAATTCTGCAGTTGTGGACGTTTACAGACTCTCGGAGAGTGAAATGAGCTTCGTCGGTCCACAATACATTACTCAACCAATCGTCATCTTCCGTCATCTTTTGAAACGCCCACACCGCAAATGCCCTCCGCTTCACTAAATCGCCACTTAACAGTTCATGAGGCCGATGGATTTTGTACGGATAGCATCGGAGGGTACGTCTAAGTGCCAACTAAACAGTAGTGTATGGAATGCGACTGCACGAGTGCTGACTTCCCCGTGCATAGACGAACCCGCTACAGTCTCCATTTCTTCCTGAACTGTCTCAGCAGCATTACGCCTTGTGCTCGGTTGGCCACGACGGTGGTCTATCGTCTAAACAACCCGTGGCTTCGAACTTCGAAATCATTCTCACTACAGCTGCATTTGTCAACGGACCTTTACCCGTTCGAATCCCCTTCCTATGGCAATAGGATCGTAACGCTGAACTAGCACATTCCCCATTCTGATAATACAGCTTCACTAAAAGCTCCTTTTTAGGTAACGTTAACATGCTGCTACTGCTGGCGCATCTGGTTCTCTCTCTCATTACAGCTCCTCTTATACAAGATTGTCACGCGCAGTCACTGACGTTTTGCGGTCCAGCGCTATCTTTCGGACATTTTGTGAACTTTTTTTTTGTTCTAATGAAACCCCACGTCATTCCAAGTATGTGTGTCAATTTTTACCTCTATATCTACATTATTCCGTGGTTTATTTTTTCAAATTTATACTGACTTTTTGATCACCCGGTATATCGCGGCGCAACATCACCTACCGGTAAAATATGCCTGCGGCTCTCGTTGTCGCTATAAACCGAAGGTAAAGGATCAGTGTGATTTGAACAGACGTGCAGGATGCCGCGCACGCATATGCGCGAACCGTACCATCAAACCAGTGAGTCTGGAAGAGGGCGCATTATTGTCATGAGAGAATATGATGCAACCATCGGGGAAACTGCTGCTTGTGTTGGACGAAGTGTTTCGGCAGTGCAACGGGTGTGAGCCGAATGGTTCGCGGAAGGCCTTAGATTATGACGGTTTGGGTTGCACCACCCAGACCACTCCCCAAGAAGATCGACACCTCTTCCGAATGGCATTGCCGGACAGATCTACGTCCTCTTCGGCTCTTGTGCACAATGGAACAGTGTAACACATCATACACTATCAAGGGTGACAGTTTGTCACCGTTTATTACGGCACGGATTAAGTGCGCGCCGTGCACGTATCAGCCTACATTTAACGAATGACCAGAAACATGCTAGAAAGAAATGGTGTATGGAATGATGTCGCTAGGCTCTAAGCACTATGGGACTTAAAAGCTGAGGTCATCAGTCCCCTAGACCTAACTAACCTAAGGACATCACACAAATCCATGTCCGAGGCAGGATTAGAACTTGCGACTAATGAAAATGTCCTGTGGATATGAACTTCCTATCTCTAGTCGTTCAAGGTGTTCTGCTTTTTCTGAAATGAGTGTAGTAAGGATAGCTTTAAGTGGCACAGTTAGCAACAGCGTTCTCCGGGTTAACTCCAAACGTCGATTCCATGCTGTCCTCCTTCGCAATGTACGCTCTCTAACTGGTTGGAATGGTTCTGCAGTCAATGCTAGCACTTTTTCCTGTCGCGCCTGAGACCGATTGCCAATTCAGAAGGCGTGTCACCCATCTCCGGTCCGTGTCGGTTATTGTCTTTTACGACCACTGTTCTCACTGAGAGATTCACCATCCCTTGTAAACTCGTTGGATAGTCCGCATTGATACAAGTCAGAGAACTTCGTTCGTGGTCTGGTCAGGGGCAAGTCCAGACCCTTTTTATTAAGGCCTTCTGTCAAGTCTTCACTTCGATCTGTTTCACTGCGCCGATTCCATTCAAGCGACTGACACATACACACTACTTCACAGCTGTGGAGAGTCACATGATACACGCCTGGTACCAGTTGCACCAATCTACGGCGCACCCAATCGACTACTGTGTTCGTTAAAGGAATGCGCTATTTTAACGTCTTGCCGACCATTCAACTATTTTTGTATCCTTGGGGATAACCGAGACCCACAGGACAGAGCGTCAATACTTATAATTTCCAACAACTGTTGTCATATTTGCTGCAGTGTGCCGTATAGCACTTGCGTATGCCATAAGCGTGAAGTATGAGCTCCGTAGCCATGGCTAACGGGAGTTTGATTTGGACCTGGAATTGTCGTTTTTCTATGCTGCTGTAGACGAAATTGTTCCAATGCGACGATTACATCTGTTTCACTGTTATCGCCAGACCAAAAAAGTTTTATAATGCTGTCAGTGGTTCCAGCACCTGTTATGTAAGTGACTGTACGAGTATTCAGCGGTGTGCTTCACTATTTTCTGCAACCGGACGTGTAATGAAGCACCGGGAGGCTTGTGCGTGCGAAGCAAGGCGGAACTGGTAGACAAATAGCTCACGATCAACCACGTGCTCTATCACGACACCACACGGCGAACATGCTGTTCTGCCTTTTCACATGCGCTCGCTGTGCACAATAAATGGCTGTTGTATTAGTCCGTACTTGATCGCTTTATTGTTTTCGATTCCTGGCGTCTCCTCTCCACCACGATTCTTAACTCGGGAAAAACTGGGAATGGTTGTATACAACATATTGCAAAAACATAGATTCTTAGTCACTAATATTTACAACTTTTCTTTTAGAGTGACCTCTAATTTTCACAGTACACTTCCGTAGGCAGCAGAAATTACTTAACATGTATCCAGAAACGATCATTTTCTGCATTATCAGGAAAAGAAAACAGATTCGCGCTTTCAACTCGTATAGTAATACTAGCATGAATTGATTTTACGTTTGTTCTCTCATCGAAACGGAGCATTTTTCGGAATACTGCGTAAAATTTCATCTATATCATCTGCGGCATGTAGGAGTTCATAAAATATACTGGGGAACACACGGTATATCAATAAAAATGAGTTCAAAGATTTAAAGTTTAGTATCCAGTTTACTTGCTGCAAATGCTTATTTAGTTCTTTGATTTTTCTTGACAGCTCTGTTGAGTAACGTCTCTTCCGGTGCAAATTTCTCTCCATGACATGTAACTCAATCTTCCCAATGACAGCCTCTCGGGTAGTCGCGCGCAGTGGCACGTCACTTCTGGGGTGCCAGGCGGGTAAACGACGAGGGCCCGTGTGTCGGCCAGTGTCGACGATTGTTTTCAGGCGGTTTACCACATCCGACTGGTCGTTACTCACTTCCGCCCTCAGTTACACGATTCTGAAAGACTTTGAAAACTATCTCACGCTTTCGCGTAATAGAACGCTAGACGCAGACAGGTGGGACACACAAATTCAGTCCCAGGGGGAAGGAATGGCTGCAAGGAGAATATCTGGTCACCGTCTATCTCTGATATTGTCAAATCCAAAATAACACGGGATAAGACCAGGAAAAAGCACAAAAAAGAACTGATGCTTACCCAATGTAATAAATATACAACTGTAATGTACTGGAGACGTTCTCCATGTAATATCCGACTAGCTCCTTACAAGGTAAGCAAACAAAATATATTAGCATACTAAGGCACCAGAAGAATATCAAATACTTCAATCTCTACGGCAACAGTACTGTTTATTTGGTGTGTCACAAAATTCGCAAAGTTCGCATCTCTGACCTGATCCTCCTCCCAGTACCTCTTGGCTCTTAGCTTCAGAGTTGTCGCCTTAAGTTCGCTCTCACTTGTGGCTCATTTCAACATTTGTTTACGAAACCTTGAAATGCTTCTAACACCCTGTACCCTGGTACCTTTGAACCAACCTTATAACTTTTTCAGTGATCGCAGTCGGCTTCTCGACTCGTAATCTAAGCTTACAAACTGGTGCCCATGACAGTGCTCGTGACGTATCGGAGATCGCTGTGAATGTTAGTGAGGCCAAGGGCTGGTCAAAGATCTCAGAGTGCAAGGCAAGTCTTCCCCATTAGTTTACCATGCTCAGTTTTTGGAAAACGTGTTATATCAATTCACAGTTGCCAAAAAATGCAACATCGGAACCTTGGGCTCGTCTCAGTGAGTATGACAATCTCTTTCGCTCCACTTAAACGCACCTAAAATTCGAACGGAGTTACTCAGTTTACAAGCCGCTCGTACTTAGAAATACTTTACAAATACATTAGCAGAGACTCTTGGAGAAATGCTCTCTGTGAAAGTTAGTTGCGTTGGTGATGAAAAGCTCTCGGGTTCGCAAATGGCTAGCAGTGTTGAAATATCGTGACGTTTCGACGAATGTCGTACTCGTCACCTTTCGGTGAAGTGTCGAGATATTTCACAATATCTTCTTCGCGCAGAGATGATGGCTAAGATAGTTATCAAAGCGTCCCGATATCTCTACTCTGACATCACCCCGTTGGAAACCCGAGAACAGTTCATCAGCAGCCTATGTCATAAAAGACTGTATTCATGCATAATTGCGTGTATGTTCGGAAAATGGAAGAAGTTTATGTCCGGTTTACGCTGCAGTCATTAGCCTTTAGCGTTGGAACACTACTTCCGATAAACACGAGAAGGAATAAAATGAGCCGCAGTCTTATCCTAACTAATCTAAGGACAAACTGCTTATTTGCTTCTGTCTCGGGTTCTTCGGCCGACGTTCGTGTGATGATTTTGCTGACGTTTCGCCAGCACGAGTGGCTGGCATTGTCAAAGCTTCACCCTCCATTGCCGGAGGTGAACTGGAGCCGGGCTCGCGGCCGCAGACTATATGTACCTTGCGCGCCAACGTCCGAGGGCTTCTCCGCGGTCATTTCCGCGGTCATTTCCGGTGCGTTTCTCCTCTTGCTACCTGCTACGGTCGTTCTCTGCAGTACGGGGAGCCAGGAGCCGTTTACCTTAAGGCTTTCTTCTTTCTTGTTGAAGCTGTTCCCGTGTTTGTGTATTTCTACAGCTTCTCTGTACAAGCGGGTGTGATAGTGCTTCTCTACAGCCAGAACTTCCGTGTCGGTGAATTTTATTACATGTACCTGGTCGGTCTCACTCAGTGCGTGTTCTGCCACGGCCGATTTTTCCACCTGTCCCAACCTGCAATGTCGCTTATGTTCTTTGATCCTGGTGTTGATTGATCTTCCAGTCATTCCGACATAAACTTTCCCGCATGTGCATGGTAAGCGGTATATTCCTGACATTGCAAGTGGGTCCCTTTTATCCTTTGCCGATCTAAGACATTCTTTGATCTTCCTTGTCGGTTTGAAAATTGTCTTTACGCCGTGCTTGTGTAATATACGGCCGATTCTGTCCGTCACTCTGGGAATGTATGGCAGAAAGGCCGTACCCGACATTTCTTTTTCTGGTTTCTTACTTCGCCGGTGGTTTGGCTCCGTTACACTTCTAATATCATTTGTGGAGTACCCATTGCTCCTCAGAACACTTTCCAGGTGTTGCATTTCGCGTTTAAGGTGCTGCGGCTCACATATTCGTGCTGCTCGCGTTACGAGCGTCTGAATCATGCCTCTTTTCTGGCTCGGGTGGTGGTTTGACAGTTTGTGCAGATATCGGTCCGTGTGCGTCGGTTTTCGGTACACGCTATGTCCCAGGTTTTGGCCATCCCTTGTGACCAGCACATCTAGAAATGGTAGTTTTTTGTCCTTTTCCACTTCCATGGTAAATTTTATGTTGGCGTGGAGGTTGTTCAAGTGTCTTAGGAAGTCACCGAGCTGTTCTTCACCATGGCTCCACACGACGAAAGTATCATCGACGTACCTGTACCACACCTTAGGTTTACAAGTCGCCGAGTCCAGTGCCTGTGCTTCGAAATGTTCCATGAAGAAGTTGGCCACCACTGGACTAAGAGGACTACCCATGGCAACGCCTTCCAGCTGTTCGTAGAAATTGCCATTCCACGTGAAATAGCTCGTGGTGAGACAGGCATGGAAGAGCTTCATGATGTCTTGCGGGAAAATGGAACCGATGTGCTCCAGAGCGTCACTGAGTGGCACTTTCGTAAACAAAGAAACAATATCAAAGCTGACCAGGATGTCGTTTGGTGCAAGTTTTAGTTTCTTCAGCTTCTCGATGAAATGTCCTGAGTCCTTTACGTACGTGTCGGTCTTCCCCACGTGCGGCTGGAGCAGAGAGGCCAAGTGTTTTGCCGGTTTATATGTCGGTGAGCCAGGAGCGCTAACAATCGGTCTTAATGGAACGTTGTTCTTATGGATCTTAGGTAATCCATACAGGATCCTGTATGGATTACCTAAGATCCATAAGAACAACGTTCCATTAAGACCGATTGTTAGCGCTCCTGGCTCACCGACATATAAACTGGCAAAACACTTGGCCTCTCTGCTCCAGCCGCACGTGGGGAAGACCGACACGTACGTAAAGGACTCAGGACATTTCATCGAGAAGCTGAAGAAACTAAAACTTGCACCAAACGACATCCTGGTCAGCTTTGATATTGTTTCTTTGTTTACGAAAGTGCCACTCAGTGACGCTCTGGAGCACATCGGTTCCATTTTCCCGCAAGACATCATGAAGCTCTTCCATGCCTGTCTCACCACGAGCTATTTCACGTGGAATGGCAATTTCTACGAACAGCTGGAAGGCGTTGCCATGGGTAGTCCTCTTAGTCCAGTGGTGGCCAACTTCTTCATGGAACATTTCGAAGCACAGGCACTGGACTCGGCGACTTGTAAACCTAAGGTGTGGTACAGGTACGTCGATGATACTTTCGTCGTGTGGAGCCATGGCGAAGAACAGCTCGGTGACTTCCTAAGACACTTGAACAACCTCCACGCCAACATAAAATTTACCATGGAAGTGGAAAAGGACAAAAAACTACCATTTCTAGATGTGCTGGTCACAAGGGATGGCCAAAACCTGGGACATAGCGTGTACCGAAAACCGACGCACACGGACCGATATCTGCACAAACTGTCAAACCACCACCCGAGCCAGAAAAGAGGCATGATTCAGACGCTCGTAACGCGAGCAGCACGAATATGTGAGCCGCAGCACCTTAAACGCGAAATGCAACACCTGGAAAGTGTTCTGAGGAGCAATGGGTACTCCACAAATGATATTAGAAGTGTAACGGAGCCAAACCACCGGCGAAGTAAGAAACCAGAAAAAGAAATGTCGGGTACGGCCTTTCTGCCATACATTCCCAGAGTGACGGACAGAATCGGCCGTATATTACACAAGCACGGCGTAAAGACAATTTTCAAACCGACAAGGAAGATCAAAGAATGTCTTAGATCGGCAAAGGATAAAAGGGACCCACTTGCAATGTCAGGAATATACCGCTTACCATGCACATGCGGGAAAGTTTATGTCGGAATGACTGGAAGATCAATCAACACCAGGATCAAAGAACATAAGCGACATTGCAGGTTGGGACAGGTGGAAAAATCGGCCGTGGCAGAACACGCACTGAGTGAGACCGACCAGGTACATGTAATAAAATTCACCGACACGGAAGTTCTGGCTGTAGAGAAGCACTATCACACCCGCTTGTACAGAGAAGCTGTAGAAATACACAAACACGGGAACAGCTTCAACAAGAAAGAAGAAAGCCTTAAGGTAAACGGCTCCTGGCTCCCCGTACTGCAGAGAACGACCGTAGCAGGTAGCAAGAGGAGAAACGCACCGGAAATGACCGCGGAAATGACCGCGGAGAAGCCCTCGGACGTTGGCGCGCAAGGTACATATAGTCTGCGGCCGCGAGCCCGGCTCCAGTTCACCTCCGGCAATGGAGGGTGAAGCTTTGACAATGCCAGCCACTCGTGCTGGCGAAACGTCAGCAAAATCATCACACGAACGTCGGCCGAAGAACCCGAGACAGAAGCAAATAAGCAGTTTGTCAACAAGTGGCCACGAAAGTCTTAACAATTTTGTAACCTAAGGACATCACACTCATCCATGCCCGAGGCAGAATTCGAACCTGCGACAGTAGCAGCAGCGCGGTTCCGGCCTGACTAGAACCGCTCGGCCACAACGGCCGGATATCGAAGAAATCAAGACATTTGAGTGTCGTGGTTTGAGGACACAACGGAAGATCTAAAGCTGGAAGAACTGTTTTAATTTACGAATGAAACGCGTTGCACACTCTATTATGTGGCTCGGCGTATTCATTTGACTATATATCTAGTGAGCGATGAGGTTTTATGACTTTATCCCAAAACTGAGTGGGAGTTGGAATTTAATCGTGATAAAATTGCATTACATGTGCCTCTTTCATCCAATTGGAAACTCAAACTACTATCATCTTAGCAATGAGTCATGCTCATATTACTGCATCTGTAGTGTCTGTGAGAGCATGGGTGATTTGAGGTACAAAATAATAAATTGCTACAGGAGTAGCATGCCTGTGGTGACTTTGGCACACTTTGATTATATTTTATGACCCAAGTCAAAGACTTTGACCTAGATTCTGGCCCAGTTAGCTTTCATTTGTGACTTAGATCAGTAACCTCAACTAGATTCTGGCCCACTTAGTTTACATTGTATGCTCTAACTCACTTTGTTTACATCACATGACCTACATCTTTAACAGTGATGCCCTTATTGCCTCTTTTTTAATTATATAATAAGTGCAAGGTCAGAAGTCACATTCCTTTTCTCATGATTCCATCAAGAGATCAACGTGGAAATTTAGAAAAAAAATTAAATAATTAAGAATAGTAGTAGATGGTAAATTTAAAATACTTAACACGCACAAAACGTTATTTTTATAGTTACAAGTAACAGAGTTGATATTTTAAAGTTAGGCGGAAAGATCGAAACTCTCCTGAACATGCTCATAACTGCAACAGAAACTACTATATTAGCTAAAATACTGGGCAAGCACACAAAAACATCACTCTCAAGTTTAGTGCCTCTATGTTATTTCCATGCCTAAACAAGGCTGCAAACAACATACAAGTGATATCTAAAGTTTGGCTTAAAAGACCGAAGCTAATGTAATCAAGCTTATAATCACAGGAAATACACGTCAGCTGCAATACTCAGCAAGCACAAAAAACATCATTGTGCACTCTCAATTTAAGTGCTTCAGTGTTCTTTTGATGCCTAAACACAGCTATTTCTGAAGTTGCAAATAACATAAAGGTGATACGAAACTAATGTGATAAGGTTATTACGAATGACAAACATAGTCCACACATACAAATCCACATACACACACACAATCATGGTATGCATATTGAGCGTTAAACATTTTATCAATGCAGCCATCTACTGAAGAAGACAAGCAAGAGGGGCTTAAAGGCAACAGTTGATTTTATTTCAACATTTTTTTTGTATATGAAGATGGTATCTGTTCTTTCAGACATGTTCGAATGAACAGATACCATCGGCGACCATGCAGATCACTGAGGCTGAAATGATAATTAAATCAAGACCCTAAGCTGTCGACAAGCGTTGATCTATTACAACGGGGACAGTTGAAAACGTGTGCCTCGACCGCGACTAGAACCCGGGTCTCCCGCTTACATGGCAGACGCTCTATCCATCTGAGCCACCGAGGGCAGAGAGGATAGTGCGCCTGCAGGGACTTATCCCTTGCCCGCTCCCCGTGAGACCCGCATTCCCAACTTAATGTCCACACACTACAGTCGTAGTGCCCCCTGCCTATTACACTCATTACTCTCAGCACACAATCTTACCGAGTCCCGTAAGAGTTCGCGCAATGCATGTGCATCCAGCACAGAAGAAGAAGTTCAATGTCCTGTCGACAGGTTAGGGTCTTGATTTAATTATCATTTCTTTCTAAGAGAGCTAAATGGTCACCGATGGTATCTGTTCTTTCGGACATGTCCGAAAGAACAGATACCATCTTCTTATAGTTAAGGGTAACCGGCCATTGACCTTCTTCTTCAGTGATGGATGCACACACATTGCCCGAACTCTTACGGGACTCTGTAACATTGCCTGCCACGAGTAATGAGTGTAATGGGCAGGGGCACTAAGAATGTAGTGAGTGGACATTACGTTGGGAATGTGGGTCTCACGGGGACCGTGCAAAGGAAAAAATCCCTGCCGTCGAACTGTCCTCTATCCCTTCGTCGCTCAGACCTCAGGCACGGTAGCTCAGCGTGTTCGGTCAGAGGGCTGCGTGCTCTCTGTAATAATAATAAAAAAAAAACTTAGTCAGGGAATCAACATTCAACTTGAACGGATGTCTTGTGACGTCCGACCAGAACAAACGCAACGAACTATATCAAACAAAATGAAAAAAAAAAATATGGATAGAGCGTCTTTCATATAAGCAGGAGATCCTGGGTTCGAGTCCCGGTCGAGGCACACATTTTGTCCCCGTCGATGTATATCAACGTCTGTCGACAGCTTAGGGTCTTGATTTAATTATCATTTCTTTTTTTTGTGGAACATTATTTAAAACTAGAACTTATCTTTAGCAACGGCATATTAATAATTCATTAATTACATTCGGCAGTAAAATTTTGGTTTTTATCTATTTATAGAGGATATGTTAAACTCATCCCAGATATTCCGTAGCGAATTATATATGATTCCCAATGAATTTGGCTCTGTGACTCGTTAGCCAGTCATATGGGTTTTTCAGGTCAGTAACGAAATCATAATTGATATTTTCGTCATATTACTCAATTCAGATACTTCTTAAGGATGTGATATAAGTTTTGATAAATGATTCAGGTCGTTCAGATACTTTTGAGCACAGGTAAAATGGGGATATATTGTAATTGGCTCTTTCATTTTAACGGGAGCCAAAATACTTGGCTCTGCTGAAGGGAGTTTGTACATTATGGAGTCCGTGTGCGTGTGTGTGTGTGTCTTATTTTTTTTACGTCTACTGCCCACTAGCATATTTCTTTCTTTCTTTACTTTCCTGCCATTTTTCGAAGCTCCTATATTCATCTCTTGATGACTTCATCAAAAAAGGGGTGTGGCTTGCGACCACATGCTCATTACATCATGAAAAAAGAGATGCAGCTTGATGACATCATCAAACTATAATAACCTCTGTCAAAATCAATTACCTAGGTCATGTATGTAATCAAGGTGATTTAGATCATATAATGTAAACAAAATGAACCACAATCGACGTCATGGTCATTGACCAGGCCACAAACGTAAATCAAGTGAGCCAGAATCTAAGTCAGGGTCACTGACCCACTCAAAACTGTAAACTAAGTGGTCTAGAATATAGGTTAAGGTCATTAACCTACATGCAAATGTAAGCAAAGCGCAATAGAGTTGCCATAGCCATCGTACTGACCCAAATCCAGCTCCCATTACTGCCAGTAATTGTTTCCTGGTGAGAGACTGAAATATGGTGTACTCACCCCTGTAAGGCCAACAGACTAGCTAACTGATTGAGAATGAGTAGCTTCAAGGCAAGCTGACAGTGGCTGGGAGAGGAGTGTACTGATTCCATGCCCACTATATTACATCCAAATATCGCCAGAAGACGGTGGCATGACATGGCGGCCTTCGGCACTGGATGACCGGAGCGCCGATCTCGTGGTGGAAATATCCAACGCTTTAAGTGGCTTCCAGCATCCTTATTTTGATGCGTCACCAAACTTACTGTGTTTATGTCCTGACGAAAGACCAATTTTCGGAAGAGATGTGATCTCAGATTCAGGGAAGGAAGAGATGATGGCGAAAAAGTTTTAATTTTGCTAGTGGAAAAGCTGGAAACAAAAATCAGGATTTGATGTACTATACGGCGGGTGGCCAAAAGCCCTAGTGAGTCTCTGTAGTCAGACCCCATCGTCAACTGCTGAAGCCCACGCATCGCATTTGTCTCTGAAGTCCTGCCAGAAATGCGTTGCTAACATCAACATTCCAAACGGCTGCTGTGTGAGTCACAGTATCAGTATTGATGGATACAGGGCAATGGCCCCTTCGTAACGCAGTTAAGATTTTGAAACAGCGGAGATAAGGAGATTACTGGTAGTAAATTTGAATAAACTAAGCCTGATCGCATTTCATTTTGGTTTGTTGCTATACAGAGTGTTTACCAACAATTGTCAGTTACTCCTAATAGAAGAAACGTTCATGTGATAATATGTTTGGAAATTGTCCTCTCACTCCCATATGTACATTATGTAGAAGCAAACACTATAGGCAGTGCTGAATGTGGTTATTACCCATCCTAACATGTAGTTTAACCCTCCTTTGCAGTGAATCCTGCTCCCTTCAAATGATCTGGCTCCATTCGGAATGCGTCACATACTCCTGTAACGTCTGCACATCATCAACAGGTTGGACATACACCAACGTCCTCATAGCTAGGAATACAACTCCTCCGTGTCCGGTGAATTGGAAGCCCTTGCTACTGGACCTCCTCGGCAAATCCATCACCCATGAGATACTGTCGAACGATCCGTAGAAAATGGGATGGTGTCCCATCGTCGATAGATCACAGTAGTTGTGTTTATGCAAGGGTAACAGTCTCCAACAGTGATGGTAATTCACCGCCCATAAATCGGTGATGCACAGCATCTGTTAATCTGTTTGGTAAAGTGTATCGCCCTATAAGACTGTCATCGGCTATTTCTGACCATACACTGATATTGAAGTGATGCCACTGTCTCACCGCCATGACTGTTCGACTACTTGCACCTTCCCACATGTGTGTGCTGTAGACCCGCCAGGGTAGCCGAGAGCGCTAATGCGCTGCTTTCTCGACTCGGGTAGGCGCACCGGCCCCGGATCGAATCCCCTCGGTGGATTAACGAAGAGGATGGTATACTGGCCAGCCTGGATGCGGTTTTTAGGCGGTTTTCCACATCCCGCTAGGTGAATACCGGACTGGTCCCCAAATTCCGCCTCAGTTACACGACTCACAGACATTTGAAAACGTTCGCGCTATTTCATGGCTTACAGTAGACGCAGACAGCTGGGGTACACTGCTCCGTCCTGGGGGGTTCAGAGTGGCGTCTGGAAGGGCATCTCGCCACCCTCTGCAATTAACATTGCCAAATCCCGAGAAAGAAGAAAGAAAGAAACATGTGTATGCTGTGATAATGTACTATGTCATCTCTTGTGAATCCTTCTTCATCTGTAAATAAAGTGCAGGCTGTAGCTACAGACCTTCAATGGCCATATCTCAATATGTACTGGTTTCCTGACATACCTTCATCGGGACTTTTCTTCTAGTTTTGGTCACGTGACCCTTTGTTTGAACACACTACGCAAAGAATCTAAGTTTTTGCGGTAATCAGTTAATTTGAGCCTGAAAATGCCCTAGATCCCTATCTGATAAGGCTGCACATGCCGAAATAAACTTTCTTGTATCGTTTTGACCTGACCTATTGACTTCATGATAAGAAGGTACAAGATGTAGGACACCATGGTGACTGGAGTTTCATGGTTCGTCGGTATCAAGGGTTATGGTTTAATTAATAAGGATGAAGGAAGAGTGAAAGGTGTAGAATTGGGGGGGGGGGGGAGAGAAGGGTGGAGATGGGAGAGCCTTTTGTATCCTACCTGAAATAGCCATTCCCAAGAAGTGGTTTAGTGAAATGTGAAAACGTGATGCAGATGGTCAAAACTGGTGTATCACTGCTTTGTCTCTAATAATAAACCATTTCCTTTCACCACTGTACCACGTCTTTTGATTTGAGGGGCTTCAGATTGTAAGTTACCCATTATTATGACAGGCCAAGAAATTTTTATTGAATGCTGCATTGGAGTTCGGTATAGCACAGATTTATATACCGCCATTTTTCAATGTGATCACGAAGGCTCTGCAATCAATGGTCGGAACGTTCTACCACTCATTCACTTCCTCCACGAGAGAAAACCGTTTCTTGATTACGGAGCCATTAGAAAACCGCTGCTAGAATTTCCATATCCTAGCAATTTCTATTTCCTGTCACATGTTCTTCCTCAACGGCCTGGTCATTGTCCTCTGTGGCCTTCCTTCCCAACCAGCGCCATCCGCTTCTGTGCGTCCTTGGTCGAATTACTGGCACTGGTCGCAACATCGCACGTGGCCCATATTTCGCCAGAATTTCACGGTGAATTTGTGTCCTACTTAACGCCTTGTCCACAAAACTACTGCCGGCCCGAGTGGCCGTGCGGTTCTAGGCGCTACAGTCTAGAGCCGAGCGACCGCTACGGTCGCAGGTTCGAATCCTGCCTCGGGCATGGATGTGTGTGATGTTCTTAGGTTAGTTAGATTTAATTAGTTCTAAGTTCTAGGTGACTAATGACCTCAGAAGTTAAGTCGCATAGTGCTCTGAGCCATTTGAACAAAACTACTTCTGTCTCGTGCGGTACAGCTTTGGAATATGTTCCCAGTTGCCGCGCCATTTCACTCCAACATTGAGATGGATCTGTGATCTGCAGAAGTGTGCGAAGAGGACCCGGAACATGTACTCTCCTAACAATGCGTCACTCATGCTTTGCGATGTTCTTAGTGCGGGAGGACATGTGTAACTTACTTCCTGAGTTCACTACGTATATTACAAAGAATGTTAAGAAACGTAGGAAAATATTTCCACTTAGCAAGAGTGACAGGATACTAACTGCAGAGTATCTGAGTAGTCAACACCAAATATTCAGTGCTGAGGACGAAAATGTGGAGCACAAATCCAAAATATTCAAAAGCATCGTTCAAAATAGCTTAGACAAGTATGTTGTAGGAAAGATACTAAAGGATGGGAAAGACCGACCGTAATTTAACAGCAGCGTTAGAAAACTGCTACGTAAACAAATATAGCTTCATCACAGGTTCAAGAGCAATAAAAACCTAGCATACAAACAAAAACTGCACGGAGAAAACTGCTTCCTAAACAAAGAGAGCTTCATCGCTGATTCAAGAGCAATCAAAACCTAATAGACAAACAAAAGCTGAACGAAGCGAAAAGGAGCGTATGGAGAGGAATTAGAGGAGCGTTCAACGACTTTGAAAGTAAAATTTTGTCAACCGATATGACTGAAAAACCTAAGAGGAAATTTGGAAATTTGTGTAAGGTCTCATGGGACCAAAATGCATTGGTCATCGGTCCCTAAGCTTACGCACTACTTAATCTAACTTAAACTGACTTACACTAAGACAACACACACAGCCATGCTCGAGGGAGGACTCGAAACTCCGACGGGACGAGCCGCTCGGGCCGTGACAGGACGCCCCTAGACCGCACGTCTACCCCGAGCGGGAAACCTAAGAGGTTATGGTCTGAAATAAAATCAGTAGAAGGGTCGAAATCATCTACTCAGACTCTCCGTGGCCATACAGGCACCGAAACGGAAGATAACAGAGATCACCCCAAAATACTGAAGTCGGTCTTCCGAAATTGTTTCACCGTGGAATCCGGCTGAGTGGCCGAGCGGTTCTAGGCGCTACAGTCTGGAACTGCGTGACCGTTACGGTCGCAGGTTCGAATCCTGCCTCGGACATGGATGTGTGTGATATCCTTAGGTTAGTTAGGTTTAAGTAGTTCTAAGTTCTAGGGGACGCATGACCTCAGCAGTTGAGCCCCATAGTGCTCAGAGCCATTTGAACCATATTTGAGATTGCTTATAGATGATGCAGTTGTCTGTACGAAAACAGTAATGCTAGAAGACAGTACCGCTTTACAAAATGACCTACAGAAGATTGATGAATGGTCCAGTCTCTAGCAGTTCACCCTCAACGTAAATAAATCTAAAATACTGCGAATGCTTTGGAAAAGCAATCCACTGCTGTACGTCTGTACTGTTAGTAGCAAATTGCAGTGTATATCGTAAAATATCTGGGAGTAACTATCCCGAGCGACCTTAAGTGGAATGATAAGTTAAAACAAATAACAAGAAAAGCTGACGCCAGACTGATATCCACAGGAAAAAAGTCTTAAGCAAATGTAACTCATCCACGAAGGAAGTGGCTTACGATTCTTGGATATTGTTCATCAGTGTAGAGCCCTTACTAGGTAGGACTAGTAGATAGGGAAGATCCAACAAAGAGTGGAGCGTTTCGTCACGGAATCGTTTAGTCGGTGCGTGTGTTTTACAGAGATTCTCAACAAGCTCCAGTGGCAGACGCTACAAGAGAGGCATTATGCATCACGAGAGGTTTACTACAAATTTGGAGAGAGTACTTTCCGGGAATAGTCGGACTATACATTACTTCTTTCCACATAAGACCACAGCGAGAAATATTCGAGAAAGAGGCCTACTGACAATCATTCTTCTCTCGCGCCATTCGCGAGTGGAATAGGGGAGGAGGGATCAGTTAGTGGTGCCAAAAGTACCTTCCGCCACACGCCGTCAGGTGGCTTGCGGAGTACTGATGTTTACTGACTAGAGGAAGTGAAAGTATTTTAGCCTGGTTAGGCGAAGATACCCTAATGCATCCAGTATGCTAGATACCTCCGATTCTCGCATGCGCTTCGTGCTACGTTATGTACTCACATCGGTCGTCCTATCACTCGAACAGATACCTCCGGTACAAGCTACTTTGGAATGGTAGAGTAACTGCCACCTGCATAGGAGAGGCGCGGTTTGCAGGAGCGCTGTAGCAGGCCTTGTCGATTCAGTGGAGCAAGACGTGTAGGGGCAGCGCGACGCCAGCGCAGCTGGCAACCTGCCTATCGCGTGTTCCCGCAGTGCCGAGCGGCGGTACGCCGCATGCGAGAGTCGCCGCCTGGCTACCTGCGTCTCCGCGGTGACGGCACTGCGGAGACGGAGGCAGCGACAACAGCGGCAGGCCGACTCGCGGGATAACACTTTGTCACCTGATTACACAGAGATTCGTGACAGCACCAGCTGAGGTGAAAGTAAAGCACGTGGCAGGTCGGAAAAGCAAACAAACAGCAGCTGACAGAAATGATAACGTAGATTTTCCCGGCGTATCAAATACTGATCATTTTCACTGGTTTGCAGGCGGGTTCCATCGTCCTGACGACAACACGATATTTCGGCGGACCATCTGGCCGCCATCTTCAGGTGAGATTGAGTGCACAATCACGCCGGAACTGAAGAGACCTCAGATTTTTTATTTAATGAAGCAATTTTTTAACAAACTGACGGTGTAGTTATGGGGAGTCCTCTTTCCCTTATTGTCGCCAATCTCTTTATGGAAGATTTTGAGCATATGGCACTTAGGACATCTTCTCTTAAACCAACATCGTTTTTGAGATAAGTGGATGATATTTTCATCGTTTGGCCACATGGAATGGAATTTCTTCGTCGATTTTTAGATCATTTTAACTGCCTTCATCCACGAATCAAATTTACGATGGAAATTGAAAAAGATGGCAAATTACCTTTTTTGGATGTCTTAGTACATAAGAAAGAAAATGGGACTTTGGGACACAGTGTATACCGAAAACCTACGCATACGGACCGCTACCTCCATGCCGCAAGTTGTCATCCACAACATCAACGCTTGGGAGTTTTACGCACACTGGTCAAGAGGGCTTATGCTGTTTCGGATTACGATAACTTGAAACAGGAGTTGGATCACGTTAATGTTGTTTTCAGGCAGAATGGGTATTCTGATCACCAAATTACTTGTGCTTTTCAATTTGAAACCCCACGAGAAACAACGGTGGACACTTTCAAATCAATTGCTTTTTTACCCTTCGTGGGAAGTATTTCTTCGAAAATTCCAAGAATCCTCAGGAAATATGATATTAAAAGCGTCCTTATGCCTTTGGCCAAAACTAGATCCCTTCTTGGATCGGTTAAAGATGATTTGGAACTGAGGAAGCCTGAGGTATACAAGATTCCCTGTCACTGCGGAAAGGCCAGACTACTCGTACAGTTCAAGATCGATGTGTGCAACATCAACGGCATACACGTCTGCTACAGCCGGAAAAATCAGCCGTTACTGAACACTGTCTTAATAAAGGGCACAATATGTGGTATAACGAGACGCAAGTTATTGCCTCGGCTTCCCGTTACTGGAGTTGTGTTTTGATAGAATCAATTGAAATACGTCTGTCTGATGATATTATTAGTAGAGATAAAGGTTTTCGTTTAAGTAAGACGTGGAATCTCATTTTATTACACATAAAACAACAACGGTCTGGTTTCCGACCGTCTGAATCTTAATTTTGCGATTCCTCGCTTTTGATAGTTTTCACCGCTGGCATCGCTGCAATTCTTCGCCTCACAGAGAGGAGCTCTTCCGTTGCTCGCGCACGCGCAACGGCCAGTACCCGGGGTATAAGGGAGCCGCCGAATCTGAGGTCTCTTCAGTTCCGGCGTGATTGTGCACTCTATCTCACCTGAAGATGGCGGCCAGATGGTCCACCGAAATATCGTGTTATCGTCAGGATGATGGAAACCGGCTGCAAACCCATGGAAATCATCAGCTGACAGAAATAATAGCACAGATTGTGGTAGTGAATGCTAGAAAGTGAAAATAGCAGTAGCTGAGCGAGAGAAAACCATCTTTGGTGGTACTGAATGTTAGAAAATGGAAACAGTAATAGTGCGTCACAGAATTCGATTTTGATAAATCGTGGTAATAATAACCTCTACAAGGCACCGTATGGTGCATTAGTGAACTATGCACCACTACCAAAGTGCGGTTGACAGTTGACGTCTTTCACTAGCCGCATCAGCATGCCACGTCTGCTGCCGACAACCGTTCCGCTACAAGAGACACACGAACAAGGCGGGTCACTTCAGAAATGCTCTTAACGTGTAACGTGCAGCATTGTTGAAAGCGGCCGCCATAATGTATGACAGGAAAGTGTGATGCTCTGCTGACAGCTAATAAAATTAGTGATCAATGGCTAAAGTGCGCCGGCCGAGGTGACCGAGAGGTTTTAGCCGGCCGTAGTGGCCGATTGGTTCTAGGCACTACAGTCTGGAACCGCGCGACCGCTGCGGACGCATGTTCTAATCCTGCCTCGGGCATTGATGTGTGTGATGTCCTTAGGTTAGTTAGGTTTAAGTAGTTCTAAGTTCTGGGGGACTGATGGCCTCAGAAGTTAAGCCCCATAGTGCTCAGAGCCATTTGAACCATTTGGCTAAAGTGCGGCAGACGACGCTTTTCATAGCCCTGAAATTAAATTCGTGTGCTAACCTGAGCACAAACTCGTGATGTGCGATGTATCCGAGAAAATGGCAGTCAACAGTAAGCAGGAAAACTAAAATTACGATAATTTTGATTACGTCGATTAACACTAACCTCTAAGAGAAAACTGATAGCAGAAAAGTTATTAACCAACGAGCGTTCCTGGTTGGCACATGTTTGCATATTATAGGCGACACAGTAGATTGCAAACGAAAACACAATGATAGGAAAAAAATAAGAGCAATATATAGTCAATGTTGTTGTTGTGGTTTTTAGTCCAGAGACTGGTTTGATGCACCTCTCCATGCTACTCTATCCTGTGCAAGCCTCTTCATCTCCGAGTAGCAACTGCAACCTACACCTTTCTGAATCTGCGTGGTGTATTCGTCTCTTGGTCTCCCTCTACGACTTTTACGCTCCACGCTTCCCTTGATGCCTCCGAACGTGTCCTACCAACCGATCCCTTCTAATCAAGTACCTCCTCATTAGTTACGTGATCTACCCATCCAAACTTCAACATTCTTCTGTAGCACCACAGTTCGAGAGCTTCTGTTTTCTTCTTGTCGAGACTACTTATCGTTCACGTTTCACTCCCATACATGACTACCTTAAAGTATCTATACCATTAGTAGAAAAAAACTACATAAATGAATTGTAAATTATTCACATTAATCTTTCAAAATAGCAATGAATACGTTCGCAGTTAGTCCCACACTGACTTCAGCGCAAATTTTACGCAGTTTTGCTTGTTTGTTAGCACTGACAACTCTATGCAAAACAAGGGTTCAAATGGCTCTGAGCACTATGGGACTTAACTTCTGAGGTGATCAGTCCCCTAGAACTTAGAACTACTTAAACCTAACTAACCTAAGGACATCACACATATCCATGCCCGAGGCAGGATTCGAACCTCTCACGCGGTTCCAGACTGTAGCGCCTAGAACCGGTCGGCCACCCCAGCCGGTAACTCTATGCAAACGCAGCTGCTCTCGATCGTGAAGTGAAGACCGTCGGCCACTGCTTTGTCCATGGTGAGAGATAATGTCTGAAATTTGGTGTTCTCGGCACACTGCTGACTCTGTCGATCTCGGAATATTGGATTCACTGACTATTTCCGAAACGGAGTGTTCCACGCGTCTAGGTACCACTACCATTCGCATTCAAGCCCTGTTAATACTCGTCGTGCGGCCGTGAACAAGTTGGAAACTTTTTCACACAAATTACCTGAGTACAAATGACAGTTTCGCCAATCCACTGCTTCTGTACGCGATGCTACCGCCATCTGCATGTGTGTATGTCGCCACCCCCTGGATTTCGTCACCAAAGTGTATTACCTGAATACATAATGAACTGAAAGATGAAATTCTACCTTTGACCAGATGAAAAAGGCAAAATAGTTCATATCTCTCACAGAAATGAAAGTTATTGAAAGTCTGGTGACAATAACTACGATTTATGTGTTAGGGCTACAACTTCGCTTCCAACCTTTTGCAATAAATAGGAGTAGCGGTAAGTGCGGTGCAGATGGTAGGCTGTATTTGTCATACAATAAGCCTAGGCATTTGTAAACAAAACGCCATCAAAATATTAGACGATTTGTGGTTGCATCAAAAAGTTATTCCCATTTGAATAAGCCAAATTACCAGCCCAATTCTCGACCGTTGCGGAAGGTTTTAATTTTCTGCTTTACCGTGAAGAAACTGTAACGTTTCCTGGCAGCACACACACTATTAATAAAATGAAATGACATTTAATTGTACTATGTACGCCGCTATGAATCAATTCGTATGTACTGTAATTGTTTAACAAAAAATGTTATTGGACGTTGGTTATTATTGTAATATTTTCTGTAATAATATTCTCGATGTATTTATGATTGTAATATTTCTATACTCATAATGTAATTACGAAACATGTTAATATCTGCGATGAAAAAATGTAAAATATAGCCACAGAGGAAAATAATGTTGGAAGATTACAAAGAGAGATTCACAATCAGCAATAATATAAACAGCGCTACATAATGTGTATTCTTTGTCGTCTTTCTCTAGAGCTGAGAGACAGAGAGGAACCTATGACGTAGCATTATATGAATGAGAAATTGTAAATGTGTGTAATTTTAATTATTGTTATGGTATAAATACGTTATAATTTATCAAAATTGTGTATTACTAATGTAAATTAGCCTGCCCATGTCATCTATAATATTTCTTTAAAGAATTTTCAGCACTTTTAGCGATTACCGTTGGTGTTGCTGGGCTGTGCCGCGACTGAACGATTTGCAGCGGCGGCACATTTAAAAAAATTGTTCCGCTATAAAATTAGCCAAACCCGTAAATCGGGAGCAGGTAAAATTAGCTGTGAATTACGAAATATTTTTCTTTTACAGCGAACCTAAGGCTGACTGAATTTATTACTGGTTTTACATTTGTGCATTCACAGGCGGATAATTAACGTTGAAGTTGTTAATCTGTTGGTTCTTTCCATTTCTAAAGCAAATAATTTAAACGTATAGTGAAGTGTGTTTTGCCAATGATAATTAAACGTTCAAGTCGGCTTGGCAATATTTAACCATTTTATGCTAACGAATAACAATGCTGTAGGCTTAGATGATCTGAAAGTAGAGAAAATTAAAATATTTGGCCCAGTAACAAAACAATCGATCTTAAAATTAATGAACACCTACACTTCAAAATTATAGATTTCTATGATCTGGCGCAAAGCCAGAAGTGTAGTACTTTCGAGGCCTGGAAAAGAATCAACGGGTCCTAAACACTTCTGACCGGCTTCTCTTCTTTGCCAACTGTATGGAAAATGATGAATTGCATCTCACAATATGTTGGTAAGAATCCTATAATTCAGCAGTCAGGTTTCTCCCCCCCCCGCCCTTCGACACTCCTCCCGGAAAGTCAAGTCATGTTGTGATCAAATTCTTACTCTGACTCGGTACATAGAAGACGGATAAGAAAGAGGACAAGTTACAGGAGTGGCATTCACAGAACTGTCAGACGAGTCTGACCCCGTGAATCAAAAGAAGTTGACCAGAGGGTACATTAAATGACAAAAGACTACAGATTAACGCAGTTTACGCAGTGTTTGCTGCAAAACATGAGATCTTTTCTTTCTTTGCATAATAAAAAGTACCGATGGAGAACCATGAACAATGGTGTCACTCTTTGTAGTGTACGGGCACCCCTGCTACGTCAACACAAACAGCCAACCAATCAACCCTGGAACGAGAAAATTTATTTACTCAGACGAGACAGCAACTACAGCTCAAGGCGAAACCTTTGAGAAAATGGAGATGAAGCTGACAGCAGACCCTGAAGACCTCGGCAGGTATTACCATGAGAACCACCTAAAGCCAAACCCTGGACCGCTACGGTCGCAGGATCGAATCCTGCCTCGGGCATGGATGTGTGTAATGTCCTTAGGATAGTTAGGTTTAAGTAGTTCTCAGTTCTAGGGGGCTGATGACCTCAGAAGTTAAGTCGCATGGTGCTTAGAGCCATTTGAACCATTTTGAGCCTCAAAAACCTAGGTTGAGATCAAGCAGGAGCTTCATTCGCACAACATCAGCAATTCCATCAGCACCTGGTACTAATCGAACAGAGCCGCGCGGAATTATCCGAGCGGTGTCGGTCGCTGCAGTCATGGACTGTGCGGTTGGTCCCGGCGGAGGTTCGAGTGCTCCCAAGGCCATGGGTGTGTGTGTTTGTCCTTAGGATAATTTAGATTAAGTAGCTTAGGGACTGATGACCCTAGCAATTAAGTCCCATAAGATTTCACACACATTTTTGAACTAGTCGAACAGAGCTATGGCGCAATTCATTGGGGAAAACATAAAGAGGAACGTGCTTTCATCTTCCGTATGTGACATGGAAGACACTAAACCAACTGAAGACAGGAGTGTCACGATGCAAGGCGAACCTCAAGATGTGAGGCATCAAAACTGAAAATGAATGCTGTGAATGTGGTGACCTACAGGTGCAGCAACATATTATGGTCTGCAGCAACCTGTCTGATCCATGTACTACAGAATAGGCCATCAAGTCTGCGCAGTTCTATAACTTAGCGGTCTCCCAATAGAAAAGCAGCATTGCCTGGCAGAATTTTGTTATTAACTTTTATTAGCTTTATTATTTTATTTACACGTAAAATAAATCAATAATAATAACAGCATATTACCCGGCAGACAAACAAGAATGCCAAGTAGGTAGCCGAGGCAAGCAGCTAGTAACAGAGTGTGCATATCAAAATAAATAGATGACTGTGAAGAATGTTCACTCAGAAATTGTGGTGAACAAACTGCACATTTCACGGTACCAGAAAATTACATCTTTAATTCATGGAGGGCTGAAGCACGCACACGCTTTTAGTAGTGCAATTTGCAATTGTGGCTGGAAGCAAATTTGTAAGCCGCAGGGCAGAATATTATAAACAGGCAGTACAGCGAGCGAGTAGCTCAGATGCCGACCAGGCTGCGTAATCCAGGGGGATAATGGCATGCTAATCCACCCACAGCGAAGAGACAAGATTGATGCTGCGTGGTTCACTGCTTCCCTTCCTTTGACATTTGCCGCTACTGGCGTGCTTCCCAATTACCTCGTTACAGATCGGAGAACTGGTTCTCGGCATTTTTGCTAATCACATTAAACGGAGGTAGAAGTTCACCTTTTAACGGAGGCAATTTTTTGAAAAGGTTGAATGTAACTAAAGGAAATTAGAGTCTGCTAGTGAGCAGAGGAGGTACAATGTTACAATTTTGATCGTTTATATCTACATCTACATCCCTGGTCTGAAAACAACTGTAGTGTACATGACAGGCGGTACCTCCCATTGTGTCACGTATTTAAGGTTTTTTCACACTTTGCGATTTTTGTCGCTGCTACTACTCGCGGCGAGTGGTCGCCATTTGATGTAGCCGCTTCTAGCTGATCACACTGACCTGTTGGTTTGTACGTAGGTAAAAGACTGTCGTACAGATCTCATTCCTCGTTTAAAATGTCGAACAAACCTGTTCGTAAAGTAATGAAACGATTAGTTAGTTCGTCTTGCACTGATTTGGGTACACTTTTGTTAAGTGAAGCCGCGCGGGATTAGCCGAGCGGCCTGGGGCGCTGCAGTCATGGACTGTGCGGCTGGCCTCGGCGGAGGTTCGAGTCCTCAATCGGACATGGGTGTGTGTCTTTGTCCTTAGGATAATTTAGGTTAAGTAGTGTGTAAGCTTAGGGACTGATGACCTTAACAGTTAAGTCCCATAAGATTTCACACGCATTTTTTTGTTAAGTGAAATACAAAGCCTCGCTCCCAAAAAAAGGGTTCGCGGCTAGGTTAGCTGAGGAGAAAAAAGTGGTTGTTTCTTGGTTGGGTTGTTTTGGGGGGAAGAGACAAACAGCGAGATCATCAATCTCATCGGATTAGGGAAGGACGGGGAAGGAAGTCGGCCGTGCCCTTACAAAGGAACCATTACGGCATTTGCCTGGAGCGATTTGAGGGAAGCCACGGAAAACCTAAATCAAGATGGCCGGACGCGGGATTCAATCGCCGTCTTCCTGAATGCGAGTCCAGTGAACCAACTTCGGTGGATCCACTTGCCTAGAGATATGTTAACTGAAGGAAAATCTGATGAATTACTTGAACTGATTACTCCTCAACTTGTGAAAAAGAAGTGCAGTAATGAGAAGTGCGGTTCCATGAAAGATCGGACTAAAAATTGGCTTGCTTTATTTCGTAAGTGGTCATAGTTTGATATTCTTGCGGTATTTATTCAGAGGTTCTCACAAGACATTATCTGCCTTTCTGAGAGATTTAGTTCAAGGCGTATACAGTTTCTTGGCACCATTTATCAAGTTAAGGTTTAGTTCTTTGCCTTATTTATTCTAGATCTCTTACACTAGGTTAAGTGAAGACAGGTATTTGAATGTAATACATTATTCCTGTTTTTAACATTTTATAAGTTTAGTTTTCTGACATAAAATAAGAAGCAAACAGGCATAACTAAAATAAACTTGGACCATGAACATCAAAAATCAATTTGTAACATTGTTCAGAAATGCCTGTTGGGTAGGGTTGATAGTTGTTTCATTGGACTGTATGTAATTTACCAAATTTGAGCGGATTGACGACCACTCATGGCTTTTATTAAAAATGAATCCGTTTCGTTGAACTAAATTCAGTTTACACACGTTTTCAATTCGCTTACCACTTTTCAAAGATTTCTTCACTTTGTTTAATTCATTTCTGTATGCGTCCTTAGTGTTCTTCATGTTTTTTCTCAGATGTTCCTCAGAAGAAACTTTCAATCCAATTTCATTCAGTTCTACAAGTAATCTTCTATAACTTTTTTCAAATCATTCTTCTTCATGTAACTATTGTTATATCTGCCTCACAGCCTTTCGCAGTTTCCATAAACATCCAAAAATTTCAGTACGTCGTGTCTGATGACTTGCATTCGTTTCCTCCCTTAAACATAAAGAAACAAAGAAAATGACATGGAGAGCGACCGGCGACTGAGCTGTCGGACGAAGCGACCTCAGCGCTGTCTAGAGGCAACTGTCTCACGTGACCGGCAAACGCGGCTACTAGAATTGAATTGTGCTCAAATCCAGTCGCCGCTAGTTTTTAATAGTTGCTAGTAGAGCTAGCAGTTGTTACATGAAGCGATTACACGTTGATATTCAAGTAGCCGCGGTAGAAGTACCTCCATGTGGCTCAGACTTTAGCGTTGCTCTCCGTTCCATACCCGTTTGAAGCGAAGGAAAAATGCATAAAGCTCATAATTAGCAATTAGTCTAATTTTGTCTTAATGCTTCCTACGGAAGCGGTACGTAAGGGGTCGTAGTATACTACTGGCCATTAAAATTGCTACACCAAGAAGAAATGCAGGTGATAAACGGGTGTTCATTGCACAAATATATTATACTAGAACTGACATGTGATTACATTTTCAAGCAATTTGGGTGCATAGACCCTGAGACATCAGTACCCAGAACAACCACCTCTGCCCGTAATAACGGCCTTGATACGCCTGGGAATTGTGTCAAACAGAGCTTGGATGGCGTGTACAGGTACAGCTGCCCACGCAGCTTCAACACAATACCACAGTTCATCAAGAGTAGTGACTGGCGTATTGTGACGAGCCAGTTGCTCGACCACCAAGGACCAGACGCTTTCAGTTGGTGAGAAATCTGGAGAAGGTGCTGGCCAAGGCAGCAGTCGAACATTTTCTGTATCCAGAAAGGTCCGTAGAAGACCGGCAACATGCGGTCGTGCATTATCCTACTGAAATGTAGGGTGTCGCAAGGATCGAATGGAGGGTAGAGCCTTGCCGGCCACGGTGGTCTCGCGGTTCTAGGCGCGCAGTCCGGAACCGTGCGACTGCTACGGTCGCAGGTTCGAATCCTGCCTCGGGCATGGATGTGTGTGATGTCCTTAGGTTAGTTAGGTTTAAGTAGTTTTAAGTTCTAGGGGACTGATGACCACAGCAGTTGAGTCCCATAGTGCTCAGAGCCATTTTTTTTTAGGGTAGAGCCACGGGTCGTAACACATCTGAAATGTAACCTTCACTGTTCAAAGTGCCGTCAATGCGAACAAGAGGTGACCGAGACGTGTGAGCAGTGGCACCCCCACCATCACGCCGGGTGATACGCCAGTATGGCGATGGCGAATACACGCTTCCTATGTGCGTTCACTGCGATGTCACCAAACACGGATGCGACCATCACGATGCTGTAAATAGAACCTTGATTCATCCGAGAAAATGACGTTTCGCCATTCGTGCACCCAGGTTCGTCATTGAGTACACCATCGCAGGCAGGCGCTCCTGTCTGTGATGCAGCGTCAAGGGTAAACGCAGCCATGGTCTCCGAGCTTATAGTCCATGCTGGTGCAAACGTCGTCGAACTGTTCGTTTAGATGGTTGTTGTCTTGCAAACGTCCCCATCTGTTGACTGAGGGGTCGAGACGTGGCTGCACGATTCGTTACAGCCATGCGGATAAGATGCCTGTCATCTCGACTGCTAGTGATACGAGGCCGTTGGGATCCAGCACGGCGTTCCGTATTACCCTCCTGAACCCACCGATTCCATATTCTGCTAACTCTCATTGGATCTCGACCAACGCGAGCAGCATTGTCGCGATACGATACACCGCAATCGCGACAGGCTACAATCCGACCTTTATCAAAGTCGGAAACGTGGTGGTACGCATTTCTCCTCCTTACACGAGGCATTACAACAACGTTTCACCAGGCAACACCGGTCAACTGCTGTTTGTGTATGAGTAATCGGTTGGAAACTTTCCTCATGTCAGCACTTTGTAGGTGTCGCCACCGGCGACAACCTTGTGTGAATGCTCTGAAAAGCTAATCATTTGCATATCACAGCATCTTCTTCCTGTCGGTTAAATTTCGCGTCTGTAACACGTCATCTTCGTGGTGTAGCAATTTTAATAGCCAGTAGTGTATAACTCTAGATTCCTCACTTAATACTGGTACTTGAAATTTTGTAAGCAGGCTTTCTCATGGTAACTGACGTCTACCTTCAAGCGTCTACCAGTTGAGGATTTACAGCGTTTCCAAGACGCCGCATCCCAAACAAACATCTTACAATTCGTGCTACACCTATTTATACATGGTGTCCCAGTTCGAATGGTCAGTATTCAGGGATATGACAGGAAGGATCATTCGAAGCATAAAAGTGTAGTAAACATAGGTTCTAAACTGCATGAGCACCTCTTTATCTTCTATGCTGTGAAACAAATCTTTTCTAATTCAAGCTCTTTACTTTCCATATTTTGGAATAAGGTAGTATGGATTAAAACAAAGAAAAAAAGTATGGTATTCATGGGCTCTAAGGCGCTCACCTTAAGATCTTTGAGCACTTTTTCAATATGAGAGATGTGTTTCACAGTAGCGAAGATCAAAACCTTCTCATGGCTCTTAAGGTATGCGTTTTAGAGCCCACGTTCACCAAACATTTTTTCTTGTTTTGGTGTACACTACCTTCTTCAAAAGCATGGGAAACAAGGATTTTGCAGTAGAAGAGATGTGTTTCACAGTATCGAAGGTGAACAAGTGCTCGTTAACTCTTAAGGTAACTGATGTATTTTAGAGCCCATATTTACTAGACATTTTTTCCTTGTTTTGGTGTAAGGGACGTGTCTATAAAGTCTGTAGAGGGAATTTAGTTACACCCACTATATTTGCAACATACGTTCAAATGGTCTACCATGATGATACATTTCCAACATTGATCAACTTCCCGAAGCACGGCAGTATCCTATATCCGTTTCTAGCGGTGCGCATCTACGCTCGTGAATCAACTCTGATTTACGCTGGATCTCCATCATTACTGAGGCACTGTTAAAGCTTCACAGCAGTTCTGCTAGTGCGGTACGCAACCTGCTCTAGTTAAGATTTTCCGCCGTCCACGTCCCAGAAAAATATACCGGAACACTCCAGGTTAAATAATTACGGGAAGTTACATTGGTGAACTGAAGGGGCTATCGTATTTTGTTTCTTATAGTCCGATACGGTATTTGGCTATTCCTACAGTTCAGATAACGATGTCGTTTAAGGCTAACCGGCTGATGACCTTCAGTGCGAATGCACACGATTTGCCTGAACTCTTAAGGGGCTCGGTAGATTGTCAGCCGCGAGTATTGGGGCACTACGAATGTAATGTGTGGACTATAAGATGAGAATGTGGGTCTCACGGGGAGCGTGCCGGCGATAAATCCCTGCAGTCGCAGTATCCTCTGTGCCCTCAATGGCTCAGATGAATAGAGCGTCTGCCATGTGAGAAGGAGATCCCGGGTTCGAGTCCCGGTCGGGGCACACATTTTCAACTGTCCGGGTTGATGTACGTCAGCTAATGGTATTGACTTAATTTTAATTTCAGTTCAGATAACAGACGCTCTAAAACAAATTTCATCAGTGAGTAATGCGTGCGTGTGTGTGTGTGTGTGTGTGTGTGTGTGTGTGTGTGTGTGTGTGTGTGTGTGTGTGTACGTGTGTGGGCGCATTTCGCTTTTACTGAGCTGTGGCTGGTTTGTATATGTGTGTGCCGATCGTGTTATTGTTATTTACGTTCCTGATGCAGCGAAACGCGTGTCCAAGCCACAGCAATATAACAAGACGCATAACTCACAAATTAACGGGAGACAATGTCAGTCTAACTTCAACAAACAACAAAAATACGTTCGGTACACCAACACAAAGCAGTCACGACTCAGAACAAGCCAAACACATCAATAATGACACGGTGTCCTCATTTAGAAGTGTGGCTGATTTCGGCTGGCACCACATGACACACATAACGCAAAATAAAAGAAAAATGCCCATTGAGGATGATGCCGAAACTGTGATGAAACATCTTTGGGAACAAAAGCAAAACAACTTGTGTACTTGCAAAAAGGTGGATACATCCTTAATTCATTTTTACTAACTTAGTTGATTTAATTTAGGTGTGATAATCGTGAATATTATTATACAACATGATGATTGTTTATTGTTAATACACTACAGATACTGAGTTTCTGTAATGTCTTTGTCTCATGTTAATGTATGCTTTCACCCGTCCCACATCCCTGAAGCTTCACGTTTTTTAAAGGATCTACAGAACATGATGAATGAATGAATGAAAGAATGAAGATTACCTTGAAAACTAATGCAGATTTTTTCTATCACCTATTTCCTTTGTTTTATGACTATATTCTTACACTTTTTAGATGTGCCTCGTTATCTGATCCCGTAAATGACGAGTACCGTTCTGCTAAGGACGTACAACAGTTCAGTAAGGCAAACGAATCACCGGTGCTTATAACATACACAGCACAACTTGAACAAATTGAAAACTGTCAGTAATGTTATCCATTTGCGTCCGTAGATATTTAAGTGGCGACACGCTGATTCATGACTACTGACAGTAAAAATCTGAGCAGAGTTGTTTCGTGAGCGAAGTAATGTATTTTCTATTGGAGAGTGTTACAAGCTTCGGTTACAAACGTGTAAGCGTAATATATCGCACAACGCGGTTACAAGGCGTATGTTCTAAGGCCGAAGTGCATATTTCTCACGTAGGAAACAAAGTGATGTCACATTATTCACGCTGAGCGAAAAGATGGCCGTCAAAGATGTAACTAAAGTATTTCGTAGAACTGGGTATTGTGAGGCAATAGAATAGATGAAGATCGAGGAACGGTGAAAATTTTCTGTGCAGCTGTGAACTGCAAAGAGAAGTGGCAGACGGCGCGAAAGTGTATTCGAACGAGAAGTTACTGTTAGTGAGCATTACGTTATTTACGGTTCTGTATGCTGTGTTATTCTGTTCGGGTTCGTATTGTGTGCTGCCATAGCAATGCACTGACGAACTTCTCACAATTTTCTACTTTGTAAAAACTTTTTATACTCGTATGCTAGTAAACAAGAGAGAGATAAGGGGAAATGTCAAATGGGTGACCGTAAACTACAGACTAGCTACTAACAGGGGTTCAATGTGGGCTCTAATTATCGTATGACAGCGAGACTTGGTAGATATGCTAATGCGTTAATGTGGAACAGATTTACCATGGAAAAAAATTAGTTCTAATTTTTGCCCCCAGATGCAAAAGTGGCGCTGGTACAACATCTCATCGACCTCTCCGGTCCTCATATTGAACAAATTATGTAAAGGGAGGTTAATAATAAACTCAACATTATGCCTTTCTCGCCTGTTTGACCTACCCTGCCCACGTTTCGTTCCTAATCTGTTACATGTGGAAACATTTCAATACGTCTTACTTGCATTCACAGCGCTAGATTTGCACCTGGTGGTCGAAACTGGTACTAATTTTTTCCAGCGTCAATCGGTTGCGCGTTAAGGCATTAGCATATCTATCGAGTTTCGATGACCCACGAGAGTTAAAGCCCACACTGGACCTCTGTTAGTAGCTGCACTTTAATTATAACCACATGATGCACACTTCTGGTCAAAAGTTTTCGGTCGGCCATAATAAAACTATATAATTTATTTCTGTGTTCAAACACATCGTAAAAACTAAATAGGCCAAAAAAATAAATATTTTCTATCTCTCTCTGTCATTAAGTACAGTACAATATGGTTTAAATTTTAACTTCTTCGGACTGTTCAGCCTTTGCCCTCAGAACAGCTGCACAAACTTTTGGCATTCTGGAGAAAGATTTTGTAGTGATTTTACAGGTGTGGCATTCCAACAAGTCTGTAAATTATTCTACAGATCTTCAACATTAGGTGACCTCAGTTTTCTGACCTCATGTCAAGTTCTCCCCATAACAGTGCAATGGGCTTTAAGTCGGGATACTGACTCGGCCATATCATATACTTCTATTCTTATTTCTCTTTTCCATTGACATACCCTCTGCACAGTTTAGATGCATGTTTAGGATCATTGTCCTGCTGTAAAACAAACCCATGCGCAGCAAATCTCTTGCCATCTAGAACTGTACTGTTAATCAGTACGCTGTGATAGCCTTCCTTCTTTAATGTGCCATTAATTCACCTATTTTATCACCCACAGAATATCCTAATAACTCCACCAAGCTTCATTGTTGGCGTCACACACTGACTCTTCATACGTTCTCCACGAAGTCGACGAACGAACATTTGACGATGCTTATAATAACTTCAAATTTAGATTCATTCGTGAATAGCACTCTTTGCTGAACGCTACATTTTTTATGTTGCTGTACCCACTGCAATATTTTCAACTTATTTGGTCTACGTAATAAAGGTCTTTTGTCCGCTATGCACCCCTATCAAACTTGTTCACGAAGACGTCGTTGCATCGCTGAAATGGCCATTGGAGCAGCTTGCGTACTATTTACTTTCTCGCGAATTTTAGGTGCAGTACGTGTCCTCTAATTTGTACTCTGAACACATATGAACTGATCTTTTCTGTGTAATGTTACTCGGAACTTCCATATCGCGAAATGCATTGGCACACGTTTGCTTGAACCACTGCAATGTATACACCATTTTAGATTGGATTACGCCAACTTTTGTTGCTGTAGCTCTACTAGAAGAGCCTTCCGGCTACAGAGCTACAAGTGCAGTGTTTTTCATTAATCTTCTCCCTCCGTCCATAAAGGAAACGTGGCATGAACGTGATAGGATGTACGAACACACTGCCAGATGCACACAATGTGCTGTAAACTAATGGGCAGTGGTTGTCGCACAGATAGCTGAAGGAAGGAGGCCTGAAGAGTCTGAGATAAAACGCTTCAGTGTTGCCGAGAATCATCAGCTCCCTTTTTAGGCGAGCAGCGAGTCAACAGGAACGAATTTATGGTTGTTTTATTATCATAATGGGGATACGATTGAATATTCAAAACGAAATTCTTGTTTATACCACAAATCCATAGTTGTGATAGGTGATCGAAAACTTATGAGCGGTAGTGTGTTAGGCGAATATTACGCATACGAGGTCCGCCTCTGTAGCTGAGTGGTTAGGATATGGCTACCTTCCAGGGGACCCGGATTCGATGGCAAGGATTTTTCCTTGTTGGGATGACTGAGACGTGGTGCACTCAGATTCGTGATGCCAGCTGAGTAGGAACTTGACTGAATACTAGCGTCTCTACGGTATGGAAAGTCTGAAATAGGGCAGGAAGAGCGGTGTGCTGGCGACGTGCCCCTCCATACCGCATCCACGTGGCGCCGCAAGGCAGAGGGTGACACGGCGACCGGTAGACATGCCTCGGCCCTTCACAGCCTGGACGAGGAGCTCGTAATACAGACGAGAGTATAATTTTAAACACAATATCTTATACTCCTCTTAATCATGGACATAATCTCCAGTTCATTTTCATGTAACTTTAAAAGTTGCCATTATTGTTATCCTCTAGTTCTGTCGACATTACTTCACACATTTGTGGAGTGGATTCGACGATGTTTTAAGAGGTTGGCAGCGGCACCATTTGCCAAATCTGAAGAAGTGCAAACTGCAGCTTAACCGTAGTCATTGTAGCAACAGAACTAGGAACGATACATCTTCCAAGTGCATCCTAAACATATTAAAGGCGATTCACTTGTAGAAGGTTACGGCATTCGAGGTAGTGATACGCTCTGCTTAGAAGATCTCTTCCATCAGGTGGCTGTACAGCTAGAGCTTGTCGCTTATAACAAGAAACAAACGCCAATGGCAGCAGACTGCAGAAAAGCCAAATGTTTTTAAGCCGTCGTCCCTTTCCTTTGAGCTATCTAAGAAGTTTCGGTCAACGTGAGGATACGTCTCAACTCAAATGTTGTGTCTTTACTATACATAATCTGTCACAGCGATACTGGGAGCTTTCGAGCACATATGTCTCTTTGTTTCCAGTTTCACAGTCTTACCGGCCGTAAGCATGTGGACTGTTTTCAAGTTCGACGCAAGGTCTCGTCTCGTCAGTAAACACAAAAATCGCCAATTGTGAGTTTCCATCCAAGATATTCCTCTGCCAAATTGATTCGGACACTATTGTGTCTTGTTCGTCTTGTGACTAGGGCCTCCCGTCCAGTAGACCATTCGCCAGGTACAAGTCTTTCGATTTGACACCACTTCGGCGACTTGCGTGTCGATGGAGATGAAATGATGATGATTAGGACAAAACAACACCCAGTCCCTGAGCGAAGAAAATCTCCGATCCAACCGGGAATCAAACCGGGGCCCTTTGGATTGACATTCTGTCGCGCTGACCACTTTTTTTAAAAAAAATCTCATTTTGTTCGCGTTTTGTTCGGTGCATCTGCTCGAGGCGGACGTCGTAAGACATCCGTTTAAGTTCGTTGTTGATCGCTTAACTCATTTTTTTTTTAATTACAGAGAGCAGCTAACCCTCTGAGCGAACACGCTGAGCTACCGTGCCGGCGTCCACTTAGCTACAGGGGGCGGACGTCTTGTTGGTAATGTATGGTATTCCAAGAGTCCTCGTGTGTAGTGGTCACATTGAAGCGCTTGGTAAAACAAAGTTTGTGTTGAAGTTCACCATCCCGCTTGCTGTCGATCTACATTATCTCGCCTACTCAATGATTTATCAATGTGGGGTAGTGGGTCCAGTCACATTGATCTGACCACCGCCTATGTTCGACGTCAACGTGCAAAAACCACTCACAGGCAGCAGGTGGCAGCACTAGCTCTTGAGGGTATATAAAGCGTGTCGACGGACGCGGAAAGTAGTGCAGGCTTTGTCGTAACATCCAAAACGGCATTATCATTGGCTTTCGGACCGAGGGTAGAAGCGTTTCCGAAACGGCTAAGTTCGTAAACTGTTCGCGGTACTGTCCATAACCAACCATGAGGCAACTGTGGTGCACCAATGGACATAGTTGACATTGGTAGACGACGGCTGCAGGGAGGCGTACAGGCGAATAGGCGTGCACCTGTTGAGTGAATGACCGCACAGGTGAACCAAGGGGCTGCCAACAGTGTCACCCTTCTGGCTGCTATTAATCGGCGATGTAGACTAAAATTAGCACTCCAGTACCGCAACCGCACGTCCACAAAGGGGGGACAGATGGCCATCTCAGATGAATCACGTTTTATGTCCCATTGGACAAATTCCCATTGGCGTGTACGGCATGAAACATCTGAAAGCAAAGACCCTGTGACAGTAATAAAAAACCGGCCGCTGTGACCGAGCGGTTCTAGGCGCTTCAGTGCAGAACCGCGCTGTTGCTGCAGTCGCAGGTTCGAATCCTGCCTCGGGCATTGATGTGTGTGATGTCCTCAGTGTAGGGGACTGATGAGCTCAGATGTTAAGTCCCATATGGCTTAGAGCCATGTCAGCCCGTCATAGAAAAAGTCCAGGCTGAAGGAGGGAGTGTTATGTCGGGAAATGTTTTCGTTGCATTCTCTGGACGACCTCTTCGTTCTGGAAGGTACAATGGATCAACACAAGTGTACATCTATCCTTAGGGACCATGTCCACCCCTACATGGACCGTATTTCCTATGCACGATGGCCTCTACCAGCAGGACAACGCAGAGTGTACGCAGCTATCAGTGTACGTGCCTGCTTCGAAAAGCACCAGGATGAGTTTGACATATTCCCCTGGCCGCAGGCCTCGCCGGTCTTTAAATCCAACCGACAATCACTGGGATCATTTCGATCATCTGTATGGATCCTCAGCCGAGAGATCTATGGCAAGTGCCCATGGTACTGGAATCAGCGTGGCTTCAAATCTCTTTCGGCACCTTTTAGCAACTCATTGACTCTCTTCTGCACGCCTCGGAGCGGTCCGCGTGCAAATGGTGGTTATTAAGGCTTTTGACAGGTGATCACGTTACTATGACTTGGCAGCGTATCTGATTATGGATCACCTTACTTGTTAAAGTCGTTCGACTTAAATGGTTTATGGAAAGTACAGACAACATAAATCATTGTGGCCGAACGGGGACTGAATCATCTACCTACCTTAAATATAAGAACTGCAACTTACCACTGTTGTGCCTCACTTACTCTGACGTGTGCAGACCAGTCATTAACGTTACTGGAACTTACAAACCATTACGGAACGCTGACCGCTAACTATGCCACTAAGACCAACAGTCACAACTCTAGCTTCACGGGTTATTTGTTTTAACGTCGGGCTTGTGTCGCTCAGGAAACATTTTTGTCGCTGGATCGTAGTGTATGTACATTGATGGTCATTAGCAAAACACATAACTGTGCTTATTGTGCATGTACTATACAACAGGAAGACAGGAAGGCCAATTATCAATTCGTCCTTCATTAGTTTTCCGCTCTTGCTGTTATCGTTTTCTTTATATTTTGTTACCGAAACTGCATTCCATATCTCTTACATTATTATTATCGTAGTTACTATAATAATAATAATTACTATTATTATTTTGCTTTTCACTGCTATATTGAATGTTGGTTTTTACGAGGTGCACTCAAGTTCTAAGGCCTCCGATTTTTTTTTCTCCGGACTGGAAAGAGATATAAACATGCGCATTATTTTAAAATGAGGCCGCATTCATTGTCAATACGTCCCAGAGATGGCAGCACCGTACGGCAGATGGAATTTTACCGCCAGCGGCGAGAATGAGAACTGTTTTAAATACTTAAAATGGCGACGTTTTCCGTACTTGAACAGCGTGCAATCATTCGTTTTCTGAATTTTCGTGGTGTGAAACCAATTGAAATTCATCGACAGTTGAAGGAGACATGTGGTGATGGGGCTATGGATGTGTCGAAAGTTCGTTTGTGGGTGCGACAGTTTAATGAAGGCAGAACATCGTGTGACAACAAACCGAAACAACCTCGGGCTCGCACAAGCCGGTCTGACGACATGATCGAGAAAGTGGAGAGAATTGTTTTGGGGGATCGCCGAATGACTGTTGGACAGATCGCCTCCAGAGTTGGCATTTCTGTGGGTTTTGTGCGCACAATCCTGCATGACGACCTGAAAATGCGAAAAGTGTCATTCAGGTGGGTGCCACGAATGCTGACGGACGACCACATGGCTGCCCGTGTGGCATGTTGCAAAGCAATGTTGATGTGGAACGACAGCATGAATGGGACATTCTTTCCGTTGGTTGTGACAATGGATGAGACGTGGATGCCATTTTTGAATCCAGGAACATAGCGCCAGTCAGCTTAATGGAAGGACACAGATTCACCGCCACCAAAAAAATTTCGGGTAACCGCCAGTGCTGAAAAAATGATGGTGTCCATGTTCTGGGACAGCGAGGGCGTAATCCTTACCCATTGCGTTACAAAGGGCACTACGGTAATAACAGGTGTATCCTACGAAAATGTTTTGAAGAACAAATTCCTTCCTGCACTGCAACAAAAACGTCCGGAAAGGGCTGCGCGTGTGCTGTTTCACCAAGACAACGCACCTGCACATCGAGCTGACGTTACGCAACAGTTTCTTCGTGATAACAACTTTGGAATGATTCCTCATGCTCCCTACTCACCTGACCTGGCTCCTAGTGACTTTTGGCTTTTTCCAACAATGCAAGACACTCTCCGTGGCCGCACATTCACCAGCCGTGCTGCTATTGCCTCAGCGATTTTCCAGTGGTCAAAACAGACTCCTAAAGAAGCCTTCGCCACTGCCATGGAATCATGGCGTCAGCGTTGTGAAAATGTGTACGTCGAGAAGTAACGCCAGTTTCATTGATTTCGGGTGGGTAGTTAATTAGAAAAAAAAATCGGAGGCCTTAGAACTTGAATGCACCTCGTATACTTAACCGTTATTATTTCATTTTAGAGAGCTGGTCGTCTTCCTTGTGTCAATAACCCGTAGGGTTTATGGAACGAAAACTACAAATAAAAAGCGGTATCACACTGATGTACAAATGTTAAGGAACAAGTGCAATAGTGTACTGAATTTTTTGTTAGCACACAAATACTAAATCACTACACAAACTGGCCGGCCGGTGTGGCCGAGCGGTTCTCGGCGCTTCAGTCTGGAACCGCGCGACCGCTACGGTCGTAGGTTCGAATCCTGCCTCGGGCATGGATGTGTGTGATGTCCTTAGGTTAGTTAGGTTTAAGTAGGTCTAAGTTCTAGGGGACTGATGACCTCAGAAGTTAAGTCCCATAGTGCTCAGAGTCATTTGAACCACTGCACGAACTCTTAAAACAAATTTCGAGACTATAACAAGTGTCCGCCATAGGGTGGGTACAGGACGACCAGAATTAGACTGTAACCTGTTTTTAGGCAGAATGATTTCCTGTACGGTCAACCAGTGCAGTATGCACCGACCCGTGCACAGTGTTGATGGTGGGCGCGAGCCTCCACGTGTAGCGCCTTGCGCAGCACTCTCTGTGGCCTCGTCTGGCGAGAATCCGGAATGTCGAGCGGTCGCAGGAATCGAAGGGGGCCCGTCCGGTTACGGAGCCCCGCCGCTGGCGATATCTCCGGCGCCTGGGGCGTTCTGCTCCGCTGCCTCAGACTCTGCGGCCGGCTTTCCCCGCGGACCGCCCGGCCACTCACAAAAAGCAGAGGCAGCATGTCGCCATGTGGGACACGGTCCGTGATCGGTACACTTAAACCGCACGGGACTAAATAACAATGGAAACTGCATTTGCGGAGAAACAAATCAGAACTTGTCACATTGCAATGCAACGCGCTTGCACATGTAAGACGTAAACAGAAATACAAGACATCACCAGAATGATCCGCAATCCCGATGACTGGAACAAAATAGCGTAGTCGATACTGTATCGGACGCACGAGAAGAACACAAGCGCCAAAACGCGTATGGAAGAAGGCGTAGACAAGCACAGACAACACAACAAACCACATAGAAGGACACAAGCACGTCCACAGTGTCCAAAAACGTGGAAGGAACCAACACACTACGTGAACGTGACTCGGAAGGGTTCAACGCTTATGGGACCCAAAACATCAACGCAATCCATAACACAGCCACAAACAACAGAACAGACAGTAACAATCATAAACAAAACAAAGTGCCGACACAAGCAGTGAACCACATACTAGCTCAAAATGGCTCTGAGCACTATGGGACTTAATTTCTGAGGTCATCAGTCCCGTAGAACTTAGAACTGCGGGCCGTGGTGGCCGAGCGGTTATAGGCGCTACAGTCTGGAACCGCGCCGCCGCTACGGTCGCAGGTTCGAATCCTGCCTCGGGCTTGGATGTGTGTGATGTCCTTAGGTTGGTTAGGTTTAAGTAGTTCTAAGTTATAGGGGACTTATGACCTTAGAAGTTAAGTCCCATAGTGCTCAGAGCCATTTGAACCATTTGAACTTAGAACTACTTAAACCTAACTAACCTAAGGACATCACATACACCCATGTCCGAGGCAGGATTCGAACCTGCAACCGTAGTGGTTGCGCGTTTCCATACTGTAGCGCCTAGAATCGCTCCGCCGCAATTTCCGGCGCACATACTAGTAATAAGGTAAGGTCGCCTGGGAGGAGAAGGCTCCAAGAACCTTTATTTCGAGGCTCCTTGCCCCCAAAGAAACATTATACATTATTTATAGTACACTGTACACAAAATATAATGTATTATTCGTCTTACTATGTGCAGACCTTATGTAAAGCTACACTTAATATATTTCGTATATTAAATGTATTTTCTGTGTAAACCATGTATGAAAGTTAAAATGTAATGTATTAAGTTATTTAAGGAATACTGTACTCAAGAAACTATGAACTACATTCTTTTCCTACTAATGTGTATCAAATGCTCAATCACTATATAATCTGTATAACAGCAAGTGTATGTATCTAAGGTAGCACACAGAATATTCCATAACTACCAACAACTAGACTAATGAATATCATGTAGTGTCCTGACATGCAAAATTCCAAGTGATTTATAAATTCACACAAACACAACAAACCTAGAGCCGGCCGCGGTGGTCTTGCGGTTCTAGGCGCTGCAGTTCGGAACCGTGGGAGTGCTACGGTCGCAGGTTCGAATCCTGCCTCGGGCATGGATGTGTGTGATGTCCTTAGGTTAGTTAGGTTTAAGTAGTTCTAAGTTCTAGGGGACTGATGACCTAAGATGTTAAATCCCATAGGGCTCAGAGCCATTTAAACAAACCTACATAAAGACACACCATTTCAAACGAGAATAGCTCTAGCTTCTACCGAGAACTTCTCACCTGAAATATATAAAAATAAGCTATTATCAACCAACAAGCTATTTAGACTATATTACACATCCAAATGTAGCAGATCACTTCCCTCTGTTTATACCACACTTACTGTATTATATTTTTCGACGTTTGCATTATATAAATTACATATTATGTTCTTCTCAGCTAGGCAGAAAATAATTACACAGGACCACTTTAACAACTGTAAAGCAATAAAATCTTTGTAACCTTGGAGAAACTTTTATATGTTATGTTCTTTATATTACTGACATGAAATGTCGTCTGGCTAGGGTCTCCCGTCGGGTAGACGGGTCGCCTGGTGCAAGTCTTTTGAGCCGATGCCACTTCGGCGACTTGCGTGTAGATTGGGATGAGATGATGATGATGGTGACAACACAACACCCAGTCCCTGAGCGGAGAAAATCTCCCACCCAGCCAGAATCAAACTCGGGTCCCTTTGCACGGCATTCCGCCGCGCGGACCACTAAGCTATACTATTTAAAATGACATTAACAACTGCACACCAATAAGACTGCAACAATGTAAAGTCTTTGCTATTAGAGTTAGAACCGACCCACTTCACATTTCAAGGCGGTGGGTTACTCCGTATTGTTTACAATTAAATAAATACGGAAAACCGAAACCACACATATGATATCTCCTTATCTTACTGGTGTACTGTCAAGGACGAACTTCTCATTAACAGTGACGTATAATTTGATGCCAACCGCTGATGAGGGAGGAAAAGCAAAGATTAAGCCTCACCGTAACTTTTTTCTTAGATATACCGCACAAGTTCCAAACGGTCAAGGATGTACACTTATACTCATAAATTAAGAATAATGCTGATACATGGTGAAACAACGCTGTGGTGGGCGGTTTGCGGGTTTAAATCACCTCGGAGTATGACCATGCGGTGCATTTAACCTGTTGGCAGCAGTTCACATACACAGAGGTGTGTTGGTGCATGTTAGAGTACGGTGCGGCGAGTAAGTGTGAAAACGTTTTCAGAACTGCTAATGGTGACTTTGTGTTGAAAATGACTCAAAGAACACATATTGATGACGTTATGAGGGGTAGAATACTAGGGCGACTGGAGGCTTGTCAAACACAGCAGGTCGTTGTACGGGCCCTCCGTGTGCCACAAAGTGTGATCTTAAGATCATGGCAACGATTCCAGCAGACAGGAAGCGTGTCCAGGTGCTACAGTCCGGGACGTCCACAGTATACAACACCACAAGAAGACCGATATCTCAACATTCCAGTGACCGGAGGTCACAGGAGAGCCTGTAAATCCTGGTGTCAAGAACACAGTACGTGGTCGTTGGAACAGTGGTCCCAAGTTATGTTCACGGACGAGTCCAGGTATAAGGACTATCGCCTGGTTCTTATCTGGCGTGAACCAGAAACCAGACACCAAGCTGGCCAGTGTGGCCGAGCGGTTCTAGACGCTTCAGTCTGGAACCGCGCGACCGCTACGGTTGCAGGTTCGAATCCTGCCTCGGGAATGGATGTGTGTGATATCTTTAGGTTAGTTAGCTTTAAGTAGTTCTAAGTTCTAAGGGACTGATGTCCTCAGATGTTAAGTCCCATAGTGCTCAGAGCCATTTGAACCAGACACCAACCCCTTAGTGTCCTTAAAAAGGACCTGTAGGAGGGTGGTGGTTTGATGGTATGGGGTGGGATTATTATTGGTGCACGTACACACCTGCATGTCTTTGCCGGAGGAACTGTAACAGACCAGGTGTAGCGAGACGTCATTTTGCACTAGTATGTCCGCCTTTTCAGGGGTGCAGTGGGTCCCATCTTCCTCCTGATGGACGATAATGCACGGCCCCTCCGAGCTGTCATTGTGGAGGAGTACCTTGAAACAGAAGATATCAGGCGAATGGAGTGGCCTGTCTTTTCTCCAGACATAAACCCCATCGAGCACGTCTGGGATGCCCTCGGTCGACGTATCGCTGCACGTCTTCAAACACCTAGGACACTTCAGGAGCTCCGACAGGCACTGGCGCAAGAATATGAGGCAATACCCCAGCAGCTGCTCGACCACCTGATTCAGAGTATACCAACCCGTTGCGCGGCCTGTCTACGTGTGCATGGAGATCATATTCCATATTGATGTCGGTGTACATGCGGAGGAGACAGTGGCGTTTTGTAGCACATGTGTTTCGGGACGGTTTTCTCAACTTATCATCAATACCGTGGACTTACAGATCTGTGTCGTGTGTGTTCCCTATGTGCCTATACTATTAGCGACAGTTTTGTGTAGTCCCACATTGTGTGGCACCACATTCTCCAATTATCCTTAATTTATGAGCTTGAGTGTAGAAAGCAATTAGACGTTATGTAGTTTAGAGAACCATACGGCTGCTGTAAGCATCACTAATCAGAGAGTTATTTTTAAGTAATCCATCTTTGGGCTACCTTGATGGTACGCTCCATCCGTCTGTGTGTCTGTCTGTCTGTTGAGACCCATTTATATCACGATCGGGTTGAGGTTTGCAGTTTAAATTTATGTCAAATACTATTGTCTACGATCCCGTGGCGGCGACAAAAAATTTAAGCTTCTGAGCCGTTTTACTCAATAAGCAAGGCCGTGTGTGTGACATATTTTGACACTGGCAAACTGAGTCATCAAAATATGCACACGAACTACCTACACATATATTTAAGTTTGCACGGAACCCTCAGAGCACGAATCCTACTCGCACTTGTACCTTTTTGCCCCTAACTGTTCTAATATTTACATCTCTACGTAGTACTAAAGAATTCCTACCACCCATAAGTACCGTCTTTTCAAAAATATGTAATGCATCACTACCTCAGGATACTTTTCCCGCGAGGGTGCAAAATGCCATTGTTAAACAGCTCTATTAGAAACTACGTCTGAACAGGCCTCGGAAGGCCCAACGGTACCGACCGACTGTCGTGTCACACTTATCCAATAGCCGTCACTGGATGCGGATATGGAGGTGCATGTTGTCAGCAGACCGCTCTCCCGGCCGTTGTCTGTTTCGTGACCGGAGCCGCTTCTTCTCAACCAGGAAGCTTCTTAGTTGGCCTGACGAGGGCTGAGTGCAGCCCGCTGGCCAACAGCGCTCGACGGACCAAGGTGATCACCCATCCAAGTACTAGCCAAGCCCGACATATCTTCTCTCAGTAAATCTTTGATAGGATTTCACAAGTGTTGCTCAAGATAGGACATTTTCATGGCCACTTAAGAAATTTTACAAGCGTTAAATAACAAAACTGCACCGGGCGATATTTTCTGACGCCGGCCACCGTGGACGAGCGGTTTTAGGCGTTTCAGTCCGGAACCGCGCTGCTGCTACGGTCGCTGGTTCGAATCCTGCTTCGGGCATGGATGTGTGTGATGTCCTTAGGTTCGTTAGGTTTAAGTGGTTCTAAGTCTAGGGGACTGGTGACCTCAGATATTAATGTCATTTGAACCATTTGATATTTTCTGTTACCTATCTATGCCATTTCGCTGTCTGAACTGTAATAGTCCCTGATAAATTGATGTTTTATGCAACTGACGACATAGCCAGCTAATGAATAATGTCATATCTAACCACAAGAATGTAGAAAGTAGTACTTAATAATTCACCAGTGTAAGCAGACGAGAGTCTTCTGATGGGGAATAAACTTCTTATGCAGTTCCATAAGGCGGAATCTTAGGTGTGCTACGCACAGGGCGGCCAGCTCCTTGCTGCAGGCATCAGCCAACTGCAGCAGAAATAAACAGCATCATATGGCTCAGCCGAGCAAATCATGCTAAGTGTTAAAGTAGGAATTAGTAGGAAATTCATTTTGCTCAATAAGAAATCTGACTCACCTCTTTCTTTTCGCAACGTAGGTCTTCAGTTTTTCTATAACGTGTGTTAACAGTTTTAGCAAATTTGGATAAAGTGCCGAAAAGGGGAAGTTATTCCCATCGTTTAAGAGACCCAATGAAACAATACTAGAAAATGGAAAAGCAATCAGTAACATACGAATTTGATCCAAACAGAAGCTGATATTTGGGACAGCTGACATGGAGGTTGTCGACTTCAGATTTGAAACGCCAAGACAACTCCCCTTATTATACCTTCTTGGAGTAATGGAATGTCCATATATAGTGAATTAAAAACTAAAAAATCAGTGAAAGTGACGAACACAAAATGTTAATCACCACAGCGAAAGTTTATAAAGCACTGCGATGCATTTCCATGTAGAAAAATAGGAGTGTGCCACAGTGAAGCTATTCTGCTTAGAATCGAAGTTTTTTTTATTTTATTTAATCGTATGGCTAGGGCCCCCCCGTCGGGAAGGCGGTTCGCCGGGTGCCGGTCTTTCAATTTGACGCCACTTAGGCGACCTGTAGTCGATGAGGATGATAGGATGAGGACAGCACAACACACAGCCCTGGGCGACTCGAGGTAATATTAATCAACATAACGCATAGATTTGTGTTTCCAGCAAGGGTGACGATTCTATTTTTATAACCGACTGGACACCCGCCCTTCATGTAAATCACCATGGCAGACCTTCATCAATCTGCCGTTACACACTTAGTTTAATTTCAGACAGTTGACAACTGAAAACGATGTTTCATCCAGAATCTGATTATACGTGAGATATGTGCAACTTAACAATGCTCAAAGAAAGCTATCTTCTGCGCCAGTGCTATTACCTTGATTATGCGTTTCCAATCCAGTTAGTTTATCATCAGGCAGAGTGCTTTGTATTTTAGTCAAGAATTGTGTAAGCTACACACTTCTCTTACCCCTGTAGCTGCTGGCTTGTGATCAACGTCAACTCAGCCCATTAGCACAAAAAGTAAAGTACACCGTAATCCCACTGACAATGATGGTGTAAACATTGAAACTCTCACTATGTAGAACAAAACTGCAACTTTTTGTGCACATGTAGAAATATCTTAAGATCACAGGCAATACGATTTCCGAAGCTACAACATCTTCCAACTGGACGGTTACTCGATATGTTTATATATTTCACAATCGAGATTTCGACACAGATGGCATTCTCGTGTGATTACTCTACATGAAGTGCGGCAGTAAATATTCGTTACTGTTAAAAGGATATCATTTTCATATTCAACAAACACGAAGATCAATCGTAGCACTTCGCACATGAGAATGGTATATATGCTGAAAACGTTATTGTGAAACAAATATAAATCGAGTAAGAAACCAGGAGGAACATGTCGCTAGTAAAGCACTGTACCATTAGACAGTGGACACAAGACAACAAAAAAACAAGACAAAGTAAACGGAAAATAAGCTAATGTACAACTCATCCATGATATTAGTGTACTTGGCCTCTGCGGCCGCTACCGGAAAACATGGCGACCTTACAGTAAACAATTCAATGGTGGCTAATGAAACCTCATCGCGCTATCAATGCTTTCAGGCCAGCTGTGCATATATTGTCAAGTGGTTCAGCTTGTCCTCGTGAAATATCGTCATAAAAACTCACGACAAGCTGAGCCTCACTCTCAGGTGCAATAATATTGCGGTGCCTGATACTTATTAAAGCAAAGTGACAATTTTGTTTTGTTTACCTACGACCATATAGCTGCTCCTCTTGTTCCCATACGTGCTCTATCAGCATGCGCCAAGAAGGAGTAGAAATCGTCTTTTTCTGCTTCTGCGACGATATGCGATAGCAAACTTCAGTGTTAATACAAGTCTTTTGAGCGTATGACTGCATCATGGTGCAATACGTCCATCACTTCGGCCACAACTGCACTACGCCTTCAGCAATAGAACATAAACTGTCTGACGCTACTTCGGCGGGGCCTGTTTTATTGTCGCTGCGTATGTTACTCCAGCAGCTTCTCAGCTGACGCAGGATGGGGAAACTAAAAACAGCAACGTTTTAAATGAATGGCCAACGCTAGAGGAAACTGCCCACTGAGCCAGAGGAGCGCCCGCGAATGATTATCACTCAGCGGCTCATAACAAGGGAAAAGCTTCGCTCACCGAACACCCTCTCCTCCCCCCCCTCCCCACACACACGCGCACACGCACAGACACAGTGAGAGAGCGGCGCCGCGCTGGTGCCTTCAGCAGGTGGCGGCTGGCAGGTGACCGGTCTACTTACTTACCTGTCCCGCAGCCGGTGCCTTGTCGCGCCGCCTGCTATCGGAGAGGCGTGCCGCTCGCGCAGCCGACGCTCCGTGGACTAGAGGTGTACAGGTACGGCGGTAGCGGCGGCCCAGCCTACGGCGGAGCTTGGCTGGCGGCCAGCGGCAGCTGGAGCGTGCTTCCTGCGCTCGCACACCCGCACTCACACACCGGCTCGGCTGCCGCGCTGGCGGAGGAATAACAACAGAGTCGCAAACAACGCACCGCCTGCCCCCTCCCTGCACTCCGCTACTCTCACCGCTCCACCTGCTGGCTCCTGGCTGCCGGCCGTCACACGACTGCGCACCGCCTCCCAGCAGCCAGCAACCTTCTTCCCGACTCGACCACTTCCGCCTCGCATTTGCTCCCTACCTCCGGTCGCGTTACCCCATTACTTATTGTGAACGCTCAGTGTCATTCAATACGATCACGACGACACCCCTCGATCGACGTTAGCACTCGTGGTCTCACTCGCCTTCATACATGGCAGTGGACGTTCGAAAATTCGTGACACTAGCTCGATGGTCGTCAATTGATTTAAATGTTAATCAAAATATCCACGGGTGTAATGCCGGTCTACAGTGTCCAGCGGGCACAATATTTCGACGATCATACATGTCGCCATCATCAGGTGAATTGACGGACTGAGCTCCTGTGTCGCGGCCGCGACCGAACCCAGTTCCCTCTGAGCAGCCATAGCGTACGGATCTCACAGGAGCTCAGTCCATCAGTTCACCTGATGATGGCGACATGTATGATCGCCGAAATATTGTGCCCGTTGGACACTGTAGAACGGCAGTACACCCGTGGATATTTTGATTATCAAATACGCCGGGAGAAACTCAAGAATCACGATTTAAATGTTATTCCCGGCTGACTCTTAATCCAATTACTGCCACGGGGGTGAGGAGAAACAACACATCCCGGTGATACCAGCATTATGCGTATTTAGATGTTCGATTAATCTGAATAGTTTGCAATGTTCCAGCGATACTATTCGAACTCAATGCTGATGTACCGGCAAGGACCATTATCGCAGATAAACATGCAAGTACGTAATGGATGTTCAGTTTCTCAACATAGTTCGTCGCACTCACACATTATACATCCGCTGTAAGAACAATTTCATGCATTTACATTTTTGGGGTCCCACAATATTGGTTGGCTAAATATTATGACGATACGTTGAATACAACGTCCACAGATATTGTTTATCATGCAGTCAAGACTAGATAATGAAGCCAAAATCGTGGGTGAAATTGAAATGTAGTTTGTTTATTAACACTTTTCTTTTCACTAACTAAATATGAGATATAAATCGGGATTGTAGGTGATGATCCTATCCTTCTTTTCAGTATTAAAATGGTCGATATCGTGTTCTGAATAATGCGTGTCATATAATGTCCAATTACCTACACGACCCAAGCTCTCAATTCGGCACTTAAATGTCTATTCTTCGCTCTCGAAATGTTCGATGTGATTGTCTTTCACACGCAGGGTTCAATTTAACGGTGTTTGCACTATTTTTAGTATTTTAGGTCCCCGTTAATTAATATCTGGTAGTTAATAAGCGAACTACACTCCTGGAAATTGAAATAAGAACACCGTGAATTCATTGTCCCAGGAAGGGGAAACTTTATTGACACATTCCTGGGGTCAGATACATCACATGATCACACTGACAGAACCACAGGCACATAGACACAGGCAAAGGAGCATGCACAATGTCGGCACTAGTACAGTGTATATCCAGCTTTCGCAGCAATGCAGGCTGCTATTCTCCCATGGAGACGATCGTAGAGATGCTGGATGTAGTCCTGTGGAACGGCTTGCCATGCCATTTCCACCTGGCGCCTCAGTTGGACCAGCGTTCGTGCTGGACGTGCAGACCGCGTGAGACGACGCTTCATCCAGTCCCAAACATGCTCAATGGGGGACAGATCCGGAGATCTTGCTGGCCAGGGTAGTTGACTTACACCTTCTAGAGCACGTTGGGTGGCACGGGATACATGCGGACGTGCATTGTCCTGTTGGAACAGCAAGCTCCCTTGCCGGTCTAGGAATGGTAGAACGATGGGTTCGATGACGGTTTGGACGTACCGTGCACTATTCAGTGTCCCCTCGACGATCACCAGAGGTGTACGGCCAGTGTAGGAGATCGCTTCCCACACCATGATGCCGGGTGTTGGCCCTGTGTGCCTCGGTCGTATGCAGTCCTGACTGTGGCGCTCACCTGCACGGCGCCAAACACGCATACGACCATCATTGACACCAAGGCAGAAGCGACTCTCATCGCTGAAGACGACACATCTCCATTCGTCCCTCCATTCCGCGACACCACTGGAGGCGGGCTGCACGATGCTGGGGCGTGAGCGGAAGACGGCCTAACTTTGTGTGGGACCGTAGCCCAGCTTCATGGAGACGGTTGCGAATGGTCCTCGCCGATACCCCAGGAGCAACAGTGTCCCTAATTTGCTGGGAAGTGGCGGTGCGGTCCCCTACGGCACTGCGTAGGATCCTACGGTCTTGGCGTGCATCCGTGCGTCGCTGCGGTCCGGTCCCAGGTCGACGGGCACGTGCACCTTCCGCAGACCACTGGCGACAACATCGATGTACTGTGGAGACCTCACGCCCCACGTGTCGAGCAATTCGGCGGTACGTCCACCCGGCCTCCCGCATGCCCACTATACGCCCGTCAACTGCACATACGGTTCACGTCCACGCTGTCGCGGCATGCTACCAGTGTTAAAGACTGCGATGGAGCTCCGTATGCCACGGCAAACCGGCTGACACTGACGGCGGCGGTGCACAAATGCTGCGCACCTAGCGCCATTCGACGGCCAACACCGCGGTTCCTGGTGTGTCCGCTGTGCCGTGCGTGTGATCATTGCTTGTACAGCCCTCTCCCAGTGTCCGGAGCAAGTATGTTGGGTCTGACACACCGGTGTTAATGTGTTCTTTTTTCCATTTCCAGGAGTGTATTTTTTTAAGCTGGCGCGTTGTTTGTATAAGTTACCCCCCACCCCCACCCCCCAACCGTCCAAGGATAAGATTTTCTTAATGTTCCGCGCACACGCGTTTCACAATTTCATTAAATGGAGAAAAACACTCCTGGAAATGGAAAAAAGAACACATTGACACCGGTGTGTCAGACCCACCATACTTGCTCCGGATACTGCGAGAGGGCTGTACAAGCAATGATCACACGCACGGCACAGCGGGCACACCAGGAACCGCGGTGTTGGCCGTCGAATGGCGCTAGCTGCGCAGCATTTGTGCACCGCCGCCGGCAGTGTCAGCCAGTTTGCCGTGGCATACGGAGCTCCATCGCAGTCTTTAACACTGGTAGCATGCCGCGACAGCGTGGACGTGAACCGTATGTGCAGTTGACGGACTTTGAGCGAGGGCGTATAGTGGGCATGCGGGAGGCCGGGTGGACGTACCGCCGAATTGCTCGACACGTGGGGCGTGAGGTCTCCACAGTACATCGATGTTGTCGCCAGTGGTCTGCGGAAGGTGCACGTGCCCGTCGACCTGGGACCGGACCGCAGCGACGCACGGATGCACGCCAAGACCGTAGGATCCTACGCAGTGCCGTAGGGGACCGCACCGCCACTTCCCAGCAAATTAGGGACACTGTTGCTCCTGGGGTATCGGCGAGGACCATTCGCAACCGTCTCCATGAAGCTGGGCTACGGTCCCACACACCGTTAGGCCGTCTTCCGCTCACGCCCCGACATCGTGCAGCCCGCCTCCAGTGGTGTCGCGACAGGCGTGAATGGAGGGACGAATGGAGACGTGTCGTCTTCAGCGATGAGAGTCGCTTCTGCCTTGGTGCCAATGATGGTCGTATGCGTGTTTGGCGCCGTGCAGGTGAGCGCCACAATCAGGACTGCATACGACCGAGGGACACAGGGCCAACACCCGGCATCATGGTGTGGGGAGCGATCTCCTACACTGGCCGTACACCTCTGGTGATCTTCGAGGGGACACTGAATAGTGCACGGTACATCCAAACCGTCATCGAACCCATCATTCTACCATCCTAGACCGGCAAGGGAACTTGCTGTTCCAACAGGACAATGCACGTCCGCATGTATCCCGTGCCACCCAACGTGCTCTAGAAGGTGTAAGTCAACTACCCTGGCCAGCAAGATCTCCGGATCTGTCCCCCATTGAGCATGTTTGGGACTGGATGAAGCGTCGTCTCACGCGGTCTGCACGTCCAGCACGAACGCTGGTCCAACTGAGGCGCCAGTTGGAAATGGCATGGCAAGCCGTTCCACAGGACTACATCCAGCATCTCTACGACCGTCTCCATGGGAGAATAGCAGCCTGCATTGCTGCGAAAGGTGGATATACACTGTACTAGTGCCGACGTTGTGCATGCTCTGTTGCCTGTGTCTATGTGCGTGTGGTTCTGTCAGTGTGATCATGTGATGTATCTGACCCGAGGAATGTGTCAATAAAGTTTCCCCTTCCTGGGACAATGAATTCACGGTGTTCTTATTTCAATTTCCAGGAGTGTAAGTAAACTATAGCTTTCCGTTGCGTACAACTTTCGTGGGTTCCACAACCATAATAGTTTCCCAAGAGTATTTTTCCGATCTAACACAAAGTTCGAATTATGTTGTCGGAATCATTTTCACTTCACCCGACAATAAACGTCTCTGATCACTTCGTCACACGTAATGTATTTTAAACGTGCTTGAAGAGTCTTTAAATAATCTCCTAAACGAATTTCGCAGTCGCTTACCACTTTTTCATCGACTAGCCCGATCGCGATAACTGAAAGTAGAGAGCTCAATAATGTTTTACATGTTCTTTTATATGTATTAAAAAACAAACGCACCCCTATATCTTTCTGTCCCGCTTGGTCTTTGCTACTTTTCTTTGTTCACTTTTCATTATATTGCTTCTTAGTAATGCTGTGCAGTTATTAAAGTTTCCTATTACTTTCCCCTTTTTAATTCTTCCAAAATAAAGACTATTTATCCCCGATTTTAATTAATATGATGCTAATTGACACGCCTGCCCGCAAAGTACCTTTATAGTATCTCTTCAGAAATTATGCACCATCCAGTCGATTACGAGGTCATTAGGTATACAACGCGGGCTGGTGGTGGATCGCGAAAGACATTAGCCTTGTCCTATGCGAAGGAACAGACGCGTAATTGCCTCCAAAAATCCTGCTTTTCCTCAAACCGCACGGACCCCTACTAACACGTCCTCCGAGCGCCCCATATGCGACGCCTTCAAATCATTCCACTCCTGACGCATCCATCAATATCTGATCCAACACCACCTACTTCCCATTAATCAGTGTGGCTCCCATCCCACCTTCTGATGGCCGTCTCCTGAATCTCACCCATCCCCTATCCCACTAGCTCAACTCCCGTAAATCCACTATTTTTGTCTTCTCCACCTACAGAAAACCAATGACCAAGTATAGCAGTCTGGTCTCCTTTTCAAATTGCAGATTTCCCCCACTCCCAATGAATTACGTCCATGTTATTGCATCGTTTCTCTCTAACAGCCCGTCCTTTGTCACCTTTAACAATACCAATTTATACATCTTCCATCCCATTGCAGGCGTGTTTCGAGGCTCTGTCCTTTCTTCTATTTCCTCTACATGTTTGATGCACTCAAACCACCACCACCAGTCCACCTCCTTCAGTATGCTACTTTCTTCGCCCTCTAACATACACTCCAGAAATCCCAACGATCCCTCCAAATCATCCTCAATCAGTTTACCATGTAGCCAATGGCTCCTCAAGATTAACCCAGGCAATATTTGTAGGATGTACCACCCACACCTTCCATGACTTCTACCTTACCATTTATGACCATCCCATCCAGCTAATTAATATACCAACAATCAACTTGCAAATAATGTGGAAACCTCATGTGCTAACCTTCCAACAGAGAGCCCACAATAAGCTAAAACTACCAAAACTACTAACTCCTCCACTATTCTCCACACCTACAAATCCTTGATCGAACCCATTGTTTGCTGTGTGAATGTTGCACGGATTTCCACCCCACCCAAGTTCTGTAAGTCCTTCCACGTCCCGGAACGCCATGCACACTGCCTCGCTTTCTACATCCGTTTACCTTACCTCACAAGGACTTAATAATTCCCACCTCTCCTTTCTCACATTGAACACACCAATTAATCTATACCATCCAAAAACTCGATTCCAATAATCTTATAGTTTTCCCTCTACTTTTCAGTCCTAATACGGCGTCACCTCTTTACCAACACATCTCACCAACTCTACATCTACACATCCTCCACACACTCTTCCAAAGGAACTTCCACCATCTTCCCTTCCCAGATCAAGAAATACGCCATGACTTTTCTCAATTTCACTAGCAATAAGTTCACCATACCAATTCTACCTTATCGGCTATATCTCTCTCCCCTCCCCTAATTTCCTTCCAACCTCTTTCCCCTTCTGCCTTTCTTTCCCCACACCCCTTCTCCAACAACCATTAGCCCCACCAATACATTCCTCTACTTCACACCCTCTGCTGTCCCAACAGCCATTCCTACCTCATCAGTACTCTGCACCAGTGCTCCATTCTTATACCACCGCATTCCTGCCCTCCTCACAGGTCAACCTTTTCCCATTCAACATCAGACTCCCATCCCAGGACGGGTCCTTCCAGTTTTAGGGCGAGGAAAGTGATTCTTTAATATCAGCAGTCAGCATCACATTTTAAATAGTTTTAAATGTGCTCTTCTTTTGTTCCCTTTCACCTTTCATTATTACTGTAAGTGCAAATCGTCTTACTTCTCGTATATATAAAAAGTTCATTTTTATTTTACCTTGTAAATATCTCACATTTATGTTTCTTGTTTTTTCGTCTCATTTGGTTTTTATTGTCATTTGTTTGAAGTGGGTTCGCTGTACCACTGACAGCGAATAGAAGAAAAACGAAATTTTTCCTTGCTAGTTTATTTGTCTATGAACTTTTTGTTTAATATTACTCATGTTAAATGAAATACTTAAATTTTATATTCTGTCTGACCAAAAGTTTCCAGACAACCTACGTTAAGAACCTTATGTCACAAGAGGCGGGCCTGCCATTATAAGAAGAGGCAGAGAGTATAGCGTTGTCAATAGAGAGGCAGTAACAGTGGAAGTGATCGGTCAAGAGACGTCAGTGACTCCAAAAGTAAATCTGAGTAACAAATCCATCAGGGACGTATCAGCTCTTCTAGAGCTGCTTGTGTACGTTGTTCCTGATGTGACTGTGAAGCGCAAACACGAAGAGAAAAGCACAGCTAAACTAAGATCAGCCAGGCCTCATGTACTGGGAGGAATCACTGGTGATCCCTGATGAGCCAAAGTGATACAAGCAGTCCAGTTGGCGCAATGACTATGTGAAAGTAGTTAGAAAGACGGGGGGACAATAGTCGAGCAGCTCCTACCTTCTTATCAGCCACACAGTTTCGTAGTCAGCATTAAGCGACGCTTCAGGTGGCGTGAAGAAGGACGCCACTGGACACTGAATGACTGGAAAAGAGTGACCTGAAGTGATGAATTACGCTACACGCTGTGGCAATGCAATGGAAGTGTTTGGATTTGGCGAATGCCAGGGGACTGTTGCCTGCCACCATGTGTCGTGTCAACAGTAAGGTATGGATAGGGTATTTTCCTTGATAAGGTTCTCGTATTATGTTTCAGCAAATGCTAAATGCTTAAGGATATAAATTTTACATCATTATGTACTATGGACAGTAGAGCAATAGCTCAGAAACGATTATTGTACCAGCGTGACAATGAACCCTGTGACAGAACAGCATCAGTAATGTGATGGTTTGTGGACAACATTCCTGAGATGATCTGACTTATCAGAGTCCCAACCTAAACCCATATGGAACACCTTTGTGATCAGTTACAACGTCGAATTCGCTCCAGACCGTAACTTCCAACAACCTAGTTTCGGCTCTTGAGGAAGATTGGACTGCTGTTCTTCCACAGACATTCAGACACCTCATTGAAGGTGTCCCCAGCAGAGTTCAGCTGCGATGGAGGTGAATGGCGTAAACACCTCATATTAATGTCCACACTACTTGATTCTGGAAGAAGTTTCTATCATAATCTACCACAACAGAGAGTCTACTACACATTCCAACCACATGATCTGAAGTTCCTTCATAGTCACACAAATGAAACTCAGGCATTATTTTGACCAACCAAATAATTTATTGTCTTCCACGTGACCTGAGTTTCTCCTGGCGTATACAACCTTCAAATAACTTCCAGTGTTACCTAGCTGAATTCCCGGAAGTTATTTTAAAGTCCTCCACGTGGTCTACTATGTTTTAAATGAGACTTTTGTTCGTGGCCATGGGGAAAGCACACGGTCCAGTAACATCAATGTGACCACCGCCTACGGTCGATGTCAACGTGCAATAACCACTCGCAGATAGTAGGTGGCAGCACTGGTAATGGAGAGTACATAAAGCCAGCAGGGGAAGGGGGAGATGCGGAAAAGCAATGCGATCGTCGTCATAACGGAAAGTGCATGATCACTGATTTTTGGGCCAAGGAAGGAGTATTTCCGAAATGGCTAAGTTTGTAAACCTTTCGTGTGCCGCAGTGGTTAAAGTATACCAAACATGGCAAAATGGCCCTATCCACAACAGGCGCCGAAGCAACTGTGGAGCACCACATAGACAGGGGTGAAAATGGCTCTGAGCACTATGGGACTTAACATCTATGGTCATCAGTCCCCTAGACTTACAACTACTTAAACCTAAGTAACCTAAGGACATCACGCAACACCCAGTCTTCACGAGGCAGAGAAAATCCCTGGCCCCGCCGGGAATCGAACCCCGGGAAACCGGGCGCGGGAATCGAGAACGCTACCGCACGACCAAGAGCTGCGTACGGGGGTGGGGGTGGGGGGGGGGGCGAGAAAATGCTGTGTGATTTGCCCTCAGTGCAGCCTATGACGGCTTAGAGAGGGACGACGTATCTCATATTATTTGGCCTCCACAGCGTAAAAGCGGGATTCATTAGTTGTGTAAAATTATTATCGTCTTCATTATATAGTACGAAATCTACAGTATTGCATGCTGTGTCACTCCATTATGTTAACGGAGCATTTTTCTTTTAACCTAACAAATGCATTGCGATTATAGTACCTTGGCCTTTACTATTTCTGAAAGCTCCTGTATAACTAGGCATATGAGAAGCATATGACATCATAGTCACGTCATATAAGTTGTTTTGCAACAGTTTGGAATTGAGATAATTCGCGTAACAATGATACTGCGTGGTCTTTGTGTTTCCCAGATTTCATTGTCTGTGTTTTCTTTCTGGAGACATGTCTTAATGGAGACATTTACACACAGCTTCTACGTCCAACATCAAACTAAGAGATTTTTAGAACGATTCACCGACATTATACATGGAGTATTTCAGAGTTTGCGCAAGGGACTATGAGAATAAACACGAAAAAGAACATACGTCCCAGATGTTATCTCCAAGGCATTAACTCAAACATTAAGTGACATTTGGACTGGCGTAGTTAACGCCATACGATGTATAAGTACTTCGTTTCCAACATCAGACTACTTTTCCTGTGTGTTTAATAACTGTATTTCACTTGAATGAAGTTTTCTCTCTTCACCGCCCTGTGTTTCTACAGGTAATTATTCGTCTTTGTGTAGAGCATAAGGTGAAGAGTGTCACTCAGGAGAGAGGGAGATAAGCCAGATCCGGTTTGGATATTGAAAATTGTATGTAGGTCTTTAATGATTCTGCATGACAGAGGTGCGGTGAAAGAGGAAGATGGCTCTCTTATTGAGTGGGTACAGGAGACACGTGCTAATGGACCTGAGCATTTTCCTGGAAAGCAGTTCTTTGGAGATCGCTAATGCGTTGCTCGTTGCTTGTGGATGGGAAACGTAGGAGTATATTTCCAACTAAGAATCTCGAGACGCGCGTTCCGACACCCACAATGGAGATTTTATGCAAAGCAAAGGCTGTAATCGTTTGAAACACCAAGTTCGGCACTCTAGGCAGGAGCAGTGACTGAGCTGTAATTCTAACGACCAAAACATTTCTAATTAATGAGATGCCTCTGAAAGACACGTTTAGGGGATTTGACCCTGTAGCTCTAATCGCAGTCACTTACACGGCGATATTTTATAATTAACGCCACTGCTTGACAGAGAGACCTAAGGCACAGGCCATCCTACGAGAGTGTGCCAGGCGCAAGAAAAGGAGTGATAAAAACGGGAGAGGCCAGTGGCGTGGCTTCCGTTTAGAATTTTGCACACTTCTGCTGTAAAGAATCAAATGGAGTGTCGGTCCCAACAAGAATAAAATACAGCCGGCATGACTCTGGACACTGGCAATTGTTATAAACATATGGCAGCTACTGCTGCCACCGCCAACAGATGCATGGTAATCGCACTTGCAGACATGCAACAGCAATCCCCTAAATTTAAGTCTCTATGCTTCGATCTACTGGACGTACTCAGAAAAAGCAACATTATAACGAGACAAACTGCTTGATCATCCAAGTAGTTTAATTTATTTCACAAAACTAACTAAAATCAAGTGGCCTGTACACTACGTTTGAGCACCTGAAGAGGAGAGTAAAATATGTAAAATACGTTCAGTCACAATGAAGTGCGCATTATTAAAGTGACGATAAAAATTTGTCTGACATACGAGTATTACAAGGACTTCTGAGTAGCGCCTATGATCTCACTTTTTTGTTATTATTTAAATATTGTTGCTACACTCAAATACTCTTCGTGAAAATAATGAGTTGAAAAACTGCACCAACGTATGTCAAAGCCAAGGTGGATGGTGAATTACTTAATTAAATATAATATAGTTTCTCTTAGTCAATGAACTGATGCCCTCGGAGGGTGTCGTGATTTTAGCGTGGTTTCTTGTACCTAAACAATGCTAGGCTGTTTCTGCACTTTCCGATGAGATTCACAATGTGTAAACGATTACTGTGATTTATAAACATGACGACAAATCCTGCTTAGGCCTCCACCAGAGTAAAGCATATCGCGTGCTTACCGTCGTCAGTATCGTGTAGCAATACTAGACAATGAATAATTAATTTTATAATGACATACACTCCCTTCCCTCCCGTTTCCGTAGAATTAAAGATTAACTAATCATGTGGTTTACAGGCATAAATTCTATTAGTTTTCCTGGTGCGCTTCCATTTCATTCAACCTGACTGCAGAGTTTCGAGTATACACTGGTCAGTCGTAACATGACCACCTCATAACAGCGTGTTGCTCCAACGCGACACTGCAGCGATTCCGTGCTGTACGCATTCGACTAATCCTTGGTAAGCTGTCGGAGGCTTGTGGCACCACAGGCCACTCAATTCCCTTAAATTACACACCGGTGGTTTGTGGGCGCGGAGCTGGTGCCTGATAGTGTCCCAAGTATGTTCCAGATCATGCCAATTTGCTGCCGAAGACATCAACGCAAGTTTACTAGCACGTTCCTCAAAACACTGTAACACGATTCTGACCTTTTCTAAGATGCCATCACGGTCAAGGAAGACATTAAGCTCGAAGGGATGCAGGTGGTCAGCAATAATATTCACGTAGCGTCCATAGATGTCATGGTGACTGATTATCACCACATGTCATGTGCAAGCAAGCCAGATGAATGTCCGCCATAGCATAATACTACCAACACCGCCCTGAGTCCATGAAGCGGTGCAAGTTTCCAGCAATCGTGCGCCTGGACGATGGAGTATTCGGACACGACGGTCGACCTGGTTTAACCATAAACGCGATTCACCCGTCCAGGCTACAGACATCCATTGATCTACGGTCCAAATTGGAAGAACCCTTGCCCACTGAAGTCGTTACTGATGATGTCGTAGGGTCCATATGAGAGCAGGTGTGGGACGCCTGCTGTGGAGATCCGTCTTCAACAACGGGCGGTGTACGGCCTGCTCCCACACACTTATGCCTACAGCAGCACTTACCTTCTCGCCAGATTTGAGGCATATCGCCGCATATCGTGCTTTACAGAACGGCCATGCCACCGACCTCTGTGTCCCATAATGACGTTTGGACAACCAGCACTTCGTTGCTTTCTCGAGGTTTCATCGTTCAACTACCTTCCATAGATGCTCACGGCAGTAACACTCGAATAGCTGACCAACTTCGCCGCTTCCAAGATGTTCGTTCCCAGGCACCGAGCCATATCAATTTGACCGTTGTAATACCAGCTTATGTCAGCGTATTTCCTTATTTGCCTCCCGTAACTGAATTGATACAGGATTTGGGCTGGACATCACTAAAAGAAAGGCGTTTTTCGTTGCTACTGAATCTTCTTACGAAATTCCAATCACGAGCTTTCTCCTCCGAATGCGAAAATATTTTGTTGACACCGACCTACGTAGGGAGAAACGGTCACCTCAATAAAATAAGGGAAATCAGAGGTCGTACGGAAAGATATAGGTGTTCGTTGTTTCCGTGCGCTATACTAGATTAGAATAATAGAAAATCGTGAAGGTGGTTCGATGAACCCCCTGCCAGGTAGCTGGCCGTAGGTTGTGTTCCATAAATTAACAGCGTAGAGACAGAAGTGATGACACTTTCTGCAGGATCTGACCATCATTTTGCAGGACAATGCTCAAGTACGTACAGTGCAAGCTGTTACTGATTTGTTTGACTGATGGGGCTGCTAAGTGCTATACCACCTACTGTACTCCCGTGACTTAAGCCCTCGTAAGTTCAGCTCGATTTCTAAACTGAAGGAAACACTTCACGACATTCGCTTCAGAACTGCTACAAATTCGTCGGACAATACACCGCGCCACTCGAACTGTCAACACAACTGGCACTGCTAAGGGTATCCTACGACTTTCACATCGCTGGCAACGGGTTATACACTATGCTGGTGACTACTTTGAAGATCAGTAAAACTTTGAAACACGTGTCTATTTTGTACGAGCTGTAAATAAATAGTTGCCACTATTAAAGTTCCAACCCTCGTAGATGTAGATGATGGAAATGCAAAAGTTTAAACAAGGAGGATCCTATCTGGACAGTACGAAGACAAAATCATTATTTCTAATAAAGTAAAAAAATGTGTTGTCACATTATCTAGAAAATATATTTTTGAACGTGACGTGTCTGATCAGCGGCTGCAGATGTAAGCACACGTAAACAGCAAGGAAAACACAGTAATATTCTGTTTCTGATCTGTGTGGTGATATTTTGTAATTGTAATTTGGTTTTAAATGAGAGGAATGTAGACGTGTTTTACAAAGAAGTTAAAACATTCTTTCGGGTTAGATTTGAACCAACGATCTATGGACATCACCTTACAATATTTGACGGTGTACCTCTCTAACATCAGAGGTACCGAACAATATAGGTGTGCTTGGGTAAAACGACAATTTCCACTAGGAGTTTAATTATGCTGAACGACCCTATCCTTCGTTGCAACAATGGGAGAGCATATCTCGGAAGTAAGTCACTGTTAACGTCACAGTGCGACATATTTTTAATTAAGTTAGATAACTTGTACGTCGATGTAGTGGCAATTTGTCGGTACAGTGCAACCACAATTTACGCACCTTTTCATTCTCTGGAATCCTCAAAAACAACTTTCCAGCACTTTTTATAGATGTTCTTATACAGTATGGTACTACACACCATTTGTAACCCGTCTTTCGAGACCTAAATTCCAAAACAAGAAATCACTGTGAATTATGACAGAAGGAGCAGCGAGCGAGCCAGTGACGTCGCAGGCATCATACACTTCGAACGGAGTGTTATAGGGGGCTTTCAAATTGAATTTCATGTCCGTTTTTGTGAAAGACTACCGAAATTCAAGAAGAAAAATAGCCTATTACGAGCGTAAAATGACATAATTAATCATTTAAGACAATTTCCAGGAAACAGTAAATACCCTATTCTGACACTCAGAATGATCCATTGCAAATGGTGAGTATCCACCTGTTGATCACAGACCTGCATCTGGTCCCAGCGTACAAAGCACCTAACGACGGTCTATCCAAACAATAGTTAACAACAACAATTGACTCCATCGGGAAATCCTTTCTGCTACTAGGTAACTTTGCCATCGTACATTGTGGGGTTGCAGAACTGCCAACGCAATGGGAAAGACACTAGTGGATGTATTCGATTCGTATACGTTAGGGTACTAGATGGCGGCTCACCAGCACGAATAGTCCGACCAAATGCAGTCCCGACGGCGGTAGCATTGAACATAGCATCCCCTGCACTGTCTACCGGAACAACATGGAAACTGATACAGGGTACTTCAGGTAACTTACCGTTTGAAATGATAATAAACGCACAACCTAGGGAGACTGTGAAACACCCATCAGCCGGATATGAAACACAAGCAAAGCCAATTTGAACGTATACGGAACACTGCTGGAAGACAAACTGAAATCGATCATCGAAACTGGGGATCCCGGAAGAGACTGTGGAATCTTATCAGTGGAGTAGTGGATGTCTCAACATATCAGAAACTACACAAACAAACTACTCACAGGCCATCAACCTGTTGGTTGGATATAGAATGTGACGCAGGGAGGCATTAAGAACACACAAAAGCCTCTCTAATGAGACGAACTTTAGTGCTCATAAGAAGACACAAGCTACAGCAAAGAAAATTTTCAAGTAAAAAAAGAAAGAAAATCTTGGTAAAAAGTCTGCACTGCGGTCTGAAAAGAAACACAATTAACTAAGATTTGGAATTTAATAAGGCACAAGAAAACCGGTCTGACAATGCATCCACACACCTCCACCACCCGACAAATTTTTAGATTCGTTCTAGTATATGAAAGCCTCATCTGACGTAAGTGGGCCAGGAAAACGAGGCGTAATGTAAAGAGAACAACAGTATTATCACACAGAGTGCGCTCTCCAAAGGGAAGAGTGCTGCACCTGGCCAGTATTACACTGACTACACAATGCCACGACACATCCCACACAAAGAAAAACTCATGCTGCTCAAAATTTACTCAAAAGATACAGATCTACTCACCGAGAACATGTCGTGTTGTCCGAATTACAAACCGGGAAGAAGATGTGATAAACCCGAGTCGTATCGGCCTATAACCTTACTACCGTAATCGACGAAAGTAAGCAAAGGATTGTCGCTTAGAATGGTGGTATGGGAACAAGAAACTATTACCGGTAAAACAATTTTCGCAGAGAAAAATGGACAACTGAAATCCTTGTGCGGTTAGTCATTCATATACAGCTGAATCTCTCAGCTGCTCTCATAGGCTTGACGAAAGCACAGACAAAGTTGTCTTGTCAGTCTTAGGAAAAATTTGCAGAAACTTCAATTCCAAAACTATTCGTCCATAACATTGTAAGCTTGCTGAGCAAATGGGAAGACAATCATTTTGCTGGACGGAATTTATACTGAGACGCAGAGAATGCAGCAGAGTACTCGCGCAGGGATGAGTCTTGGCCCTCTTCTCATTCAGTCTCTCTACTGAGGACCTTCATGACTTCTTTGCCAGTGTCATCCAAATATTACAGTACACATATGACGTACGCATATGTAGCGAAGTCAGTATTCTTCAGTTCTGTCGACCGAAAATGCACATCGCTCTCGTGCGTCTGCATATATGCGTGCAGAAAGTGGCCTAGAAATTTCTAATAGGAAATATGCCCTAATGATCTTCACTCGCCACAGGATTTCCGCCGAACAGTGCGACTGAGATAGCGTAATTTTCCAATTGTGGAATTAGCACACTACCTCGGCGTGATTATCGATAATAAACTACGATGGGTCCATCATATCCGTCATATTATTACTAGACTTGAAAAGGCATGCGGTTTCAGCAGAGCTACGACTGGGGTATGGTGAGGCTCTGATCGGCGAACAGCGATCATTCTATACCGGTCCCAACTAAGCACACACTTTGACTGTGGACACATGTGTTACGGATCATCGTCAGACGGCGCGCTCGAAAGACTCGGCACTATGCAAAGCCTCACACATAGCTGCTGAGCGTTCATGTCAACTGCAAGCAACGCACTACTGGCTGGAGCGAATGAACCACCATTAAAGCTGCGACTGATATTCCTTTGCAAGAAATTCCTCCTGCCACTCTTTCTCGACAAATAGCGCCACCTGACCAGAAGTATCCTGGAATTAACGTCATACTATGTCAGCGGAAGATATTGTATGAGTAAGCAGCCGTCGCGGCGGCGTGTACTAACGGTGTTTTATAATTTTTAGGATTCCGTACCTCAGTCGGTAAAATCGGAACCCTTGTAAGATTACTTTGTTTCCCGCCGGCCAATCTGTCTGTCTATCTGTCTGACTGTCAAAAGATGCAGCCATTTGTGTCACGTATTTTGATGCTCGCAGACTCTCTCATCAAAACCCATAGGTTATTTCCCTTTGGCGTAGAATCATGAAATTTGGGAAGAAGCTAGATTTAACAGTTCAACTAAAGGGAAAAAATCGAAAATGGTTAATTTGTAATTATTTCACACGAAAAAACATTCCCATTTGCTATCGGACCGTCTATCTATGCGTTTGTGAAGACCTGTTGTTCTCAGTAACCGGTAGACATCAGTTTCAAATTTATGTCACATACTAATGCCTACGATCTATTGGCGGTTGAGAACATTTAATCTTTTATGTCAATGCAATAAAAATGCACGTCCGTTTATGACAAATATTCTGATAGCTTGTCAGTATCGAAATCGATAACAGACAAAATCGAGGACATTATCGATTCCCGCGATGGGTGAATTATCTATATACATAATTGTGTACGGAACCCTCGGTGAGTGAGCCCTAATCGTACTTACCCGGATTTTGTGTTGTGTTACTAGTAGGATTTTTACAGCATACTACCTGTGTGCCCGTGTTACATTTTCGTCTTCTTTACTCATTTCACTTTATCGTGAGTGTAAAATTTGTTTTATGTCGGGATCTGTCCTTTGTTAAGCCTATGAAACTTAGTACAAGGATGCGACTTTATCTAATGATGCATTGTCAAAACAAGCTACAGAAACATATTTCAAGTGTTGAGATGGCTATAATCGCACGTACTGAAATAAAAAAAAGAGCTGAATACGTTCTCGGTACCGTCATACATTCTCTACTTCCTACATTATCTACTTTTGCTATCTTTGAATTATGTGTGACGACTAAGTGTTTATGTCGCGTCTTAAGTGGAAGTTCCTTTTACAAATGTGTCTAAGAATACAGCGCTCTACTTGCGTTGCCGATAATGAGACATGTAAACATAGAAGAGAGTGGCTACACGTAGCACTCACGAATATCACGGTGAGGTAGATACCTCCGAGTCAAGTGGGTCAGTCGTTAGCAGAATGGATTCATATTCGGGAGGAGGACGCTTCAAACCTGATTTAGGTTTTCCGTGATTTCCCTAAATCGTTTAAGACAAATGCCGCGTTGATTCCTTTCAAAGGGCACGGCCGGTTTCCTTCCCCATCCTTGCCTGATCGGAGCTTCTGCTCCGTCTCACCTCGATGTCCACGGGACGTTAAACACTAATCTCCCCTTCCTCAACCGTGGCTGCCACCACGTTTAAGTACACCATCCGGCAGAGGAATCACCATTAAGAATCGCATGCACTCATTCTATTAGACAATGCAGAGTATTCTGAAATTTGACATAGTTCATTGGTATCTAGTCTGATGTTCAAGAAATTCTAGCTATCGCCTCTTCTTCTGTTGGGGAACAAATTCTGCTAATAACATTTTCTTTCACTAATAGAATTCTAAACGGCTACAAAGAGTCGAACAATGCAGCACTATTGTAGGTTGTTACTTCGTAATATTTCCCCAATGAAATAACACCTGATAATCTTCTCAGCCTTGTGGCCGGATCTTCGGTTCAAATTTACACAATATATCGACGGTTTATGTGGCCTTATCTTCAGGCGAGACGCTACTATTGCTGTGTCTCATCGAAAGTCAGCTACTCTCGAGTTGGCACCTCTGCATAGACAAGCACTCAGCGCATGCTCCAAACGATGCCTCCAACGGCAACCGTACTGTAAGAATCGCCGGGCGTGTCAGAAATCAAAATAAAAGTATCGTTACCCGAACTGTTCGTCAAAATAATTTGGCGATTGACAACAGCTTGTTTTGATGCACGTCAATCTAGGGTTCCAGGTTCTGCTCATAAAATATCCTTTGTACCTATTAATATCGTAATATTTCAAGAAAAAATGCACTGTAACGCTCAAAAATTCTCTGAAGTAGCGTCTTCAATTAGTAATCGAATGTGCTCGGTCCCGGGTTCTAAACACGCAACCCCTTAAATTTTGATCAATAATCAGCATTGGAGGCCGAAGACTTCCGGCATAAGAAGTCACATTCTTTCTGCCAACGGCCTTATCAAAGAGGGCGGAGGAGCGGGAAGAACTCCAGGGTTCTACCTTGTCTTTGGGATGGGAAACTGTCCCCAAAGGCGGAAGAATCAGCAATGTCCAACGGCATGAGCATGCAGACGGCATTGGAAACCATTTCATTAAAAACACATACGTGTATCCGCAGAGCATGTGGCCTGTAATTGAAAAAGTGTCATGATGATTTCCCCATTGGCATAAGATTCCGGAAAAGTCCCCCATTCGGATCTTCTGGAAGGGACTGCCAAAGAGAGGTGACAATGACAAAAAGACTGCATAACGAACGAAACGATAACGTTTTAAGAGTCTGGGACGTGAATGTCAGCAGCTTAAAAGTGGCAAGGAAGATAGAAAATCTGAAAAGGGAAATTCAAAGGCTCAATCCAGATGTAGTATGGGTCACTGAAGTGAAATGTAAAGAGGACGCGGATTTCTGCTCAGCTGAGTATACGGTAATATCAACAGCAGCAGAAAATGGTATAAGGGGAGTAGGATACGTTATAAATAGGAAGGTAGGGCAAAGAGTGTGTTACTGTGAACAGCAAACCAACGCCGATGACGATAGTTCAGCTACACATGCCGAGGTCACAAGCTGAAGATGAAGAGATAGATGAACTGTATGAGGGTGCTGAAAGGGTAATACAGAATATAAAGGGAGACGAAAATCTAATAGACATGGGGGACTGGAATGCAGTTGTAGGGGAAGGAGGAGAACAGATTAGCAGAGAATATGGGCTTGGGACAAGGAACGAGAGAGGGGAAAGAATAATTGAGTTCTGTACTGAATTTCAGGTAGTAATAGCAAAAACTCTGTTAAAGACTCACAAGAGGAGGAGGTATACTTGGAAAAGGCCGGGTGATATGGGAAGATTTCAGTTAGATTGCATCATGGTCAGGTAGATATCCCGAAATCAGATACTGGGCTTTAAGGCGTACCCAGGAGCAGATGTAGACTCAAATCACGATGTAATAGCGATGAAGAGTAAGCTGAACTTTAAGGAAGAACCAATACGCAAAGAAGTGCGATACGGAAGTAGTAAGGGATGACGAGATATGCTTGAAGTTCTCTAAGTCCACAGATACAGCAAGAAGGAACAGCTCAGTAGGCAGTACACTTGAAGAGGAATGGACATCTCTAAAGAGGAAAATCACAGAAGTTGGTAAGAAAAACATAGGTTCAAAGAAGGTAACTGAGAAGAAATCAGGGGTAACAGAAGAAATGCTTCAAGTGATCGATGAAAGAAAGGAGTACAAAAAAGTTCGGAGAAATTAATATGTGAAAGTCACTGAGCAATGAAATAAGTAGGAAGTGCAGGGAGTCTAGGACGAAATGGCTCTGAAAAAATTGAAAAAACAGAAACAGAAATGATTATAGGAACGACTGATTTAACATATAGGAAAGTAAAAACAGCCTTTGGTGAAATTAAAACAAGGATAGTAACATTAAGAATGCAACGATATTTCCCCAATTAAGTATAGAGGAAAGAGCGGATAGGTGGAAAGAGTACATTGAAGGCCTCTATAAGTCTAATGAGTACAGAATATGGATTGAGAGTATGTCGAAGAAAGACGAAAGTAATGAGAAGTAGAAGAAAAACTTAACATCAGGACTGAATGTCACGAAGTAGATGAAGTTTAGGAATACTGCTATATAGGCAGTAAAATAACCAATGACGGAGGGAGCAATCAGGACATCAAAAGCATACTAGCAATGGCAAAAAGGGCATTCCTGCCCAAGAGAAGTCTATTAGTATAAAACAAAGGCCTTAATTTGAAGAAGAAATTTCTGAGAATGTACGTTTGGAGCACAGCATTTTATGGTAGTGAAACATGGACTATGGGAAAAACGGAACAGAAGAGAATAGATGCATTTGAGATGTGGTGCAGGGACATGATGAAAGGACATCTGTTAAGACACCAGGGGATGACTTCCGTGGCCCTAGAGGGAGCATTAGAGGGCAAAAGCTATAAAGGAAGACAAATATTGGAATACATAAAGCAAATAATTGAGGACGTAGGTTGTAAGTTTTACTCTGAGATGAAGAGGTTGGCGCAGGAGAGAAATTCGTGTCGGGTGCATCAAACCTGTCAGAAGACTGACGACTCAGCAAAACAAAAAAACAAAACAAAAAACAGAAGTGCCACAAATTTGAAATAAAGTACTCTGCCATTCGTTTAATCATTTCCTTATGGAACATATTAAACATTCAAAAGATTCAAAAATATTTGAGAACGGTAACGAAAACTCTGGAACTTTCTAGAATGTTCTAAAACATTCAAGAAAAGAACGCTACGTGGTAATCTAGAAACTGTGAAGTATTAGAGACCATCCGAAAATGGTTAAGAACATTTTTTAAAATATTCACTAACATTCAGGAATACTAGTAAAAGATCAAGAACATTACAGATAAATCTCGAGTATACATTGACTCGCAAGAGGTTGCAGATGTCCCCGTGAGCACCAGAACGTGGTAGCGACCACTTCGCTAATTTCTCCGCAACCGCAACAACTACCACATCACAGTCACAACAGTGCACAATAAGGGAATCATGGGAGCACCAACACAAAAGCCAGTGGCTGGCAGTGGGTGGGTCTAGAAGTGTCGTAAACGTCCCCCACAAACACGTTTTAATATAGCCTGAACAACCTTCGCTTACTCTAACAAAGCCAGCCAGTTTCTGTCAAATGTAATTTGAGTAGTACTCGCGCCCTGTCGGTGCCACAAACGTAATTATGTACACAGGGTGTTCGAAAATGCCCGTTACATACTTCGAGGACATGTAGAGTGGAGTGAGTAGGTAATATTTTGAACTGGAACCCATGTCCAGGAACTTACCGTTTCTGTGCCACAACCATTTGATACCATGTTGGCAACGCGACCGCTTTTACGAGTAACTGATTAAGCTTGACCCATAAACCACTTATTTTAAAATTCCACTTACTAATAGCCAAAGAAATTGTTCATGTATCCCTTTATGGGTTCTCTTCAACGTGATGGAGTACGGACTCTCCCAGTTCGGGTATTTGGCGTCTCCACAAACGCGTACGACCATCATTGACGCCGAAGCTATGAACCCCTTCCACTTAATGCGAATGGATACAACTGACTTCTTTGATTTTAAACATGCTGCTGAAACACTGTTGTGAGATCTCCAAATGCAGTGTTATCACCTTGACTCATAATCATCCAAATGTTCAAATGTGTGTGAAATCTTATAGGACTTAACTGCTGACAGTGAATGTACCCTTCCTCGAAGCCGTTGCGTTATTGTGGCAAATGACCATGCGATGAGTCCGTAGTTATAGAGAACGATCTTGACAAAGGCGACGAGCATTTCTTCCATTAACGTGAGCTTCGCCTTTCAGAAGGATCACGTCAGTGTATTCTGCACATGTATTCAACCATGTTGCTTTAATATTCACAGACACGTGAATGAGGCTCAAACCAGGTCATATGGTAAGACAGACATCAAATGATGTCAGCAGATCTGACGTACCCATCCCCCAGCATGACTACCATGTTACATGCCTACTGAGCAATCACGTTTCAAATGGCTGCAGCACGGAAATGGTACATTTCATGGATTCACATTTAAAAACTCTCTTTCCAAGCATTAATCCCGACTTGCAGGGTCTGCTGTAATGGTTAAACGGACATGGCATGTTAATTTTAAAGGGTGGCTGGATGCCCTCCCCGTCGTCACCCCGTACCCCCCAGGACGGAATTAGTGTACCCCAGCTGTCTGCATCTAGTGGAAGCCACGGAATAGTGCGAACGTGTTTCAAATGTCTGCGAGTCGTGTAATTGAGGCGGAACGTGGGTACTAGCCCGGTATTCACTTAGCGGGATGTGGAAAACCACCTAAAAACCACATCCAGGCTGACCGGCACACCGGCCGGCAGGCGGGTTCGATCCGGGGCCGGTGCGCCTACCCGAGTCCAGGAAGCAGCGCGGTAGTGCTCTCAGCTACCCTGGCTGGTCGGTTTCCTATTCAAGATATTATGCTCATACTCAACAATTCTTAGAAGTTTGTAACGGGAATTTCCGAGCACCCTGTTCATCCATCCCGAGAATCGAGAGTCTCGAAGATGCTTAACCTATTATCGACAATGGGACTGGCAGTATAACACCGCCGAAAATTTGGGAGAATGTTCTACTCTTAAGTTTATGAAGATCTTAGTATATGAGATAAATTTCAATGTGATACGTCGACCCGTTCCTGAGGAAAAAGGTTTTTAACAGTCGGACAGGCAAGCAGACAGAGAGACAGACAGATGGACAGACGAATAACAAAATGATCCTAAAAGGGTTCCGTTGTTATCGACTGAGGTTCAGAACACTAAAAACGATCAAATGCAGTTATTGTTATGTGTCCTCTGCGCTCGGGAATTCTGTAACTGCGTTTTAAATCAACCTGGAGCCCCTATATATCGTAAAAGTTCATTTGCCTTCAATGGTAACTGGCTAAAAGTACTTAATTTGCACAGCACAACTGCAATAATACCTATCCTACATATTTCGCAACACTACAAGTCTTGAATGATGGACAGCACATGAACAAAACACATGCACCCCAACTGCAAAAAATTATAGTACACAACATCCAGACCACAGCACACTCACTGATACAACATGCATCGTGAGTGTGTCTGACTAGCAGTCAGTCCTCGCCAGGTGACGTTGCTGTCGCCTGGACGGGTTTACATCGATAGTGGATCGGTGGTCATAATGTTCTGACTGATCAGAGCAGGGGGAAATCTAACTTGAAGTTGACGAAGATGGTGGATGCGAATCGACCGTTGCCTTTTTGTAGGAAGGAAGGGACATTGGGTTTAAATTTCCTTCGACATTGAGGTCATTAGAGAGGGAACACAAGCTGGAAATGTGTCACGAATGGGGAAGGAAATCGGCCGTATCCTTTCAAAGGAACCATCCTGGCATTGGCCTGGATCGATTTATGGAAATCGTGGGAAACCTATATCTGGATGGCCAGATGCCAGTTTAAACCTGTTGGCTTACTGAACGAACCATTTTTGTGTGATAGAACAGTATCGGCCAACTCAGTTTTATTACTTAATTAAATTTCAACCAAGTCTGTACTGTACAGGTGGCAGGATGAACTGTTTTTAATTAATGCCCATCATGTTGGACGTGAGGTGATAGCATTGTATCATTAGCAAATGTAGCGCCCCATGTAAGGTTGACAATGTCGTCACCTGGTGACCAACAGCAGACAGTAGCCTCAAGTGATCAAGTGGCGATCATCATTTGGAGTGTCAGTTGGTAGCATTAGGAACCATATGCTGGAAGCTGAGTTGCAGGCAACTGTACCTCTTACTTTACCAGGCTTTCGCCCACACCTCACCACCTGCACCTCACGATTGATGGTGTAGGGAGAGAGGCACGTCCAGAAGCGACGTTCAGGATCAATCCGTGGCATCATGGAGTGCACGGGGAGGAAGTCGTTAGCCTACAATGATGGAACGTGTGAGATGCTTGCTGAGGGAGGACTGAATAGTGCATAATACATCCATAACCATCATCCAGTTCACTTTGTCGCCGTACTTACATTTTCAGAGAAATTTTCTCTTCAAGGACGATAATGCCCTGTGCGTATATTTCCCACATACCTACACTTGCTCCTGAAGAAGTTCGTTAACTCACTTCGTTAGCACGACCACACCCGGCACGTGTTACCCACTGAGCACGATAAACAGACTGCGTTATTAGTAAAATCTCTTGCCCAGTCACAACAAGAGGTGAAAGTAAAGCGGAAAATCACTTTTCAGACATTAACGTTCCCACAATCGCCCCTATGCACAAATCAGTACCGATAGCTTTGTAGACACAGCTACAAAAGGTCCTGAAATCATTTTCTGCGAAAACGTGCCTGCAGATGTTCAGTGGCTGTCATTGTTTTCAGCGTTTGGTTGGCAATCGTGTAATGGGCAACAATGGGTTAGTCTGCCTATTTACTCGTAATACATCACGTTTTTGAGTGGAAATGATGCGACGATACTAGTTTGTCACACTTCGCTAAGTGACAATCATTTTATGATGTATTGTCGTAAATTTTCTGGATGGAAGAGCAGGGCCTGTGAATTCTGACGTTCTTTCTAATATTTTTCCCACTATTTTTAATGTGGTAAGTAGGGCCAGCTACAAGCTTTAAGCGTCGAGTAGACAATAGCGGAATTCCAGGAGATTTCCCACGTGCAGACCGCGCAAGACGACGTTTCATCCGGTCTCAAACATCCTCAATGGGTGACAGATCAGGGGATCGTGCTGGCCGGGATAGTTGATGTACACCTTCAAGAGCACATTGGGCGGCACGGGATGCATGTGTACGGGAATTGTCCTATTGGGGAAGCACATCACCTTGCAAGTCTTTGAACTGTAACATAATGGTTGGATGATGGTTTGAATGTAATGTGCATGGTTCAATGTTCCCTCGACGATCACCAGAGGAGCACGCTCTGTAGGATATTGCTCCCCAGGCTATGATACCGGACGCTGGCTCTTTGTGCCTGTTTTGTATACATTCCTGATTTTCGCGCTCACCTGCACGATGCCACACACGCGTACGACCATCTTGGCACTGAGGCAGAAGTGACTCTCATCACTGAAAACTACAGGTCTCCACTCGTCGTTCCATAAACGCCTATCGCGTCACCACTAGAGGCGGGCTGAACGATGTAGCGGCGTGAGCGGGGGACGCCCTAACGGTATGCGGGACCGTAGCCCTGCTTCATGGAGACGTGTGCGAATGACTTGCTGAGACTACTGGAGCAACGGTGTCCCTAAGTTTCTGTGAAGTGACGGTGCGGTCCCGTGAGGCACTTCGTAGGATGCAACGATCTTGGCACGCATCTGCGGGTCACCGCTGTCCGGACTCAGGTCAATGGGCATGTGCTGACCACTGGCGACAACATCGATGCACTGTGGTGACCTCACGACCAATGTGTTGCGCATTCCTGCGATACTTCCAACCCCCCACAGGCCCACTATACAATCTCACTCAAACTCACCATTTGCACAAACGGTTCATGTACACTCTGTAGCGGCATCCTAACAATGTTGCAGACACAGCCGGAGCTCCGTATGCCACGGCAAACTAACTGCCACTTGTTCTGGCGGTGACCAAGCGCTGCGCAGGTAGCAACTTCTCACGGCCGATAGCGCGGTTCTTGGTGTGTCCGCAGCGCTACGCGTTCGATCATTGCAAGTACCGCCCTCTCGTAGTGTCCAGTGCAAGCATGGCGGGTATTATTCACTTGCGTCATTGTGCTCGTTTTTCATATTCCAGGGGTGTACGTAATAAAGGGGGAAACATTACAAAAATGTAAAAGTTGGTTTGTTCAAAATCGTTAATCTCCGAAAGTTCTTCACCATTTGATTTGAAATTTTGAGACAGTATTGAATTCTAATACACGCGAGATTTTAGATACGTAATTCTTTAATGTGTGTATACTTTTACACATAAAATACATACATGTAAAGGAAAAACATTGTTGCCAAAAAGCTCAAAATTGAGTTTTTCAAAATTCAATTTTTTACACGTTACTGTAATAAACGTTTAGATACATATAGACAACATACTTTTTAATACATATAAATAAATGTATAAAATATGGAATAGTGTGATGTTGTTAGCAAATAGGAAACTTATATTCATGGCTTGTTGGTTTACGACTAGTACGCAACCTGAATTTGCAATAACAATAAAGACCAGAGAGAGAGGGGGGAGGAGGGGGCGGGAGATAGGTGGGCGGAAATGGACATAGAAAGTGGAAAGGAAGAGATGGACAGAAGAGGGGACAGGAGGAGATGGAGAGAGAAGGGGAGGGTGCTGAAGATAGAGAAAGGGCAGAGAAGTTGATGGGCAGACAGAGAGAAGAAGAAGACGGACAGATACAGGGGAGAGAAGTCGACTGTGACCTATATCCAGTTCTCACACACATTAGAAACGTGTACTTTCTTTTCCATTTAAGCAGGCTAATCCACAGCAAAGCGTGGCCAGGTATAGCCAGTACAGAATACAGACCAGACCACACCATTTTCATGGAAAACGCTGTAGATGCCATTTTTTCACAGAACTCGTTACCAGTGCTGTTATGTTTTCAGTACTCCGTTGCGTGTCCCTAGACTTGTTCCACGTATCAAAGGATGGAGAAAATGTTCCAGATATTCATTACCAGGTGGCGCTCGGTCTTTGCGAAGGAGTTCCAAGTGGCATGCGTCAAGCTCTCCTCCATTTGACGTAGTGTGGGTGAAAGAGATACTAGAAGCAGCGACAGATATTTTGCAATGACAGAGAAACGAAAAAAGCAAAGTCTCTGCTCTGCAAGATTTGTTTAAGATTGTCGAGTCAACTAAAGCTATGAACCCATTCCACTTAATACGAATGGATACAACTGACTTCTTTGATTTTAAACACGCTGCTGAACCACTGTTGTGAGATCTCCAAATGCAGTGTTATCAGAGTGACTCATAATCATCCATCTCAAATCGCTATGCAAGAGTTCTTAATCTGAAACAGAAGAATGGAAAACAAAGGAGGAGAGACCATGGCAGACATATAGCAGTATTTCATACCAAACACCAGTAATGTTGATCAGATGGAAAACAGGAAGATCTGTTGATGATGTATCCATTTCTTCCTCAACAGCACAGAAGTTTTACAGTAAACTTCATAATATCTGACCTCAAGACTGGAGTTGTGTAAGAAACAGAAATACTGAGAGATATTTTTTCTTGAATTTGATTTTTGCTGTCCCCTTGTGAAAATTTTAAAAGAAATGTGAATTTTTTTCTTTTTCTTTTGGCTACAGATCTAGAAGTTAAAAGATTATTGCTGTATTTCTGTGCTTGTATCAACACAAGTAGCATGTAGTGCCTCCACATTAATGTCACTTTAAACAGAAACTTTATTATTGGCACTTTACAACCAGTCAGTTTTCTGGTTTGGCACTTTTTGTTCAACGTTATCCATTTCCACTCTTGATTTGTTTATGACAAGAGTGATGGCCAACCCCTGCACCAAACGTCCATACTCTGCAAATCTACCAGCATTTCTGTATAGATCTCTGGCATTGCGACTCCTCTGTGCACAATACCATCATCTACAGATTGCCTCGTAAAGCTTCGGACATTATCCACTAGATCATTTATACCTGCATTGTGAACAGTAACGATTCTATAACACCACACCCAAAGCTACTTATACATATTAATGTTTCTATTGTTTAAGAAACAACCTGGTTTATGAACACAGCAATCTGAGTGAGAGGCCCCAAGTCACTGTATGAAAGACACCCTCAAAACATCACAGAAGCTCCTGCCTGATCTACACCCTCCACACACAATGAGCTAAACGCCTCATTGGGCCTGTATCACAGTGACAAAATGCTGCCCTTTCTTCTGCATCTTCAGGATGACTCTACTGCCTCCCAAGATGACAACAAACGTGTTCACACAGGGCCACATGCATATGTCCCAGATTGGCGAGCAAACGGGCATAGTATCGCAAATCCGCAGACCCAATAAATCCACCTGTCTTAATTCCATAGACTCACGGGATAGTTTTTCCAAAACTGCTCCATAATCATATTAATAAAGCATTATTCTGATAAGAATACCCAATCAATTTAAATTTTCAACATTAGATGAAAGTATGCACGCAAAATATTTAATATCAGCCACTGTAGATTTAAATACTAATTGTTCCTCGGACTCTGCACGGTGACGAGTCCTTCTAGCATTTTTCTGTAAACTTGGGGTGGCCAGCAGACTGTAACTACGAACAAAAGCGCCGGAGGGGTACGTGGCCCGCAGACAGTAAAAATGTTTCTGCTGAAAACCAGGAGTCAGGCAGGTACGGGCCGGGGATAGAGCGCTGTTTTTTCGACAGCTGTGAAAAAACCAGGTGGTTGCCAGGGGGTGGCAGGCCGAGGGAAAGTTCACAGTACGTTGTAAACTTCCAGAAAGTGAGCAGCTCAACGAATGATCTTTAGAAAAGATAAGGTCTGCAACAGCAGACATTGTGGACAAAAGGAGGTCACAGGTGTAGATGTTTAAATTTCGTAAGGAAGCACATGACTGGTTCATAGTAACTTTGGTATTGGGGATCAGAACTCCCAAGAACGTACATGCACCCATTTTGATTGGAGGAAAGTGAGAACACACATATGCTGGGAGAGAATTTCTGCCTTCTGCCACAAACTAAGAGGTAATTCAGTAGTATTGGTTAACCAGAGCAATTTCATTAGGAGAAGGGAAAGTGTTTCGATTGTTATAAACTTTTCATTACTACTGAAATACTGGCAGTGGTAGAACCAGCTGAGTTTTGTGCAGGAGAAGAGTAAGTCTTGGTCTTAGGGCATGAATATTACACTTCTTCATCGCAGGGCGTCAAAGCGAGAACAGAAATGTCTTCATTTGAGAGCTGATCACAGTTACTGGAGCTAAACTTAGAATTCTCAGCCACTACTACAGCCTTCCTCTGCAAATGTGTATCAGCAGTGTGGTAAGCATGAGCCGCATTTACATACATTGTGTCGACGGGGCTGCAGTGTTATTTGCTTCAAGTCAAAGTTTCCTTCTTCTGAACTAATTCATAACCAGCTAGCTGCATTCAGTATCCACCGAGACTGTAGAACTGGTGCTTGTTCGTACTTTTCTGGGCCTTTCTTTAAGGCTTTAATTTCTTCACGCAATCACTGGAGATTTTTGTGTCACCATTTTCATATCTCCAACCCTCCCTCCAGTGGCAAAGTCTTTCATACATTTTTTTTTGTATCCTAGAATCCTTTTGCAATTATTTGTATTGTTAAGTGAGTGATTATGATCACATAAATGCAATAAATCGGGTCGTTATAGTAACCTTTAGTTTCATTTAGTACCTTGGTGGAAACCCTTATTATTTCTACGTGATTTGTGATACTCATTTTTCATGTTCAGTTGAGCCACCCTTGTTTAACTACGATACCCAATTGGATATCTGTTGTGTAACTTTGCTCTTTCTGTTGGAACCACGTCCTAATTTCGTCCCTCTGTCGTGTCCATCTCTCCGGTCCCCTCGCCCTTCCATGTCCATCTTCTTGGCCCTCCTCTCTCTCTGCCTCCTCCTGCCTCCTCTCTTCCACTCTCTCCGTCCATCTCCCACCTTTCCCTGTCCCTCCTTACTTTCCCCCTCTCCATCCCTCTCCCTCTCTCTCCCTCACCACCACTTGAATCCCCTTTCTCGGTTCATATCTCCTACCCCCTCTTTCTATCACTTCCTGTCCTCTCTTTCCTCCTCTATCTACCACCTCATCCCACTTTCCTCTGCGCATCTCCCATTCCCCCTTTTCTTCTCGTTTCCCCTGCCCCCCTCACCACCTCTTCCCATCAATCATTTCATCTCTTTTTTCTTGGACCCTAACTCTTTCCCCTCTCTCTTCATACCCTCCTGCCCCTCACTCTGTCCATCTCCTTTCCGCTTTCTCTGTCCACTACCTACCGTCCCCTATCAATTTCTTCTTCTCCTTCTCTCCTACGTTGATCCTTATTTATTATTGAAAACTCAGATTTTATAGTACTGTTCTAATCATTAACCGATAAATCATAAACACAACTTTCCTTGAATGAAATTTTCACTCTAAAGCGGAGTGTGCGCTGATATGGAACTTCCTGGCAGATTAAAACTGTTTTAATCTGCCAGGAAGTTTCATATCAGCGCGCACTCCGCTGTAGAGTGAAAATTTCATTCTAGTAAAATCCCCCAGGCTGCGGCTAAGCCATGTCTCCGCAATATCCTTTCCTTCAGGAGTGCTAGTTCTGCATGGTTCGCAGGAGAGCATCTGTAAAGTTTGGAAGGTAGGAGACGAGGTACTGGCAAAGCTGTGAGGAGGGGGCGTGAGTCGTGCTTGGGCAGCTCAGTTGGTAGAGCGCTTGCCCGCGAAAGGCAAAGGTCCGCTGTTCGAGTCTCGGTCTGGCACACAATTTTAATCTGAATCTGCGAGGAAGTTTCACAACTTTCCTGTTTGCTAACGATATATATATATAGGGTACCCTTTCAATTATTTATTGCACAAGGACCAAACATTTTACACATATGTTACTTTCAAGAGAAACCCTGAAAGTTTTTTTCATGTTTTCCGCCACAGCGTAGTATAGTAAGCTCGTGGGTACCTAAACACGGAGTTGCCGCATCGATGGATCGGCCGTGCTACAGAAGGGGACAGCTCATTTATGAAATATGCCTCCCCAATCACCAGACTTTTTTCAGTGGGGACACTACACATCTGGTGTATGCACCGCCTGTACCACGTGATGTAGCAGAGCTCCGGGAGAGAAGCGATTGCCACAGCTGACGATGCCATGCTGGGACGGGCATGGCAAGCATTTGATTACCGTATTGACGTCTGTTGGGTCACTCATTGTTCGCATATCGAATGTTTGTAAAAAAACTTTCAAAGTTTCTCTTCAAAATGCAATTTGTATGACATTTGTACAATGTTTAGTTCTTGTCCAATAAATAATTGAATGTGTTACCGGACTTTATACATATATATCGCACGTTCGTCAGAATGTTCATTATTGTGTAAAAATCTGAAGTAAACCGGTCAAAAGCTTTTCGAGAGTTTTGGTAATACAGTTTTCCCCTTGTAAATTACCTATTTATTTATATATTACGACTCTTAAAAATAGGTATACAAGAGACATACGTACTCGAATGAAACGTTGTATCAGAATTTCGAAGCAATTGGCGAAGAACTTTCTGAGATTTACGGTTTCGAACAAACGAACATTTACATTTTTATGTATAGAGATTATACCTTGCTGATCCGGCATTATACGTAAATCCCTAGGTCAGGGTGATCTCACGAACTAATCCAAATAAGATGCAAATAACTTGTCTTGTTCCCTGATGGTGGGTTAATCCTAAATAATGGACGTCATGAAAAAAAATTTGTTTTTCTTGTTCTGTGTTTCGAAATAAATTGTCGTCGACGAAATTTAATATAATTGCTGAGCACCAAGCATTCAAAATGTTTATGGCGGTCATCATTTGCTCGACGTAATGTACCACTATAATCAGTCCTTCACGTTCATTAAGGGGAAGTAAGTTTCCTAGATTTTGTTTTATAAACAGAGATACATATAAGTACGATTAAAATTATTCTGCGTTCCGAACCGCATCATATTATAAATCACACATCTTATGAAACGCCTGTTGTCTAATTCGTGAAATAAATATTATTTATTTCTCTATTATTCACGGATTTTGCTGTTTCCATTAACATCAGTCTGTCTGGGACTGGAACAGCAATCCAGCTGCTCGCGCTTCCATGATAATCCCGCATTCATCGAGGACTGCCTATTGTACAGCTGGAGATGGTCATACGGTATTAGTCCATCACTTTTGAAGCCTTCTGGATACGTTGTTGTGTCAGTGATATCGATATTTGCTTAGCCGCGCGGGATTAGCCGAGCAGTCTCAGGCGCTACAGTCATGGATTGTGCGGCTGGTCCCGGCGGAGGTTCGAGTCCTCCCTCGTGCATGGGTGGGTGTGTGTTTGTCCTTAGGATAATTTAGGTTAAGTAGTGTGTAAGTCTAGGGACTGAGGACTTTAGCAGTTAAGTCCCATAAGACTTCACACACATTTTAACATTTTTAGAAGCATCACATCTCAAGCCCTTCGATTCTCTTGTGTTCCCATTTCCACACGGTCCGTGTTTCACTACCATACAATGCTATGCTCCAAACGTAGATTCTCAGAAATGTCTTCCTCAAATTAAGGCCTATTCTCATCCTAGGAGATTTCTCTTGGCTAGGAGTGGCTTTTCTTCCAGTGCTAGTGTGCTTTTATTTTTTATTTCTTTGTGTGTTTGCTTCTCACTGGCCTGGTAGATCTTCTGAATTGTGGCCGATAAAAACATAACTACTGCTACTTTCCCAGATGATCAGCTGCTTCGCTATAACTGGCAACAGCAGGTTCGCATCTCAGTGTGTGTTGGTATCATGTAACAAAAGAGTGACACAACAGTCTTACACACCGAATACCTAGGTAAATGTTTAAAAAAAGGCTGCAAGAAAAGACGAGAAGGAGGCGGTCGTGAGGAGAAAGCACGCGGTGCACCGGTCTCGCCCGACGACGGTAATTTTAATATTGTTCTTAATTAAAGTTACGGCGCCGTAACGGAGATCCCATCTCGAGGGTATTCGGCCGACAGCCGTTATCTGTTTCCCTTATTACGTCACTGTACTAGTTCTCTCTCTCCCTCCCTCCCTCTCTCTCTCTCTCTCTCTGTCTCTCTCTCTCTCTCTCTCTCTCTCTCTCTCTCCCTCTCCCTCTCTCTCTCTCTCTCTCTCTCTCTCTCTCTCTCTCTCTCTCTCTCTCACACACACACACACACACAGACACACACACTCCGCTCTACCATCGTCTTCCAGTATCTGCCTCGATCCTTCTCTCTTCCCCCTAACCCTTCTCTGCCTCTCCTACACACTGCGCACACACATTGCTCTTCGCGCTCTCGACGAGTTAATATGTTTGATTACTTCGGATTTATTAATACGACTAATTATAAAATGGAAGAGGGCTCGCCACTGTCTGTTCCCGTATTAAATATTCGAGTCGGCCGCGAGGAACACAACTGAGAGCAGGACCCCCGCGGGAGAGTAAAAAAGTACGGAAAGCGCTGTTATTAAGCTAATTGCATCCATCCCGTGGCAGCCCACAAAATGTTTATCCTCGGAGGAGCGCCATGTGTTAGGCGGGCTCTCGGTTCGTTACCTGCCGCAGACGCGACGGCGGAACCGGTCGGTGCGCGCGGCTTTATCTGCGAATCGCGATCCGGCCGATCGCAAGGTCACACGTGGGCGTGGCCGACGAGCCTAATGAGCAGACGTTACCCTGCGGAGGGCGGCGAACACGCCGAGGGCGCACAGGCAATTACCGCTTCCGTGGCCGCCGGCTGCTCGCCGCCGTCTTGCTGGAGCGCGCTCACTTCCGGCCAGACAACCTGCTGTGGCGGCTGGCCGCACGGTCCGATGACCTACAGCATCCAGGGGAAGATACAGAGACGGTACGTGTGTTCAAATGCGTTTTTAAGCACAAAAAAGATTCACTGTGCCTCAAAGACTCAGCTCCACTCCCGCGCGGGTAATGCTTTCTCTCTGCAACTTAGACGCCACCTCCCGTTTTTGATCTGGCCAACTACACTGACGTAACAACAGTCTTGGGATACCTCTCAATATCCCTGTACCCTGCATATTGCAGCAACTCGAAGTGGGATGGACTCAACACGTCGTTCGAAGTACCTGCAGAAATATCGAGCCATGCTGCCTCTACAACCGTTCATAACTACGAAAGTGTTTCCGGTACAGGATTTTGTCCACCAACTGACGTCTCCATTATGTCCCATAACTGTTCCATGGGATTCATGCCGGGCGATCTGGCTGGACAAATCATTCGCTCGAATTGTCCAGAATGTTCTACAAATCAGTCGGAAACAACTGTGGCCACACCATCACGGAGCCACTTCCAGTTTGCACAATGCTTTTATACACTACTAGTCATTAAAATTACTACACCACGAAGATGACGTGCAACAGGCGCGAAATTAACGGATTGGAAGAAGATTCTGTGATATGCAAATGGTTAGCTTTTCAGAAAATTCACACAGGATTGGCGCCGATGGCGACACCTACAACGTGCTGACATGAGGAAAGTTTCCAACCGAATTCTCATACACAAACTGAAGTTGACCGGCGTTGAATGGTGAAACGTTGTCATGATGCCTCGTCTAAGGAGGAGAAATGCGTACCATCACGTTTCTGACTTTGATAAATATCGGACTGTTGCCTATCGCGATTGCGGTTTGTCGTACCGCGACATTTCTGCTCGCGTTCGTCGAGATCCAATGGCTATTAGCAGAATATGGAATCGATGGGTTCAGGAGGGTAATACGGAACGCCGTGCTGGATTCTAACGGCCTCGTATCACTAGCAGTCGAGATGATAGGCATCTTATCCGCATGGCAGTAACGGATCGTGCAGCCACGTCTCGATCCCTGAGTGAGCAGATGGGGACGTTTGCAAGACAACAACCATCTGCACGAACAGTTGGACGACGTTTGCAGCAGCATCGAGTATCAGCTCGGAGACCATGGATGCGGTTACCTTTGAGGCTGCATCACAGATAGGAGCGCCTGCGATGGTGTACTCAACGACGAACCTGGGTCCACGAATGGCAAAACGTAATTCTTTTGGATGAATATAGATTCTACACTCCTGGAAATTGAAATAAGAACACCGTGAATTCATTGTCCCAGGAAGGGGAAACTTTATTGACACATTCCTGGCGTCAGATACATCACATGATCACACTGACAGAACCACAGGCACATAGACACAGGCAACAGAGCATGCACAATGTCGGCACTAGTACAGTGTATATCCACCTTTCGCAGCAATGCAGGCTCCTATTCTCCCATGGAGACGACAACGTCTCACCATGCTCAATGGGGGACAGATCCGGAGATCTTGCTGGCCAGGGTAGTTGACTTACACCTTCCAGAGCACGTTGGGTGGCACGGGATACATGCGGACGTGCATTGTCCTGTTGGAACAGCAAGTTCCCTTGGCGGTCTAGGAATGGTAGAACGATGGGTTCGATGACGGTTTGGATGTACCGTGCACTATTCAGTGTCCCCTCGACGATCACCAGACGTGTACGGCCAGTGTAGGAGATCGCTCCCCACGCCATGATGCTGGGTGTTGGCCCTGTGTGCCTCGGTCGTATGCAGTCCTGATTGTGGCGCTCACCTGCACGGTGCCAAACACGCATACGACCATCATTGGCACCAAGGCAGAAGCGACTCTCATCGCTGAAGACGACACGTCTCCATTCGTCCCTCCATTCAAGCCTGTCGCGACACCACTGGAGGCGGGCTGCACGATGTTGGGGCGTGAGCGGAAGACGGCCTAACGGTGTGCGGGACCGTAGCCCAGCTTCATAGAGACGGTTGCGAATGGTCCTCGCCGATACCCCAGGAGCAACAGTGTCCCTAATTTGCTGGGAAGTGGCGGTGCGGTCCCCTACGGCACTGCGTAGGATCCTACGGTCTTGGCGTGCATCCGTGCGTCGCTGCGGTCCGGTCCCAGGTCGACGGTCACGTGCACCTTCCGCCGACCACTGGCGACAACATCGATGTACTGTGGAAACCTGACGCCCCACGTGTTGAGCAATTCGGCGGTACGTCCACCCGGCCTCCCGCATGCCCACTATACGCCCTCGCTCAAAGTCCGTCAACTGCACATACGGTTCACGTCCACGCTGTCGCGGCATGCTACCAGTGTTAAAGACTGCGATGGAGCTCCGTATGCCACGGCAAACTGGCTGACACTGACGGCGGCAGCAAGTATGGTGGGTCTGACACACCGGTGTCAATGTGTTCTTTTTTCCATTTCCAGGAGTGTATTTACAACTTCTGATGGTCGCATCCATGTTTGGTGACATCTCGGTGAACGCACATTGGAAGCGTGTATTCGTCATCGCCATTCTGGCGTACCACCCGGAGTGATGGTGTGGGGTTACACTTCTCGGCCACCTCTTGTTCCGGGAGGACGTCGGTTCAATCTCGCTTCCGGCCATCCTGATTTAGGTTTTCCGTATTTCCCTAAATCACTGCAGGCAAATGCCGGGATTGTTCCTCTAAAAGGGCACGGCCGTCTTCCTTCCACATCCTTCCGTACAGCGATGAGACCAATGGCTACGCTGTCTGGTCTCCTTCCCCAACCAACCAACCTCTTGTTCGCACTGACGGCACTTTGAACAGTTGACGTCGCATTTGATATGTGTTACGACCCGTGGCTCTACCCTGCATTCCATCAGCAGGATAATGCACGACCGCATGTTGCAGGTCCTGTACGGGCCGTTCTGGATACAGAAAATGTTCTACTGCTGCTCTGGCCAGCACATTCTCCAGATCTCTCACCAATTGAAAACGTCTGGTCAATGGTGGCCGAGCAAACTGGCTCGTCACAATACGGCAGTCACTACTATTGATGAACTGTGGTATCGTGTTGAAGCTGCATGGGCAGCTGTACCTGTACACGCCATCCAAGCTCTGTTTGACTCAATGTCCAGGCGCATCAAGGCCGTTATTACGGCCAGAGGTGGTTGTTCTGGGTACTTATTTCTCTGGATCTATGCACCCAAATTGCGTGAAAATGTAATCACATGTCAGTTCTAGTATAATATATTTGTCCAATGAATACCCGTTCATCGCCTGCATTTCTTCTTGATGTAGCAATTTTAATGGCCAGTAATGTAACTTGGATCCGTGGCTTCGTGAGGACTGCGCCACACTCGACCGCTACCATCAGCTCTTACCAACTAAAGCCGGAACTCATCTGACCAGGCCACGGTTTTCCAGTCGTCTAGCGTCCAACCGATATGGTCACGAGCCCAGGAGAGGCGCTGCGGGCGTACTCGCGTCCGTCTGGAGCTGCCATAGCTCATTAACGCCAAATTTCGCGTCGTTGTTGTAACAGTTCTTCGTCGTACGTCCCATATTGATTTTTATGGTGATTTCAAGTAGTGTTACTTGTCTGTTAGCGCTGACAACTGTATGCGAGCGCCGCTGCTCTCGGTCGTTAAGTGAAGGCTGTCGGTCATTGCGTTGTCTGTGGAGAGAGGTAATGCGTGAAATTTCGTATTCTCGGCACACTCATGATGCTGTTGATCCCGAAATACTATTTCGGAAATGGAATGTCTCATGCATTTAGCTCCAGCCTTCATTCCGCTTTCACAAGTCTCTTAATCCCGTCGTGTGGCTATTATCACTTTGGAAAACTATTCACATGAATCACCTAGTTATAAATAACAGCTCCGTCGGTGCGCTGTCCTTTTATACGTTTTGTACGCCATACTGTCGCCAGCTGTGTATTTGCATGCCGCTATCCAATAACCCTTGTCACAGCAGTCTACATGAGAATATGTGACGCCAGCGAAACGCCTTGAAAGTATTCCCCTTTTTATATCAGATTAATACTATCTGACCCCAATTTGTAAACATATTCGAGATAAGGAGATGCTTTCATTGCACAAATGAAGAAACGGAGGAGGAACGAGTGTCCCAACAGATTGGAGGTCACGATTAGTTCTCAAAGGTTCTCATTATGTTTCATGGGGGTATACCAGAAGGGTTCAAAAAGTATCGGGAATATTGTAATTTCGATGGTTGTCTTAGTCCATCCCCGCGTTGCTTCGTTGTTATGTTGATAAATACCGCCGTAATCTACATCTACATCTACATTTATACTCCGCAAGTCACCCAACGGTGTGTTGCGGAGGCCACTTTACGTGCCACTGTCATTACCTCCCTTTCCTGTTCCAGTCGCGTATGATTCGCGGGAAGAACGACTGTCTGAAAGCCTCCGTGCGCGCTCTAATCCCTCTAATTTTACATTCGTGATCTCCTCGGGAGGTATAAGTAGGGGGAAGTAATATATTCGATACCTCATCCAGAAACGCACCCTCTCGAAACCTGGCGCGCAAGCTACACCGCTATGCAAAGCGCCTCTAAAAATGGCTCTGAGCATAATGGGACTTAACAACTATGGTCATCAGTCCCCTACAACTTAGAACTACTCAAACCTAACTAACCTAAGAACATCACACACATCCATGCCCGAGGCAGGATTCGAACCTGCGACCGTAGCAGTCGCGCGGCTCCTGACTGAGCGCCTAGAACCGCTAGACCACCGCGGCCGGCAAAGCGCCTCTCTTGCAGAATCTGCCACTTGAGTTTGTTAAACATCTCCGTAATGCTATCACGGTTACCAAATAACCCTGTGACGAAACGCGCCGCTCTTCTTTGGATCTTCTCTATCTCCTCCGTCAACCCGATCTTGTACGGATCCCACACTGATGAGCAATATTCATGTATAGGTCGAACGAGTGTTTTGTAAGCCGCCCCCTTTGTTGATGGACTACATTTTCTAAGGACTCTCCCAATGAGTCTCAACCTGGTACCCGCCTTACCAACAATTAATTTTATATGATCATTCCACTTCAAATCGTTCCGCACGTATACTCCCAGATATTTTACAGAAGTAACTGCTACCAGTGTTTTTTCCGCTATCATATAATCATACAATAAAGGATCCTTCTTTCTATGTATTCGCAATACATTACATTTGTCTATGTTAAGGGTCAGTTGCCACTCCCTGCACCAAGTGCCTATCCGTTGCAGATCTTCCTGCATTTCGCTACAATTTTCTAATGCTGCAACTTCTCTGTATACAACAGCATCATCCGCGAAAAGCCGCATGGGGCTCAGTTCGAAGCGGGACTCACCACTGAAGCCACTCCACTCGAATCAACGAGTTTCCGGGCCGGAGACGTCTGGAGAGAAAGATAGGATACCAACCTGACCGTAGCTCAACATACCCTAACAACCATGAGCGATTCTCTGGGGAATCACTTCATTTCATAGCAGGATTTATGTTGTCATGCATGGCACCCTTATAGCACAGCGGTACGTCGACAATATTGTGCGTCCCACTTTGTTGCCTTTCATGGCACGCCATCCTGGGCTTACATTTCAGCAAGATAATGCCTGTCCGCAGACGGAAACAGTTTCTACTGCTTGTCTTGGTGCTTGTCTAACCGTACCTTGGCCAGCAACGACGCCGGATCTCTCCCCAGTTGTGAACGTTTAAAACATTATGGTCAATATATTTAAAAAAATAGCTCCAAGACTAGAAACAGGAAAAGCAGTTCCGCCAGATGAAGAACAGCACGAATACGCTCGCCCTCCCACAGTGAGAAACACACGTGAGGACTAGAATGCGAGCTAATACACACAGACATGGAACTGAAGTCTTTTGCGTTTTATTGCGATTCAGAGATATCCAAAGATCTTTCTTTCGTGCAGTGGAAGAGTTAAGGTGGGTGCTAATTGTTCATATATTTTTAGATCATAAATATGTAAGAGCGGTATTTAAATATGTCAGTAACTTACTTTTTAACAATTTGTGGATTAGCTCCCTCCGCATTCTAGGTCACAATTTTCAGGGCCGGCGAGAACGTTTTAATTTTACGCCTGGTCCTACTGTCGCCGCAGCCGAAAGCTGGCTAAGGGAGGGAAGTCGCTTCCTCGACACGGCCGTCAACTACATGAACTTTGTTGCGCGTGCGATCGTATTTTAACAGGTTGCGTATCGCATTTTCTGAGGCGGTAATTGCGCACTAGACTGGGGGATGCAAAAATAAAAGATTAAAAAAATAATGTTTGACTGGCATAAAAGTAATATTTATTGCTAAATGAAGTGGGTTAAGAACAAATCTTAAATATGTGTACCACACCTAAGTCTGCTTTGGAGGTAATAAAAGGGTGGAAGGGGGCGGGGATGGAGGGTAGAAGCACGAGGGAGGTACGTCGCCGGATTGTGGACATGCACTGCACTCCTTCATAGGTCTGCGAACTGAAGATCGAGTAAGCACTTCCTCTCTCTTTCTAGGCCACTACACCACAAGAATCATTTACAGATTGTTTCACAAAGTAGTACCGATCGTCAGCAACGCTCCTTATGAATCACTAGCAGCACACCCGCTGTTTACGTTTCACATATTGTACTAATACGATACGATACCATATATATGATAATGCAGTGCCTGTGTTATTCCGATTACGATGAAAAATTCCTTTGGGCTTATAACTTTAATTAGTACTGTGATTATACTGGTTGCTGGTGAGGAGGAAAGTTAGTTATTAGTATTTATTAATGATCTCATTCATAAGCAGCCATATCACAGTCATCACAGTCGCTCAAGAAAGTTATAATTAAGCTTTACTTGTTTAATCAGAATCGGACGATGACTCTCCTTGTCCGCAGTCTCGGTGATTCGAAGCGATCTGCAATCCTGTGTAAATAAAATATTTTGGTTTTCTTGCGTTGCGTAGTCAGTCGGGAAACCTCAGATCAAGCGGAAAGTTTGATCTGATAGAGTTTAATTATCCGATGAAATAATTTAACTCTTGGATCTAATAATTGTAGGTTCGTTTCCAATTCATTGGAAGTTCCCTTTTGATTACCAACGAAACACCTCCGTGCAAATTTCCAATTAGAGAATGCATATATAATGAAATTCCTTACACACCTTTGATGCAAATGCTCAGTTTTTATTTTCTTGAGTAGCATAAATATATTTTCAATCTTTTTCTTCCAGTAGTCTCGACAGCAAAATTACAATTATTCAATGCGGCTATTCGGCACGGAGAAGATCCTAGAAGTCGCCTCAACATATCAGAGAGAATATTACAAAGAGTAATTATGCGCTCATGGAATAGTAATAGTACTGTACTACTTTGGGCATCGATTCTGCGATTATATAGATGGTCAAGTAGGAAACTTAATTCACTCATAGAATTGTGCAGGGATAATTAGTACAATATATAGAAATATTACAGACACGCATGCATGTCCAAAGGAACAAGCACTACGGCGACCACAGCCGTTATGAAAAATTGGAAATTTGTGGTGAAGTCTTATGGGACCAAACTGCTCAGGTCATCGGTCCCTAAAGTTATGCACTACTTGATCTAACTTAAAGTAACTTAATCTAAGGAGAACACACACACCCATGCCCGAGGGAGGACTCGAACCTCCGACGGAGGCAGCCGTTACGAAACACATCACATGAATTCGCAATTTCGAATAAGGACTACCATCAGCTGTTGAATGGAATGACGACAGTGGACATTTGTGACGGATCGGGACTTGATTCCGCGTTTCTCGCTTATCGCGAGCGGTCTACTTACCATTTGGCTATCCGTGCACGATTCACGGCCACACCCGAACTTCGACATGCCGTCAAATAAAGAACTTTGCATCGTACTCAGAGTAACAGAGGCACTGCAATGTCGTATTTATCTGCCGATACCGGGCAAGCGACTTTTAAGAACAACGTTTGATCTATACGGGAACATACGTAATGGATGTATGAGTACGGGCCGAAGACGCAAGGCTTCCGTTCAGAAATTTCTGGCACCTGTAGAGTGGGTTGCACAGAGTGGACCCACTAATCGCACATCCGCAGAGTATCTTCCCAGGTCGATGCAAATACGTCTAATGGACTAGAACTGATCACGTTCGACTCTGGTATAGTAATCTGCTGTAATGCACTGCTTGACTTATGTTGAAATATGTGAAGTACTGTAACATCTGTTGATCTGCTTCTGTTGCATTGGTTGAAAATTTAAGCTTCTGGCCTCTTCAGATGTTGGGAGAGCATTTTCTATCCCTGACGCTGTGGAAAGTTTTGCAGCCAGCGGTAGCGGAGACAATGAAAGCGACATTGTCGAATATATATAGTTACAGCATGTTACACATGGAACAGGCTCTTCTTTGTGGCAATGTGGTAGACTTTTGACAGCTCCGGTTGCTGCTCCTTTTCACTAACAGCGCATCTAATAGCTGCAAATACGGTAAGTACTCACTTAATAAGCAAAAAATTACTCCACTTTATAAACAGGAACTCAGTGAAGTTATTTTGTTTCCTCATGTGAGAGAACTGGAAAAGAAACATTGTGGAGGGGGGGGGGGGGCATATAGCCTCCTTTTAAACTAAAAAACGGGCAGCGTCAGGGTGATGGAAGTTGCCTTTCCCGGAAGAATCCTATATGCCGTATAGGATGACGAAAAATCGATTTCCCCTCTAGCAGTTATAACATGTGCATAGAGTTACGAAGATTCTGTTAATATGCATTTCTTTCGTTAGTATTATTACTAACTCAGGTCTGAATTCCAAACTGTGTTAATGCACTTTGTGAAGAATACAATTCCCCTGGGCACGTCTGCACACGGTGTTGCCAGTGATTCATAAGCCGCGCTGCCGAGGACCGGTATAACTTTGTAAAACATCCTGTGGTTTCGCTTTGTGATGAGGTGGGATAGATAGAGTGGGGTTGCTGACCTATGAAGGAAGTGCATGGCTACATTCCGCTGACGAAACTTCCCTCGTGCCTTTACCCACCTACAGAAATATTTAGCCATGCTGCCTCTATAGGCGTCCATCATTGCGGAAGTGTTCCTGGTGCAGGAGTTTGTGCACAAACTGACATATCGATTATGTTCCATAGATGTTCGATGAGATTAACGGCTGGCGATGTGGGTTGCCAAATCATACGTTCGATTTGTCCAGAGTGCCCCTCAAACAAATCGCGAACAATTGTGGAACGGTGCCATGGCACACTGTCATCCATAAAATTTCCATAGTTGTTTGGCGAGTCCATGAATGGCTGCAAATGGCCTCCAAGCAGCCGAACATAACCACTGCCAGTCGATGATACTTTGAGGTGGCTCATTCCACGCATTCCGTGTAAACACGGAACACACAGTTAAGGAATGCCTTGTTGGCAACTTCGGGCAATGGATTCGTAGGGGCTGCGCTGCACTCGAACCCTACCATGAGCTCTTACCAACTGAAATAGGGACTCATCTGACCAGGACACGGTTTCCCGGCCTTCTAGGGTCCAACCTACGCTATGAGATCAAAAGTATCCGGACACCCCCAAAAACATACGTTTTTCATATTAGGTGCATTGTGCTGCCACCTACAGCTAGGTACTCCATATCAGCGACCTCAGTAGACATTAGCAGAATGGGGCGCTCCGCGGAACTCATGGACTTCGAACATGGTCAGGTGATTGGGTGTCACCTGTGACATACGTCTGTAAGCGAGATTTCCACACTCCTAAACATCTCTAGGTCCATTGATGTGATAGTGAAGTGGAAACGTGAAGGGACACGTGAAGTGCAAAAGCATGCAGGCCGACCTCGTCTGCTGACTGACAGAGACCGCCGACAGTTGAAGAGGGTCGTAATGTGTAATAGGCAGACATCTATGCACACCATCACACAGGAATTCCAAACTGCATCAGGATCCACTGCAAGTACTATGACAGGCGGGAGGTGAGAAAACTTGGATTTCATGGTCGAGCTTGTACTCAAAGCCACACATCACGATGGTAAATGCCAAAAGGCGTATCGCTTGGTGTAAGGAGCGTAAACATTGAACGAGTGAACCGTGGAAAAACGTTGTGTGGAATGACGAATCACGGTAAACAATGTGGCGATGCGATGGCATGGTATGGGTGTGGCGAATGCCCCGTGAACGTCATCTGCCAGCGTGTGTAGTGCCAACGGTAAAATTCGGAGGCTGTAGTGTAATGGTGTGATCGTGTTTTTCATGGAGGAGTCTTGGACTCCTTGTTGTTTTGCCTGGCACTATCACAGCACAGGCCTACATTGACGTTTTAAGCACCTTCTTGCTTCCCACTGTAGGAGAGCAATTTGGGGATGGCGATTGCATCTTTCAACGCGATCGAGCACCTGTTCATGATGCACAGCCTGTGGCGGAGTGGTTACGCAACAGTAACATCCCTATAATGGACTGGCCTACACAGAGTCCTGAACTGAATCCTAAAGAACAGCTTTTGGATGTTTTGGAACGTCGACTTCGTACCTGGTCTCAGAAAGGGCTGCCATTCCCCAAGAAACCTTTCAGCAACTGTTGAACGTATGTCTGCGAGAGTGCAAGCTGTCATCAAGGCAAAGGGTAGGCCAACAATATATTGAATCCCAGCATTGCCGAAGGAGGGCGCCACGAACTTGTAAGTTATTTTCAGCCAGATGTTCGGGTTCGGATACTTTTTATCACATAGTGTATATCGTCACGAGCACAGAAGGGACGTTGCAGAGGATGTTGTGCTGTTAATATGTCAACACAGTCACTAACGTCGGTCGCCTTCTGCCATAGATCATTAATGCCAGATTTCGTCACATTGTTCGTCTTACAATTAATTTCTGCGACTATTTCACTATTGCTTGTCTGCTAGCACCAACAACTCTACACATACTCTGCTACTCGCAATTCTTAAGTGAAGACCGTCGACCATCGCGTTGTCCGTGGTGAGAGGTAATGCCTGAAACTTGTTGTCCTAGGCACACTCTTGGCACTGTGAACCTCAGAACACTGAATTCAGTAACGATGTCCCATGCATGTAGCTACAATTACCACTCCGCGTTCATAGTCTGTTAATTCTCGTCGTGTGGCCACAGTCACGTCGCAAACTTTTTCACTTGAATCACCTGAATACAAATGACAACTGCGCCAAAGCACGGCCCTTTTACACCATACGTACCCAATACTACCGTGATCTGTATATGTGCATAACGCTATCCCGTAACTTCTGTCACCTCTGTATAATGTCAGTTATTACGAGGGTTGCCCAGAAAGAAACGTACCCCTTCTTTTTCTCAGCCGAAAACAATGTTATGAAAGCGAAACATTATGTATGTACTATTTGAAGTCTGCTGAATGAGCGTGACAAGTTTCCGTCACTTCCTACAGATAGCGTACCTTCAGGACCGTTTCAAAATGGCGTCTGTAGGTGACATATGTTAGACGCTACATGGCGTCGACTTTATTACTGGAGAGATGGAAACTGTGGGGAATATTCACAAACGCTTGTGAAAGAAGCATCTGCTGTCGACATAAGTACAGTTAGTAGCTGGGCACGGAGGGTGAAGCCGTCAGAACGCTGTTTGGCGTAACTCCACGATTTGCAGCGGTCGGTGAGTCCATCCACGGCTCTCATACCTGACATGTTGCACGAGCTGATGTTGTCGATCGCGAGGACAGACGCATTATGACTAGGCAGTTGATGCTGCATGTGTCAATCAGCAAAGGAAGTGTGAATGCAATTATCCGCACTCTTGGATTCAAAAGGGTGTGCCAGATGGTCCCGCAGTGTCCAACGGTGGATCACAAATCGCACAGAAAAAAACATTTTTCCTGATTTGTGGCAAAATTTTGAAGCAGAGGGGGAGGCCTTCTTGTCCCGGATTGTGACAGTTGATGAAACCAGGGTTTATCATTTTGAAACCGAAACAAAATGACAGTCGATGGAATGGCATCATCCCACACCCCTCTGAAGAAAAAATTCAAATCAGCTGCTTCCACTGGTAAGGTCATGATCACCGCGTTCTGAGACTGTAAAGGTGTGATTCTCATTGATGTGATGCCAAGAGTAGGTACCATTAATTCAGAAGCATATGTCAACACATTAACAAAAGTCAAGAAGCGCTTCCTGCGACTTCGGCGCCTCAGCAACCCAGGTCGGCCGCTGTGACCGAGCGGTTCTAGGCGCTTCAGTCCGGAACCGCGCGCCTGCTACGGTTGCAGGTTCGAATCGTGGCTCGGGCATTGTTGTGCGTGATGTCCTTAGATTAGTTAGGTTTAAGTAGTTCTAAGTTCTAGGGGGCTGATGACCTCAGAAGTTAAGTCCCATAGTGCTCAGATCCATTTCAACCATTTTGACAGTGCTACTCCATCCACTCTACAGCCCTGACCTAGCCCTCTCGGAGTTCCACTTGTTTCGGCCATTAAAGGATGCCATCCCTGGAAGACATTTCGAGGACTATGAGAACGTGATTCACACAGTGAAGCATGGGCTCCGCCATCAGGACGAGGATTGGTACCTACAGGGCGTACAAGCCCTTGTTTTACACTTGAGGAATTCCATAGAATGGGATGGAGATTACGTGGAAAAATAGGGTGTACAGATAAACAGCATTATTTCGTGCGTTCAATAAAGAATTGCTGAAGAAAAAAAATGGTGCATTACTTTCTGGGCAAACCTCGTACTTTCCAACAGTAGTTTGCATCTCTCTGCGGACATATTGTTTACCTTGATACGTACGATTTTAGATTCGGTAGTAGAATATTAGACGTGAGAGCACTAATGAACAACTGTAATTTCGGATCGGAATCTCGCAGGAGAGATACCATGCTGCAGGGCAACTCGCGCCAGACGTCACTCCAGCACAGCTACGAGGCAAGTCCTGGAACGCTGTTTCATTTGGAGGGGCTGGATGCTGTGGCATTCCCGCGGGCGATTAGCCGATTACGCGTGTGGAAGCGCTGTCGGCGCAGACGCAGACCCAGACAGCGGCCACGCCCCCTGGCTCGGCCAGCACGTGCGTGCGCGGCGGCAGCCGTCGTGACGCTATTAGCGCGCGCCATTATCAGTCCGCCACGGTCCGGCCACTGATTGGCCGCTGATGTCACCCGGCCTGATGTCATGTCCAAATTGTGAACGGGATGAGCGCTCCGGTGCGCGGCTTTTTACGGCGCCCGCCGCCGCCGACTTAATGGAAGAGCCGCAGGGCCGGCACGCCTCCCTCCTCCCGCTATCGCCTTTTTACTCCGCCGGCTCTCGCGGGATCGATGTTGCTAAAACACACTTCTCCCGGCTTTCATTAAGGCGGCTAAATGAAATGACTACTTAAGCAATTATCTTAGTTGCAACTTAGCTTCGCCGGGGGGACACTTTATTAGGAAGTAAGCACACAGTATGGCGCAGAACCAGTTCTGGCGTACACACACACACACACACACACACACACACACACACACACACACGTGGACGCTCATTCACAGACACAAACAACAACCCGCTTCAGGCAATGTTCCAGACCAAATTCCCCGCGTAATGGCGTGCTGAAAACTGCGTTCGTAGAGCTCAGGTGGTAGAGCACTTGCCCGCGAAAGGCAAAGGTCCCAAGTTCGAGTCTCGGTCCGGCACACAGTTTTAATTTGCCAGGAAGTTTCAGCTTTAATAATATTTTAACATAACGAAATATTTCCCCCAAAATTTTCATCCTTTATTTCACTTACATGGAAGCTGAATTTCCAAAAACAATAAAACACTTTTTTTTAATCGAGAAGTCAAACGTCAATGTTCATAGACGTAGCTTTAAAAATGATTTCACGATTAAATAGTTTCATAAAACTTTACAAAGTCTGTTTCACCCCATTAGGGGTGCACTACGTATTTTTTTATTTCTGACTTAGAAGTCAAATACCAAATTTCACAGACGTAGCGCTAAAAAAACCTTTAACAGTACTTTAATAATGGTTTATTTTACAAAAAAATTACCCACTGTTTTACCCCCTTTTTCCAAAAACGATTGAATACTTTTTTTATTTCTAACTAGGAAACCAAATACCAATTGCCGTACCTCTAGCTTCAAAATTGTCTTATAGCAACATATTTTCAAAAAACCTTTCACCTCCTATGTCACCTCTCTAGGAATGGAATTTCGAAAAATCTCTTCATAAGAGGCACCTAAGGTGTAAGATCAATACCCTCTCCAAATTTCAAGTTCTTGTCGTAAGGGTTTGGGCTGGGCAACGATAATTCAGTCAGGATATTTCTTCTTATACGTGTATGTGGTGGAAGAACTGTTACATACTCTATATGTTCTGTGCTGAACGTAAAATGTAGGATTATAAAGACTGTTTTGCTGAATTTATTTCAAGTTGTGCAACCTTCAATGAGTCATTCACCAAACGTCGAAAGTCAAACAAAATTTAGAAAGATTTACTCCGAACACATCATGCTCTGAAAAATGAAAACACACAAACCAAATTTGTATCACTATCTTACTGAAACAAAAATGCCAGAAAGCACTAATAATAATCCTTAGACAGATCCAATACAGTAACTTTAAGCGTAACATACGCCACCGTTCTCACTTGAACAAAATATTTTCGGGGATATAACTCACGCCGAAAATTTCCAATAAAGGTTTTATCTCCTTGTGGTTTCCAATAAAAATGTGATTTTAGTCTATAGATTCCGAAATATATCCCAATTAAGATATTTTGCATCCTCTAGATGCCAGAATCTCCTTCTTTTCAGTGTCTCCAAGTCTATATTTCGCATTGTGTCGACCGATATGACCGAAGAAAACAAACTGATTTGAATTTCATTGACAGTCGTCCGAAGTGTGTACGTTCGGCCGATAAGACTGGCCACATTGTGACCGTGTGCGTAATCTACATCTACGTCTACATTTATACTCCGCAAGCCACCCAACGGAGTGTGGCGGAGTGCACTTTACGTGCCACTGTCATTACTTCTCTCTCCTGTTCCAGTCGCGTATGGTTCGCGGGAAGAACGACTGCCGGAAAGTCTCCGTGCGCGCTCGAATCTCTCTAATTTTACATTCGTGATATCATCGGGAGGTATAAGTAGGGGGAAGCAATATATTCGATACCTCATCCAGAAACGCACCCTCTCGAAACCTGGACAGCAAGCTACACAGCGATGCAAAGCGCCTCTCTTGCAGAGTCTGCCACTTGAGTTTACTATACATATCCGTAACGCTATCACGCTTACCAAATAACCATGTGACGAAACGCGCCGCTCTTCTTTGGATCTTCTGATTTGAAAAGGTTAACCGTCTTCGGCCGATGTACGTTGCGGCTGAATTCACAAAGTAGAAATATCTCCGGGGTGAGCATTCAGACGCGCAGAACTGATTTTCTGTTTTCAACGTACGTTACCACCGTGTTTACGTTATATCGGAAGAGCTTAGGTTTGTCCCTAATGTGTTTTATAAACTCTGAATGTCATTATATCGTAATTAGGTGCTGTGGATATTGTATAGGCGTTTCGATATGTTGTAGGCGTTTCGTAGACACCACAGCATTTTGCATTTGAGACCTGAAATAATCTGTGCCCTAAGCTTTTATGAGCAAAATGAAGGAGCATCATTTCACGGCACAACCACATCAGCCATACTCACACTGTTCGTCACATCTATTCGCTATTCGCTTAACCCAGTGCCGAAAGGTGAAAGTGAGTATAGTACAACGGAATTGAAATGTTTAAAATAAAAGTGACTGACGTGAAACAACGATTGTTGGTCTCTCCTCCAAGGTCCGTTCGACGTTTGTCTGAGGAATGTGCCGAAAGGTGAAAGTGAGTATAGTACATCGGAATTGAAATGTTTAAAATAAAAGTGACTGACGTGAAACAACGATTGTTGGTCTCTCCTCCAAGGTCCGTTCGACGTTTGTCTGAGGAATGTGGAATGTCGCAGAGCACATGTCACGGAGGTGCGAAGAAAACTGGCACGTATCCATACAGGTATGCAGGTATTCAGGAATTGAATGTCAATGACAAAGACAAATGCATTACATTTTGCCATTGGCTTCAACGATTTGTTGCTCAGAGGCCAGGAATATTGCAGTACACATGGTTTAGTGACGAGGTGTGGTTCCACCTCTCTGGCTATGTAAACTCTCAGAATACCCGTTTGTGGTGTAATGGAAGTCCGAACAATCTCTGCATTCTCAAAAAATTGGCATGTTCTGTACAATATCACAGCGTCGCATCATCAGACCATTTGTGAAGCAGTTGGACTATGAAAAACTTAGCGTTAGCTGGTAATAACAGGATGGAGCTACATGCCACACGTCACGAGTGACCGTGGCTGAGTCTGAGTTGAAGCATTTTTCCCTGGCAGTTTCATTTCGAAAGTACTGTGGCCCCTGAACAACTGATTTAATATCACCTGACTTTGACTAAAAAGGCAAGGTGTACAGGAACAAACCACTCAACTTGGAAGAACGTCATCCGCGAAATCCAGGCAGTAACGGCAGAGGTTCTGGCAGCAACATTCGAGAATCTGCAGCGTTGTCGTCAACTGTATTTACAAGTCGAAGGCAGTCACTTCAAGCACCTTTTGTGATTCGGCTTTATTTATCCATAATCAAGGTCTGACATGTTCACTTCATTTCGTTTCCTGATTTTGATGAACAGCCTTTAAGTGAAATTTAGGCAAATGTTTTTTTTGTGGAGGCCCGTTCAAGTGAGAAACTCTGTATGTAAAGCAAATATTTGTTTCTCCAGGATCTATACGCTCCTGCACCATTCATCCAATGACTGTAATGAAACTTTTATGAACTGTTGCACTCACGCCCGCGAAGAGTTCTGTGACGCTAAGAACCACTTGCCACCAATAGTGGTAGGGTGAAAAGCGGGTGACTCAGGAGCTTAGTTAAGGAACCTCCAGAGCAATTTCGATCAAATTTTGTATAATTACTCGTATAATAATATTGTGGAAGTAATATACCCCATCCCCCACACCCCTAGGATGTGGGGTGAGGGTGAGAAGACGTGACATGTAAAAATATTCAATCACTAGCGATATTAGCACGAAATTTATATTTTTCGAGATCGCTGGACTTATTGCTAATGGTCACGGGAACGTTTCACACTACAGGTGGGAAAATGGTGGGCGGGAAAGGGGGGGGGGGGGGAGAGGTGGAGTGCATAGACCACGATAAAGAAATTTCTGCCAATATTGGCACACGTAACAACTACTGCTCTGAGTATTTGGGGTGAAAATGCGTGACATAAACGCATAACTCAGGGAAAGTGGAGAAATTTCAACTAAATTTGGTGCATATGTGACACGTGATTTCGATAAAAACACCCGTACTACAGCTAGCAGATGAGGTAACTATGAGGAGGTGTGAAATGTAGAAACATGCTGTTTTTTTTTTTTTTTTGTAATTATATGGGGCAGTCGAATGAAAACAATACAATCTAATGAGCATGGCGGGGACTGGTAATCCAGGTACGTGTGTGTAAAGTGGTCTCTATTGGTAAGCAACTTTCACCGCCTTGCCGTTTGTCTATTGGACGTGCTCGTCGTAAGGTCAGGTGTGCGTCCGATTTCACTATGAAGGTCGAGGCAGAGGAACAGAGAGGTGTAATTCGGTTTTTGACTACAGAAGTGGTATCCAGAGGTGAAATTCATGTCAGAATGTCTGCTGTGTATAGCGAACACAGGATGTCGTATGCGTTTGTGTGTCACTGAAAGGCAGTAGTCGGCCAGGATAGACCCATCGCATCATTATCCCTTCTACCATTGCTGCGGTGGATGCTGTCGCAAGAGATGACCGAGGGCGGACAGTGCAAAAGATTAGGCTCACGTTGAGCGTCAGCCTGACGAAGGAGGAGAAGGTGGACAGAATGTGGACATACTGCAGCACCCGAAACGACACCACTATCAGGAAAATCGTTCCCTGTCCACTACTGTCGCCGGGGATGAAGGATAGTTTCATCCTTTTGAGCTGGCGAGCAACTTTTTAAGCCAAGAATGGAAGCGTATGGAGTCTCTCTTACCAAAAAGTTCCACGGCAGCTCCGAGAAAATCATGGTGACCGTTTTCTTTGACTCCAAAGGCCCACTGCTCATTGAAATTCAGAAACAAGCGCCACAATTAACGCACAGCGGTGCATGGACACTTCGCAAAAGCTGAAGGGCGCCTTCGACTCCAAACGTCCAGAACGAAAATGTTCCCTAGGTTGTCTCGGCTACGCTTGAGCAGTTTCGCTGGGAAGCCCTCACACATCCTTCATATAATTCCGAACTCTCTCCATGCGAGATCCACATTTGTAGCCTTGAAGAAAGACATTCACGGCTGTCGATTAGCTTCGGTACAAGAGGTGCACGACTGGGTACAATCCATGAAGGCATTGATCGTCTTGACTCACGGTGGGATAACTGCATTAACAGTTACGACGATTTCTTTTTCAATAATAAACACTTAAGTTACTTTTTTCCATGTCTCGTTTTCATTTCATTGCAGATTATAGTTGATTTGGAACACTTTAAAAGTATAAACAGCGATCTGCCTTTCATTTGCGTCGTTCAGTGCATCATCACATCCTGTTTTGGGGCCAAAGATTATGCCATGTGGCTCAATACCACAGATACATTTAACGTTCTCTCTAGAGTCACAAGGTGTAAAACACCAGAGAATCAGACAGTTGCCAGTGACAGTCCTTTTTCTCGAAAGAAGGAAGGAACGAAGATTAGATTTTAACGTCCCGTCGGCGAAGAGGTCATTAGAAACTTGGCACAAATTCTGATTTGGGGAGGATGTTGAAGGAAATCAGCCACGTTCTTTCCAAAGGAACCAAAAGTTACATTTTCCTTAAGCGATTTAGGGAAATCACGGAAAATCTAAATCTGAATGGTCGGTGGTCGGTTGTCCTCCCGAAAGCGAGCCCAGTGTACTAACCACTACGCCAGCTCGCTCGGTGTGATGGATGGTGGTTTTATACAATGAAGGCTTTCACGACCGGATTTTTCAGCTGCCGAGAACCCTTCCGGGTTGCATGGCCGTGGTCCATGGAATTCTTCTATCCCTGTCGTTTCGTCTAAAGCTAAGTTAGACATCTTCGGAGGTGCTCCTGGTTGTGTTGAGTCTTGCCGACTCGGCAAGACTCAGCACAACCAGGAGCACCACTGAAAATTTCCACCGTAGCTTTTGACGAAACGCCAGGGATAGAAGAGTTCCATGGACCACGCCAATAAAACCCGGAAGAACTCTCGGCATTGTGGTTTTATTCACACAAATCTTAAGATAGTGTTACTTATTTACTTTGAAACTGAGTCTATGTCTTCTTTAATGGATTCCCAACTGTTGTTTAAGAGACTGACTGGTCTTAGTTTTCAGACTCCAATTAAAAGTAGAAGCACGCGCCGCCAATTTGACACGTAGCAAAACTGAGTGGCTCCACTTGCTACAAACCCCATAATTTTTCATTTCCTGTTAGCTTTTCAGCACATAAAGGATATTAAAAAAGCACCACGTTCAGGGCCAAACTGGAAGCGACCTCCTGCCGTGTCACCCTCAGACAATGGTTTCATTTCAATGTGGTATGGGGAGCATGGAGTCAGTACACGACTGTCCCGGCCGTTGTCGGCTTTCTCGACCTTCGAGACGCTACTTCTCATGCAAGTAGTTCCTCAGTTTCAGTTACTATCACGAGGTTCAGGCCACCCCGTTCCAATCCTGCCACCAAGGAAAAACTCCTGGAAGTACCGAAAACGGCTCTTCTGGATAAGTGCCAGACTTGATGACCAGTCAGATATGAACACGGTTCCATATGGAATAGTGCTTACGTAAAATTGTTAAATTCTCGTTCATACTGTAGTTTGATAAACTTTATTATTCTATATATATTTTTCAGGGCGTCGGCGATAACAGTTAAATTAACGTTTCAGCAAATATTTTATCTAATGGAATATACAGAATTTAAGAATCATGTGAACCAGAAGTACTTCAAAGTATGGCCCCATAAATAATTGTTTGTTTTAGGACCGACATACCTTACTTAAAAGCCGTCATTCCCATCTTTCTAAAGAACATATTTTTCAGGGAATTGTGTCATTTAGAAATTATTTTTCTCTGTAATCTAATATTACTGTTTTTTAATCTAAGTTTTCTGTTTCCAGAACTGTATAATTTTATCAAAATAACATGTTAGTTTGTGTTAACAACAATAATCACAATAATAGGCGTCATGGTAATAAAAGTACGTTATAAAAGCGAAAAGTCTTGAAGTTGTGTTTAAAGTTTGTTATAAGTCGCTAAGTGCACTCACTATCAAACAATGGATGAGTATAATCTCGGTAAAAATGATTCAAATGGCTCTGAGCACTATGGGACCTAACTGCTGAGGTCATCACTCCCCTAGAACTTAGAACTACTTAAACCTAACTAAGGACATCACACACATCCATGCCCGAGGCAGGATTCGAACCTGCGACCGTAGCGGTTGCGCGGTTACAGACTGTAGCGCCTAGAACCGCTCGGTCACTCCGGTCGGTAAATTGAGCGAAGCTGGCCTTTCACTTCCCTAAATGTTTATGATGTCATATCTTCCGAACTATGTCTCGTACAATGACACGATTTTGCAGGTACGTTCATATATGGATGCTGTCTGCAAAATGCATTGTAAATATAATTAGTAGTAAAGAAGTAATCCATTAAAACTGTATGAACAGCAAAAAAATGTGGGAAGCGATACAGTTGTTCCCTTTCTTGTGAAGGTTGGTGGCGGGGGCTTTAAGCAAGCAAACGTTTCAACAGGCTTGAAATGCATCTACAGTTTGTTGCAAGTCACTAAGTGCTCTCATTGGCCAATATTGCATGGTATAATCTCAGTAGTTTGCAGTCCAGTTAGTTACCCTGCTCATGGCATATGCATTGATTCTTACTTTAATACTTGTGTTATTAACGTAAAATTATACCTCTTAATGAAGAGATTTTGGCAGAAATTTAAATTTTTTAATTCGGTCAGTAGTTATGTTAATTGCTGAAAATCAAATTTTTGATGCTGCTGGAAATCGTTAGGTATGCAACCTGGGGGAGAGATCGGGTGGCCTCTTTTAGTAACGGGCCAGATGTTTATACGGAACGGAAGCGATACCCTACACAGTGGGTTTCTGTCAGGATTTCTGGAACCAAACGCAGAGTGGCACATGGCTGTAAGGAGTATCAAACCGTCCAGATTGACGTCTAGTTGTGCTGAAAATATTGAATTAGTTGGAAGTGATCAGTGTAATTAAGAAAAACCTTACTAGTGATTTGTAGGAAAATGGGAATATTCCACGAACAGCTGCTGCTAGCTACGTAAGTGATGTGTCAGAAAGTTCATTTCTTCAAGGCTATTTTGCGCATAAAATGTTCCACTGGTGTGATATTTGATTTCAAAATGGCTTCCTTCAAATCAGGTACAAAATGTGGCACATTTTAACAATAGTTGATAGTAAGCAGACAAATGAGGTGTAAAAAGTTTATCATTTCAAGGCCTAGATAATTTGCGCATATAAAATTAGAGTTATACTTAACTGTCAAAATGGTTTATTTCCAGTACTAAATTGAGGACATTTAGAGAATAGAAGAATTTAAAATAAAATGAGAAAAGTCAGCCAAATGTTTTGTGGAATGATTCGTCTAAAAGTCAGAAATGAAACAGAATAGCAAAACATTTGACTTGTCTTTGAATGGTGCACGAAATCATATGAAGCAAATGAGGTGCCTCAAATGTTTCTCTAATCTATTATGTTTTCTGTTTTACACAAATCATCCCATAAAACATTTGATCGATTTTTTCAAACATTTTTTGTACAGATCTAAATTTTAGTAGTTTTGTACCGAAACAGTTTGTAATTTTGTGAAAGAAAGCATTGTCCGCAACAGGCTCTCTAGTTATCCTTTAATTTCTATGCTATTGGACAATTTCGGCTCTAAGTCATTTTCCAGCACTTATTCATAAGCAGTACGCTACCTGCCTAATGCGTTGCGGCATAAAGTTGAAAAGCCCATTCCATATATTCATTCATACGTGGAATAATACATCTACATTTTATATTTCAATTTTCAATTCTATGCTACAACACGTTGGGCATATAGCGCACTGCTTATGAATAAGTGCTAGAAAATGAATTAGAGTCGAAATTGACCAATCGCCCAACAAATAAAGTATAAACATATAGCCCTGTACGGACAATGTTAGGCATTAGGAACAAATCCAGAGTCAGTCCTCAGAGCGAAGTTAGTTCAGGGTGGCCCAAGGGGAACAACACATTTTCAGTTAGCCGCCCTGATAAAGTAACGTGCAAATGCACACGCCACAGATATTGCATCTAATCGAATCGACGTAGCATCCCGCTCAGTTCAATACGGAATGTTGACGGGTGCAGGTACGTATTGAGACAGTGGAGTTCTGTCGTGTACAGAGCTTATGGCTGTCCAGCGCTTAGCACGCTATGGAAGAGACTACCATTTTCGTGTACCAGACAGAACGACAGTAACCATGTGGACAAAACGATGGCATGAGACACGATCTGTAACCAATGTGAAGCATAAGGGACGTAAATGGCCTTTCGAAGGCCACAACGCTGCAGCAAAGCCCATAGCGGTCTGTCCGTCGCCATTCCAGAGCCTAAAAATCCCTAGCACGTTTAATCCTTATAGGGTACAGGTCGCTACGGCCAGGATATAAAGTGAGTAGCCGCAGTTTCTGCATAACATTACCGGACACAATGGCCCAAGATCAAGCCTTTTCTCAAATCTTGTGGTGTCTCATGAGGCGAACTATCGTTTGAAAGCACATGGCGACATACAAAACTTTCGATATTGTCCAGGCACAAAACTGGAAAGTTCCAGTGCAGCTCAAAGATCGTTACCCGTTTTGCTACTGGAATCTTCGGGTTACATTTTCTTGAAGACAACAACCACGAGCCAGTTAGTGTGAATTCCGAGGGGTATGCAACCTTGAGTAACAGTTTTTACATTACGCGCTGCTGGGACGCTGCTGTCTCAACGTGATATGGTTTCACAGAAGGGGGTCTGCAGTCCATACGGCATGTAATACAATGTCTGCACCGAGGCGCTACTTTGTTCGTCGATTAATCTCAGGATTCAGTGATGTCCCATGGCCGACGAGCTCTGATTTCTTTCTGTTTGATCTCTCAAGAATGCTTTTCATGGTGGCTCCACGATCATGATGAGTTGAAAGGCGCAATCCAGGAAGAAATAGATACCATTCCTCAAGAAATTATTACGAGCGTACTGAGGAACTTCCTCGAATGTCATTAACAGTGCATCGTCAATAAAGGAAGCAATTTGTGTGATGTACTTCTTAAGAAATATACTTTTGTGCTTGGATTTTAAGTAATGGAAATATGCGCAGAACAGTTATCTATAGGTTATATTGGCGCAAGTACACACTAAAACTCATAATAACCAAAAAAAAGTGTGCTATCTCCCGTGGCCACCCTGTACGTCATTGAATCCCAATAATTAAATTATGTTTCCATGAGTCATAATAGATACCACTTTTTGTTGTTATCATGCTGGCTAGCTAACGTGGCAGTGACGACAACTATTAAGTACATCGCCTAAACTCTGTAATATTTTGCCCTGTGTATTTTAAAAAAGTGGCATCTGATACCCCAGGGGGACAAGTATGAAAGTAGCCGGTTAAAATTATTGTTTTCCACAAGCCTTAAACTCCAAAGCTATTAAACTTACAGTTGTCGAACGGTAATTGCTCAATGCCGCTGTGATAAATCACTTTGATTTATTATTACTTCTTTGATGTGGTACGCCGAGTAAAATACGTTTTCGCTCTTATCAAAATCATCAAAACTATCAACATCGTTGAATTCTCTTAGTAAAGATGACTGGATTAAAGTTACAACTTGAGTAACACCGACTGTGGACAGTAAAAATTTTAATGTTGTGCTAGATGCCTGACTATCATCTTTGCTTTAGAGTTATCTCGTACTAATCATTAGCACAAAACGATAACTTTCGTTACTAAAAAATCAAAAATTACAAAATCTTTTGATTTATAGTTTAAAACTGATTCGCACATGATAGCTCTGACTTATTGATGTCGCTTAGCCATACATTTAATTAAAGCTGTGTAACTTTCGAAGATATATAAAAATTACATTGGTGATAAAAAATATAAGTTTCCCATCTGAGCTTAGGTATTTAGTGCCAGTGAAGTTAGATAATCTAGTCATCGATTGGTCAGATTTCTATTATTTGGTTTCAGATTAATATGTATATTAACTGGCTAAGTACCCAACTTTTCCTAGGTATGTATTTATTCCAATCTTCTAGTAGTCCAACTATCTCTTCCCTCTCTGTCCTTCTGCTCCCCCCCCCCCCCCCCCTCTTCCTCTGTCCATCTCCTCTTCCATCCTCTCTCTCTCTCTCGCTATCTCTCTCTCTCTCTCTCTCTCTCTCTCTCTCACCTCCACCACCTCCAATTTCTGTTCATCTCCTCCTACCCCTTTCTCATTCTATTTGTTCGTTCCCTTGTTCATCTGCTCTTCCCTCTCTGTCCATCTGCCCCTCTCACTTTCTCATTCCCTTGTCCATTCGCACTTTCTGCCTCTGTCCTCCATTCTCTTCCTCTGTCTCCTCCTCTTTCCTTTCTGTGTCCATCACGTCTTCCTCTCTCCCTTCTCTTACTTTGTCCATTCCCCCCCCCCCTCCTTCTGTTCATCTCCTTCTCCCTCTATGTAGGGCCATCTCCTTCTTCCCCCTCTCGGTCGGTCTGTCTTCTGTGTCCCATTCCCTCTCCACGTTATCATCCCCACCCCAAGAGGAAGTCGCTAATCCATATCCGACCACAGTATTTGTTTCTAAATAGTAAGTAATATGTGTACCAAGTTTGACTGAATTTGATCCATGGGCTTAGGAGGAGCTTTTTACCTGTGGCTTTGTTCAAATACACACTTGTCACATATATTGCTCAATTATTTAACGTATTTCTCTCATATTTCTACGCGTACTTCATCTGTGCCTGTAGCGAATTTCACCCTGCAGTTGTGTTTTCGCGCAGCTCATTGCTTATGGCGTGTCAAATCTCCTGAACTACGTGTAGTACATCCCACATATTTGCAATCACATTGAGTGGTATATGTTAAAACTGTCTGAAAAATCTATTGTCAATAGAGCTACTAGTAATTACGTCATAAATTAAAACTTCGTACTCACATTGACACATTTTGTGAGGGGCTCCTTTTTTTTCTACGCATGCGTCTCCTATGTTTCGAACCTGTACAAATCGGTTCAAATTTTGTAAGATGGTAGACAAATGCATATAAGTAATGGTCGTCCTATTGTTTTGCCAGGATATACGCAACCCGGTTCGAAAGACAATAATAAAACCTAAAACGGAGCAGTTTACGCCTGAGTCAACAAAAATCTACATCAGTTGTTAAGTTATGGTGGTCCAACGTACAAATTATGGTAGAGCAAAATAATGAAAGGCGAGTACGTCCTGGGAAGAGTTAGGTACATAAAAGAAGGAAACTAGCTTTTCGACTTATCCGGCAACTACAAACACATTTAAATCAAAACATCTTGACACAATCGTTTTTTTTTACAAGTTAACCCTAGTTCTCCAGTGCAGTGAGCTCTCTCAGACTCACCCCTTGTTACATGTATGGTCAGGGACGTAAGAACAAATAGACAGACGAATGTGCTCCTGGACAATGAGGTGCATCTACAATAGAAAGTATCCGAGAGTGGGGGTACATCCACGAGGGCTATTCGGAAAGTAAAGTCCGAACGGTGGCGAAGCGGAAGCCACTGTGGAAATCAAAATTTTTTGTTTGCAACAATTAGCTACACTTCCCGGCTACTTCTCTACATAGTCGCCGCTCCGATTTAGACAGTTTTCTTAGCGTTCTAAGAACATTCCAGTATCCCCGTCATAGAAGGTAGCTGCCGGGTGCTTTCCGTCAAATCTCTACGCTGGTCTACAGCTCACTGTCTGTGCCAGAATGTTGTCTTCGTAGCCAGTGGTTCGTACGATCAGAGGTGAAATCCTGGGGCAGCTAGTTACTGGCAGTATTATGGATGATCAGACACTTCCCATCGAAAACGCTGCAGGAGCTTCTTCATTGCCTCTGCACAGTGCGGCCAAGGGTTGTCACGAAGAAGGAAATGACGTCACGTAAAATCTCTCATCAGGCCCTCATATTTGGTGGGAGACAGTGTTTTATAGACATCTTTAGGTGCTCACTATGCGCTCAGAACTGAAAGGAGCGAAGTGGCGCGATAGACGGGCATACTAGAGACACTGCCCACTTGTTTGTGGAAAGTTTCATTGAATTTGCACTGTGATTACCATTTCACACCCGACCGGACTTTACTTTCCAATTAGCCCTGGTATAATAGTCACTATCTCAGACTGGGTTTGCATGCATCCTAAATTTTAATAACACGTTGTATCACACTGCACACGACAAAGGCCATGTTGAATGATATGATGGCGTGAGTCATGTTATATGACATGACATAATGTATCATGTTACTGTACTTGACATGATGCGTTATAGCTGGCCTTAGTGGCCGAGCGGTTCTAAGCGCTATAGTCTGGAACCCCGCGACCGCTACGGTCGCAGCTTCGAATCCTGCCTCGGGGATGGATGTGTGTGACGTCCTTAAGTTCGTTAGGTTTAAGTAGCACTAAGTTCTAGGCGACTGATGACCTCAGAAGTTACGTCCCATAGTGCTCAGAGCCATATGAACCATGATGCGTTATAGATATTACATGACATGGATACTAATAGTAATACTAATACTTACAAGTAAAAAAGCACGAATATGTCAACATGTTCTGATTCAAATCTCTTTGCCAGATAAACTGAGAAACCTAGCTGTCTTCTTTTACATCCCCAACTGTACCCAGGACCTATTCCACCTTTTTAGTGCTACGATAGGAGCATTTAATCGTCGTTATGTACACTATTGGCCATTAAAATTGCTACACCACGATGATGACGTACTACAAACGCGAAATTTAACCGACTGGAAGAAGATGCGGTGATATGCAAATGATTAGCTTTTCAGAGCATTCACACAATGCCTGGTGAAACGTTGTTGTGATGCTTAGTGTAAGGAGGAGAAATGCGTACCATCACATTCCCAACTTTGATAAACCTCGGATTGTAGCCTATCGCGATTGTCGTTTATCGTATCGCGACATTGCTGCTCGCGTTGGTCAAGATCCAATGACTGTTAGCAGAATATGGAATCGGTCGGTTCAGGAGGGTAATACTGAACGCCGTGCTGGGTCCCAACGGCCTCGTATCACTAGCAGTCGAGATGACGGGCATCTTATCCGCATGGTTGTAACGGTTCGTGCAGCCACGTCTCGATCCCTGAGTCAACAGATGGCGACGTTGGCAAAAAAAACAAAAAAAAAACATCTGCACGAACAGTTCAACAACGTATGCAGCAGCATGGACTAGCAGCTCGGAGACCATGGCTGCGGTTACCCTTGACGCTGCCTCACAGACAGGAGCAACTGGCTCGTCACAATCTATGCACCCGTGAAAATGTAATCACATGTCAGTTCTAGTATAATATATTTGTCCAATGAATACCCGTTTATCATCTGCATTTCTTCTTGGTGTAGCAATTTTAATGGCCAGTAGTGTAATAGGTGTTTAACCCACCTGAGAATCTTCGGGATGTTAACAGTAGGAGGTCCACGAGACTTACGAGGCAGTGAAACAAGTCGGGAAAGATCTGAGGTGAATACGACTCCACAGTGCCGTCACGCAGAGGAAAGCGAGGTGGCAAGAAACGGAGCCCCCCCCCCCCCCCCCCCCCCCCCGGCCACCTCTCTCGCAGAGGCACCCGGGACGCCCGCCCACGCACGGCTGCTCGCTCCGGTGATCCCATCAGCCGGGCGGCCGGGCTCCCAGTCCGGCAGGAATGCCGATTACGAGCGCGGGCGACATGCCCGCCGCGGCCGGCCAGTTACACTTTGCCGCAGCGCCCAGGAATCCCAGCCGCGTATCTGATGGAGTCATCGTGGGCCCTGGAAGCTGGAAGAGGCGTCGCACGCACTCTGTTTTATTTGTACACGCCGGCCGGAACGCGCCCGCTGTCTAATCTGTGATTTTACAGCGGCCGACGTCTGTATTACAGGAGCGCCGCGGCGGCGTGTGAGTCGAGGAGTTCCGGCAATTACTTATCCCATCGGCCGACGCATTCCACTTTCACTACCTGCCACGGCTGCAATACGGTACCCTAAAGTTTCTCGAAAATATGTTGCCAGAACCAGCTATGTTGGAAGTTTAATGGCACGATCTTCGAAGGAATTACACTAATGGACACTGAAGTTACTATATCGTGATGGCGGAATGCAATAAACTTGTAACTGGCACGAAGTGGATACGCAAATGCTTAGTATTTCGCCACAACAGAACAAAGTAGGTAGCAGTAGCAACATCCCTCTTTCTAACAGCCGTGTACCGCAAGTCTCTACAGGAACGGAAGGTTCCAAATGATAGGAAAAGAGCACACGTAGTTCCACTTTTCAAGAAGGGTCATCGAGCAGATGCGCAAAACTATAGGCCTATATCTCCTACATCAATCTGTTGTAGAATTTTAAAACATGTTTTTTGCTCGCGTATCATGTCATTTCTGGAAACCCAGAATCTACTCTGTAGGAATCAACATGGATTCCGGAAACAGCGATCCTGTGAGACCGAGCTCGCTTTATTTGTTCATGAGACCCAGAAAAGACTAGATACAGGCTCCCAGGTGGATGCCAATTTGCTTGACTTCCGGAAGGCGTTCGATACAGTTCGTACTGTCACCTGATAAACAATGTAAGAGCCTACGGAATATCAGACCAGCAGAGTTTTTAGCAAACAGAACACAGCATGTTGTTATCAATGGAGAGACGTTAAAGTAACCTCTTTGAGCCACTTGGGAATGTTATGGGACCACTGCTTATCACTATATATATATATATATATATATATATATATATATATATATATATATATATATATATATATTCCTGGAAATGGAAAAAAGAACACATTGACACCGCTGTGTCAGACCCACCATACTTGCTCCGGACACTGCGAGAGGGCTGTACAAGCAATGATCACACGCACGGCACAGCGGACACACCAGGAACCGCGGTGTTGGCCGTCAAATGGCGCTAGCTGCGCAGCATTTGTGCACCGCCGCCGTCAGTGTCAGCCAGTTTGCCGTGGCATACGGAGCTCCATCGCAGTCTTTAACACTGGTAGCATGCCGCGACAGCGTGGACGTGAACCGTATGTGCAGTTGACGGACTTTGAGCGAGGGCGTATAGTGGGCATGCGGGAGGCCGGGTGGACGTACCGCCGAATTGCTCAACACGTGGGGCGTGAGGTCTCCACAGTACATCGATGTTGTCGCCAGTGGTCCGCGGAAGGTGCACGTGCCCGTCGACCTGGGACCGGACCGCAGCGACGCACGGATGCACGCCAAGACCGTAGGATCCTACTCAGTGTCGTAGGGGACCGCACCGCGGAAGGTGCACGTGCCCGTCGACCTGGGACCGGACCGCAGCGACGCACGGATGCACGCCAAGACCGTAGGATCCTACTCAGTGTCGTAGGGGACCGCACCGCCACTTCCCAGCAAATTAGGGACACTGTTGCTCCTGGGGTATCGGCGAGGACCATTCGCAACCGTCTCCATGAAGCTGGGCTACGGTCCCGCACACCGTTAGGCCGTCTTCCGCTCACAACATCGTGCAGCCCGCCTCCAGTGGTGTCGCGACAGGCGTGAATGGAGGGACGAATGGAGACGTGTCGTCTTCAGCGATGAGAGTCGCTTCTGCCTTGGTGCCAATGATGGTCGTATGCGTGTTTGGCGTCGTGCAGGTGAGCGCCACAATCAGGCCTGCATACGACCGAGGCACACAGGGCCAACACCCAGCATCATGGTGTGGGGAGCGATCTCCTACACTGGCCGTACACCTCTGGTGATCGTCGAGGGGACACTGAATAGTGCACGGTACATCCAAACCGTCATCGAACCCATCGTTCTACCATTCCTAGACCGGCAAGGGAACTTGCTGTTCCAACAGGACAATGCACGTCCGCATGTATCCCGTGCCACACAACGTGCTGTAGAAGGTGTAAGTCAACTACCTTGGCCAGCAAGACCTCCGGATCTGTCGCCCATTGAGCATGTTTGGGACTGGATGAAGCGTCGTCTCACGCGGTCTGCACGTCCAGCACGAACGCTGGTCCAACTGAGGCGCCAGGTGGAAATGGCATGGCAAGCCGTTCCACAGGACTACATCCAGCATCTCTACGATCGTCTCCATGGGAGAATAGCAGCCTGCATTGCTGCGAAAGGTGGATATACACTGTACTAGTGCCGACATTGTGCATGCTCTGTTGCCTATGTCTATGTGCCTGTGGTTCTGTCAGTGTGATCATGTGATGTATCTGTCCCGAGGAATGTGTCAATAAAGTTTCTCCTTCCTGGGACAATGAATTCACGGTGATCTTATTTCAATTCCAGGAGTATATATATATATATATATATATATATATATATATATATATATATATATATATATATATATATATATATATATATATGACCTAGTAGATAGTGTCGGAAGTCCCATGCGGCTTTTCACTGATGATGCTGTAGTACACAGAGAAGTTGCAGCATTAGAAAATTGCAGCAAAATGCGGGAAGGTCTGCACCGGATAGGCACTTGGTGCAGGGAGTGGCAACTGACCCGTAACATAGACAAATGTAATGTATTGCGAATACATAGAAAGAAAGATCCTTTATTGTATTATTATATGATACCGCAACAAACACTAGTAGCAGTTACTTCTGTAAAATATCTAGGAGTATGCGTACGGAACGATCTGAAGTGGAATGATCATATAAATTAATTGTTGGTAAGGCGGGTGCCAGGTTGAGATTCATTGGGAGAGAAAATATAGTCCATCAACAAAGGAGGTGGCTTACAAAACACTCGTTCGACCTATACTTGACTATTGCTCATCAGTGTGGGATCCGTGCCAGGTCGGGTTCACAGAGGAGATAGAGAAGTTCCAAAGAAGAGCGGCGCGTTTCGTCACAGGGTTATTTGGTAAGCGTGATAGCGTTGCGGATATGTTTAGTAAACTCTAGTGGCAGACTCTGCAAGAGAAGCGCTCTGCATCGCGGTGTAGCTTGCTGTGTAGGCTTCGAGAGGGTGCATTTCTGGATGAGGTATCGAATATATTGCTTCCTCCTACTTATACCTTCCGAGAACATCACGAATGTAAAATTAGGGAGATTCGACCGGCTTTCCGGCAGTTATTCTGACGGCGAACCATACGCGACTGGATCAGGAAAGGAGGTAATGACAGTGGGACGTAAAGTGCCCTCGCCACACACCGTTGGGCGGCTTGCGAAGTATAAATGTAGATTTAGATGTAGATGTAGACCGAACAAGCTGAATTACCGTGCCGGCAGATCGCTCGGTTAATCCCGCGCGGCAGTGTTGTAACATAGTCTGGTTATCTGAGCAGGGAAGACTACGCAGCCGGTTTCTCATACAGAAATGGCTTTTGAAAGTTGTTATATGAGAAAAGATCGTGTTATGCCCCCTACGAGAAAAATAAACCCTCAAATTTATTAAATACAATTTTATTTTATACCTTTGCTGTATTGAAGCACGATCATTTATTTCATGCGATCAGCTGATTTCAGCAATGTGTTCGCACGTAATGTGTACGCCTGTGATTTAAATACGCAGTCTCAAACATTTTGGGGCAAAAGGACAGTTGACAGTGGGCCCAAATGGTTCAAATGGCTCTGAGCACTATGGGACTTAACATCTTAGGTCATCAGTCCCCTAGAACTTAGAACTACTTAAACCTAACTAACCTAAGGACGTCACACAACACCCAGCCATCACGAGGCAGAGAAAATCCCTGACTCCGCCGGGAATCGAACCCGGGAACACGGGCGTGGAAGCGAGAACGCTACCGCACTACCATGAGATGCGGGCACACAGTAGGTCCACAACTGATTATATTGAGATATGGAACCTACGGTCGGAAATGCATATTTTTTGTGTTAAGGACATCCACAGCGTACACCGCACAACAACAACGTAGCTCGTACTCATTGCCCAAAGCAACAGCCGCCAATCTCAGTGTATGTACGAGGCGTGTTTTTTTAAAGTAAGTACCGTTTCGAAATTAAAAAAAGAAGTGCTGTTGTTGTTGTTTTCTTCAGTCCTGAGACTGGTTTGATGCAGCTTTATATGCTACTCTATCCTGTGCAAGCTTCTTCATCTCCCAGTACCTACTGCAACCTACATCTTTCTGAATCTGCTTAGTGTATTCTTCTCTTGGTCTCCAGCTACGATTTTTACCCTCCACGCTGCCCTCCAATACTAAATTGATGATCCCTTGATGCCTCAGAACATGTCCTACCAACCGATCCCTTCTTCTGGTCAAGTTGTGCCAGTAACTTATCTTCTCCCTAATCCTATTCAATACTTCCTCATTAGTTATGTGATGTACCCATCTAATCTTCAACATTCTTCTGTAGCACCACATTTCGAAAGCTTCTTTTCTCTTCTTGTCTAAACTATTTATCGTCCATGTTTCACTTCCATATATGGCTACACACCATACAAATGCTTTCAGAAATGACTTCCTGACACTTAAATCTATACTCGATGTTAACAAATTTCTCTTCTTCAGAAACGCTTTCCTTGCCATTGCCAGTCTACATTTTATATCCTCTCTACTTCGACCATCATCAGTTATTTTGCTCCCCAAATAGCAAAACTCTTTTACTACTTTAAGTGTCTCATTTCCTAATCTAATTCCCTCAGCATCACCCGACTTAATTCGACTACATTCCATTATTCTCGTTTTGCTTTTGTTGATGTTCATCTTATATCCTCCTTTCAAGACACACTCCATTCCGTTCAATTGCTCTTCCAAGTCCTTTGCTGTCTCTGACAGAATTACAATGTCATCGGCGAACCTCAAAGTTTTTATTTCTTCTCCAGGGATTTTAATACCCACTCCGAATTTTTCTTTTGTTTCCTTTACTGCTTGCTCAATATACAGATTGAATAACGTCGGGGAGAGGCTGCAACCCTGTCTTACTCCCTCGACTCTTATAACTGCCATTTGGTTTCTGTACAAATTGTAAATAGCCTTTCGCTCCCTGTATTTTACCCCTGCCACCTTTAGAATTTGAAAGAGAGTATTCCAGTCAACATTGTCAAAACCTTTCTCTACGTCTACGAATGCTAGAAACGTAGGTTTGCCTTTCCTTAATCTTTCTTCTAAGATAAGTCGTAAGGTCAGTATTGCCTCACGTGTTCCAGTATTTCTACGGAACCCAAACTGATCTTCCCCGAGGTCGGCTTCTATTAGTTTTTCCATTCGTCTATAAAGAATTCGAGTTAGTATTTTGCAGCTGTGGCTTATTAAACTGATTCTTCGGTAATTTTCACATCTGTCAACACCTGCTTTCTTTGGGTTTGGAATTATTATATTCTTCTTGAAGTCTGAGGGTATTTCGCCTGTTTCATACATCTTGCTCACCAGATGGTACAGTTTTGTCAGGACTGGCTCTCCCAAGGCTGTCAGTAGTTCCAATGGAATGTTGTCTACTCCGGGGGCCTTGTTTCGACTCAGGTCTTTCAGTGCTCTGTCAAACTCTTCACGCAGTATCGTGTCTTCCATTTCATCTTCATCTACATCCTCTTCCATTTCCATAATATTGTCCTCAAGTACGTCGCCCTTGTATAGACCCTCTATATACTCCTTCCACCTTTCTGCTTTCCCTTCTTTGCTTAGAACTGGGTTTCCATCTGAGCTCTTGATATTCATACAAGTGGTTCTCTTTTCTCCAAAGGTCTCTTTAATTTTCCTGTAGGCAGTATCTATCTTACTCCTAGTGAGATAAGCCTCTACATCCTTACATTTGTCCTCTAGCCATCCCTGCATAGCCATTTTGCACTTCCTGTCGATCTAATTTTTGAGACGTTTGTATTCCTCTTCGCCTGCTTCATTTACTGCATTTTTATATTTTCTCCTTTCATCAATTAAATTCAATATTTCTTCTGTTACCCAAGGATTTCTACTAGCCCTTGTCTTTTTACCTACTTGATCTTCTGCTGCTTTCACTACTTCATCCCTCAGAGCTACCCATTCTTCTTCGACTGTGCTTCTTTCCCCCATTCCTGTCAATTGCTCCCTTATGCTCTCCCTGAAACTCTGTACAACCTCTGGTTTTTTCAGTTTATCCAGGTCCCATCTCCTTAAGACGTGCTAAGATATCACAATCATTTTATTTTTACATGAAAGCCTGTACCTTAATCTAATTGTCAACATAATTTCCGTCAATATTGAAGCACTTGTCATAACGTTATACCAGTTTTTAAATACCCTTCTCATAGAAGTCTGCCTCCTGACATGTTAACCACTGCATCACCACTGTTTTGACTTTGTCATCGTCTTGAAGACGCTGACCGCCCAGGTGTTTCTTCAAGTGCAGGAACAGATGGTAGTCACTGGGCGCAAGATCGGGGCTGTACGGAGGATGATCTAGAGTTTCCCATCGAAAAGATGTGATGAGATCTTTGGTCTGACTCTCCACATGCGGACGGACATTGTCTTGCAGCAAAGCGGTGCCCTTGCACAACTTGCCACGTCTTTTGTTCTGAATTGAACGACGCAGATTGTGCAGTGTCTTACAGTAAGCTGCTGCATTGATTGTCTCATTACGAGGCAGAAATTCCACAAGCAATACTCCTTTTGTGTCCCAAAAAATTGTGCACATGATTTTCAGGGCAGAAATTGTTTGCTTAAACTTCAGTTTTCTGGGTGAATCTGAATGCCGCCATTCCATGGAGTGTCGCTTTGATTCTGGTGTGACGTAGGCCACCCATGTTTCATCTTGAAAAAACTCCTGGGCGGTCAGCGTCTTCAAGATGATGACGAAGTCAAAACAGTGGTGATGCAGTGCTTAACAAGTCAGGCGACAGACTTCTATGAGGACGGTATTCAAAAACTGGTACAACGTTATGTCAAGTGCCTCAATGTTGACTGAAATTAAGTAGAAAAGTATATTAAGGTACAGGTTTTCTTGTAAAAATAGCAGGTCTTTTTTAATTTCAAAACGGTACTTACTTAAAAAACATGCCCCGTATTGCAACAGCGCATGCAATTCTGCCGCACTCTCGCAGAGATGCCTGGCGTCTATTTAACAACGAAACAGGTAGCGGGCGATAAACAGCGTACATCCCTGACCACCAAATAGACATACTGTACACAACTTGTCTCATGACAAGTGTGTGATGTGACGACCGCATGCATCAGACTGGCGCATTAACCTGTGCCACACACACCACTACCCGCTGGTGTCAATTGTCCATTGCATCAGGCAGTTTGTGATATGCTCGTGGTAGTGTGTGTTGCTGTCTACAGTGCTTGCCGCATAGTCAAAGATGGAACGTTATTTGTCATGCGAGTTGCCAGAGATGCATTTAATGTACATTGTGGCAGGATGTAGTTCCTGGAAAGCAGCAAGAACATACAGAAAATGGTTTCCCAACAGACGTCATCCTAATTGGAAAAAGTTTACCTTCGTGGATACCAACTTACGACGGGGTCGTTCACGCCACAGATAACCTATCACGGTTCCCGCCAAAGGCATGTCCCAACAGTAAACTCTGAGGAGATGGTGTTGGGTGGTGTGACCGACCACCCAGCAATAAGCACTGGTCAGGGTGCCCTTGAAACACACACTTCGAGGCACACAGCTTAGAGATTACTTTTGGAACAGGTATTACACCTCTATCTTAAAGAATGTGTGCAAGGGATTTTGAACCCCACATTCACTTCTATCAATGGATTATGCACAGAAGTGCAGTAGTGCCGCACTTTGTGCACTTCGCAGTGTTCACGGAGAAGCTTCATTCACCCGTGATGGTGCTTTCAACAGCCGCAACAGTCATGACTGGAGTGAGGACGATCTCCATACCAACCATATCGGAAGCCACCTGCAAACGTATGGGCGGAAGTTGTAAGGATTCACCTTATTTACTGCCTCACGATTTGACTGGTCAACGTTAACTGGTGTTCCTGCGAGATGTGGTGCCACAGTTCTTGTCCGCGAAAGACTGTGATTTCAGCACTTGGGTGTTAGTGTCCGGAGCACCTGAATGATACGTATCCTAATCATTTGATTGAAGGGAAGGTCCTGTTCCATGACAAGTGCTATTGCCGGATCTCATACCTTTGGACTTTTTTCTCTAGGATTCTCTAGTTCGATTACAACTTCATATTCCCTATCAACTGCTGGACCAATAGTCACATGTTTCGACCACTGGAAGTAAACTTTTACATAGAAACAGCAGAAATGACGCCATTCTGAAACGAATTAGCTAGATGGCTAGCTGCTTCTCTGCAGATGAGTCTTATACTCTCACCTACGACACATTGCCTTGGTGATGGTGGAGGCAGTTGAGATCCGGTCTGCTCCTGTGCCCCCACTGTCGATTGGAGGCTCCAATAGAGGTGGGGCACTTGGGGGAAGCGGAGGAAATAGAGAGGCTACCTTGAGAGGGAGGGGTGTCCTTGAGGGGAGACCTTGAGGTGGAGGCAAACGGGGAGGCCTTAAGGAAGCAGAGGAAATAGGGGGTAGAGGGTGCCTTGAGTGGTGTCCTTGAGATGCTGAGGTCAAGGCAGAGGGGGAGGACTTCAGGGAGAAGGGCAAGAGATGGCCTGTTCTTCAACTCTGGCATCTGCTCCGAGGTCCTCAAGACTTTCCTGCCAAGTGCAGTGACAGACAGAGTGTCATTGCTACTAATGCCAGAGATATGCACTAGCTTGGGTCTTAGATATGCATTTTCACTTCCACTGCTAGACTGCTGTATCATCGTCGAGTAGTGACCCGCACTTACAAACAGCCATCATAGCCTGTCTGCCACTGTTCCATCGCTTTGTCTACAAATAAATAATCAAAACCAATGCTGAGAGCTTTCATTGAAATAATGGTCATATTATTGTTTTAGTGATGAACAGATATTAATGGTTTTATTATGCCGTTTTTCAAACAGTAGCTAAAATTGAGTGCTGTGGTCCAAACACAACATTTTATAAATACAAATGTAATGTAACTGCGTCTCTTGACGTTTTCCAGGTGTAATTAGTATTCCAAGTGGTTCAGGCTTACAGCCGGGTGACGTTGACATTCTACCATGATATTTCGCATAACAACAATTCAGCCATCTTCAGGTGAGTTTTACACTGTAGATTGTTGGTACACATCATGGACAAAACATACAACTGTTGCAGACGCACATATACATAGGTTACTGCTTCATGAGTGTCCTCTATCGAGTTTAGCACCCTGTGTCAAAACCCTGTGTCAAATAATATTGTGCACACAAAGAAAGCAGGTTACCTGAATAGCAGAGATCTGTGCAAGGACGCTCGAATCATTCTGGAGAGTATCCCCATGTTATCTAATAGGGCAGCACACACTAGCAGCTGGGTGACAGTGCCGACTACAGCTGACATGCACCAGCCAGAATTTCTCGTGGAATAGGGATCTGTTGACTTTTCTTCAGCTGAGGAATGTAGTCTCATTATTTATTTAATTGCAAACTATACAATCACTTGCAGTTATCTGATAACTAATGCATACAGTCAACATTCAATGGGACCAGAGCAGACAAGTGGTATCGGTAGGTTCAATATTTAATATTTCCGTCAGATCGCATCACGCAGTTAACGCTTTTGAACAGCTTTTGAACTCATTGAATTTCCGGATGTAACACCCAATTAGACTCTTTGAACGTATTTTGGGCTGGAGCATAACGAGGTATCTCGAACAGAACGACCTCCTCCATGTCAACCAGTAGGCGTTTCGAAAACATAGATCATGTGAAACCCAACTCGCACTTTCCTCACTTGACATCCTGGCAGAAGCCATGGATCAAGTCAGTCAGGTAGATGCAGTATTTCTCGATTTCTGAAAAGCGTTTGACTTGGTACCATACCAGTGCTTATTATGGAAAGTACGTTCAAAATGATTTATCACATGAAATTTGTGACTGCCCTGAGGACTTCTTGGTAGGAAGGTGGTGAGACATCGACAGATGTTGAAGAAACTTCGGATTACCCCGGGGAACTGTGCTGTTCTTGTTGTACACATATCAAAAAAAGTTTTGCATCACCTCGTTTCCGAGAGTTCCGGGACCTGTGCTGAAAATTACAATAGAGATCAACATAAACATCATTTACGCCCTTTTTATTGCTCATGAAAAGCAGACATTTCACGTTGTACCACCATACAGCAAGGCCTACAGAGGTGTTTGTCCAGATTGCTGTACGCACCGGTACCTCTAATAACCAGTAGCACGGCCTCTTACATTAATGCATGCCTGTATTCGTCGTGGAATACTATCCACAAGTTCAACAAATCACTGTTTGTCCAGATCGTCCCACTCCTCAACGGCGATTCGGCGTAGATACCTCAGAGTGATTGGTGAGTCACGTCGTCCATAAACAGCTCTTTCAATCTATCCCAGGCATGTTCAATAGTGTTTGTGTCTGGAGAACATGCTGGCCACTCTAGTTGAGCGATGTCTATATCCTGAAGGAAGTCATTCGCAAGATGTGGACGATGGGGGCGCGAATTGTCGTTCATAAAGACGAATGCCTCGCCAATATGCTGCCGATATAGCTGCACTATCAATCGGAGGATGGCAATACGTATCATACAGCCGTTACAGCGCCTTCCATCCCAAAAAACCAGCAGGGAACTTCCAGTTTGCTGACTCACTGGACAGTGTGTCTAAGGCGTTCAGCCTGTCCGGTTAGCCTCTAAACACGTCTCCGACGATTGTTTGGTTGGAAGCATATGGGACACTCATCGCTGGCCGTTGTGGCCGAGCAGTTCTAGGTGCTTCGGTCGCAGGTTCGAATCCTGCCTCGGGCATGGTGTGTGCGATGTCCTTAGGTTATTTAGGTTTAAGTAGTTCTAAGTCTAGTGGACTGATGACCTCAGCTGTTAAGTCACATAGTGCTCAGATCAATTTGAACCATTTGAACCATATGTACTTAAACAACAATTTCTCCCGCGCTCCATACGTAAATGGAACGCGAAAAATCCCTAATAAGTGGTGGAGAGGGACGTGCCCCAAGCCGTGCTCAGTGGTTCGCTGAGTATAGATGTAGATGTAGCTGTGGATGTAGAAAACTATCAGAATTATAGGGTTAACAGACAGACGCTTCAACTTGTTAGTGTGCCGATGTGTGCAGCCTGCGAAAGCAGCGCCTCCCCTAATATCTGTTGCCCGGAGCGGAGGTGCAGTGAGCAGTATGGGCGCTCGCGCAAAAACGCAGCGGCCTGGCGCGCCTCGGCTCCTGGAATGCAGCCGGCCGCGTGAAAGGGTGCGTTCCGACACCGCGCGGCGCTTTTTGCCGGCCTCGCCCCGCCCCGCTGTTAGCAGAGGAGAGCGGCCGCCCGTCCACCTGTCCTTCCTTTCTTTCCTGTTTTTAGTCCCGTCTCCGGCTGTCAAGACTTCTGGGAATCGATCGCAAAGCACGCTCATCTAGAAGTCCCGTGTTCTAAAGCCGGCTGGCGTCCTGGCTGCACTTGAGGCAGGTTGCACCACGGCTCACACACTTTCACTATTACAGGGTGTATCATATCGATTAGGAGTAGGTTTATTTTAAGTAAATATGTATCTGCAGTTTATGAAGTGTGCTTTCTGTGTTGTTTGAACTCCTTGATGTACGGCAAGAAAATTAGTTTTGTAACGTAGATATAAAAAAAGCAAAAGAATATGTTGAAATTTTAAATTATTGTACTATGAATATGTTTATGAAAGAAGTGTGTTTGTTAAAAGCTGGTTCATGCTTAGGGCACTTGTACTTGCAACATGTAAACGCTGTAGGGAAGTCTTTCCGCAAAGGAAGTGGCATGCCGCCATGTAACAGGTGGGTTTGGCTGTCGAACTGAGAGGCTCCTTTGTGTGAACAGCGCGCAGGGTGTGGCTAGCCTTAGCACAGTACATCTCGACGGTACTAAGACAGGCAATTGGAAGCTGCATTAGAAGGGATTTGCCTCGGATGTTGATCGACCTGTTATTTGGTATTCACGGAATAATGGAATGGCTCTAACGTGTTGAAAATCCGACGCCAAGAAGAGGTTTTATAGAGTATTCGCACATCAAGAGGTCTGAGTTCAGTTAGCCGCCATTTCTGCTGACACTAATTTTCGCCACTGCTTCACAGACTTCATACATTCAGTTACGTAATGTATATTGGTACGGACCACTTAATTTGTGTGCTGTTTCAATAATAATCACATAGAACGTCAACACGTGTTCATAACTTCAATCCTGATCACGAACCTACGCAGGGTTCTCACCTAAGTGCTACTAAAACCGAGTATCCTGATATTAATGAACAATTCTGGCATTTAAAAGTGATTTTTTGTCAAAAGTGAAAGGAGTAGCAAAAGCTAAAGTAAGAGTGAAATTTGGATGCTTTGTTTATGGACTACTCGAAGTGTAATTATTAAGGTAGGAAGTTTAACTAGAAAAATTTAAAGATCAATCAATAGGAAAGTGAAAGCAATAATTATTTACAAGCTAAAACCATAAAAGTGAAGTTGGGTAGGCTTTTGCTAAAGTATCCTTAGTGTATTGTAAAATATAGTTTTCTAGGATTAAAGTGCAAGATTTTGTAAATATTACTGCCAAGAAAACCTCCTTCACAGGTCATTAAAGTACAAGTACATACCAATCTTTAATGAGCCGATTTGCGATAGTGCTATTGGAAGTGGAGTTATGTACATTTTCAAAGATAGTGTACTTTTGGTACCCTTCATGAATGGTTCCTTTCGAAGTGAATTAAGCGTAGTGTTGCATTTTATTACCTTGCAAAGTAATTGAAGTGAATGATTAGCTTTTAGAGACAGTTTTAGTTTTGTAATAATCGAACAAGCTTGGCTAGTGAAACTATACCAGTTCGTGCGTCCCCATCATATTGTCCTCCTATTAAGAAAAAAAATGGACTATTACTGTTACCAGAGAAAACTGCTAATGTAGAGCAGCTTAAACAGTGTATTTAAGATGTTATTCATCTTTATTTTTGCTAATCATGTCAGTCAAGATAGAAAGCCTTCATGTCCAAAATCTTTCTGCACTTCATGCAGTGATGTTTCAGTAGTTTGATTAAGTAAAGATAATGATTTTGGCCGTCATTAGTATCAGCTCGGTACAGTTTTGCTCCCCATAATTTACTAGGGCGTATGTTATTGATAACTGCTACAACACACAGTACAGAGTGCACTGTGTCAGTTTGTATCCTGTTTGCTATTCAAAGGGAAATCTCAACAGAAGTAACTTCAATAACTAATATCCAATTCTCGCAAACTGTCAATTTCACAAAATCCGAATTATAATCCGATACGCTTTGCCATAAGACACACGCACGGTCTAACTTTGAAACCCTCGCAGAGAGCAACATTAGCGTCTTTCATGGCACGTTAGTGTTATAAGGGGCGTTCAGTACGTAATTAAACAGACTTTTTCTTAAAGGTAGTTGTTTTCATCCAGGATTCCAAAAAACCATATTATACCCCACATTTGGCTATAAAACCCTATTTTTCAGCATAATCTCCGTTCTATACGACCTTATTGGAAAGGTATGTGCGCCCGCATTGTACCACTCTATAGTCGGCCAACGTCTCGCTGCATCAATATCCTCCTCATCACTCACATACTGCTCTCCCCCCCCCCCCCCCCCCCCCCGTAATGTATCCGTCATTGGGCCAATGGGCCAAACAGATGGAAGGCGAGAACTAATAGACGAGTACGAGTATGTCAACACTGCCAGCAGATTCGTCCAGCTGAGCAGCGAGGTGTCTGACCGTGATCTGTCGACGACCTCTAATGAGAGTGTCCACACGTTCCAGCATTACAGAATCACAGCTGTGTGCGGCCGCCAGGCACATGGAACATCGGACAACTTCGCGCGACCTTGTTACAATGATGACAGGCGTCTCGCCCAACGACTCGTTGTGCTTTCACTGTCAGGTCTCTCTAGACATTCTGCAAGCGCCTGTGAATATGTGTGATGCTCTCGTTTTCCTCCAAAAGAAACTCTGATACACTATGTGATTAAAAGTACCCGGACACACCCAAAAACATACGTTTTTTATATTAGGTGCATTGCTCTGCCACCTACTGACACATATTCAACATCAGCGACCTCAGTAGTTATTAGACGTCGTGAGACAGCAGAATGGAGCGCTCCGCGAAACTCATGGACTTCAGGTGATTGGGTGTCACTTGTGTCACACGTCTGTACGCGAGATTTCCATACTTCTAAATATCCCTCGGACCACTGTTTCCGATGTGATAGTAAAGTGGAAACGTGAAGGAACACAAAAGCTTACAGTCCGACCTCGTCTGTTGACTTACAGAGATCGCCAACAGTTGAAGAGGTTCGTAATGTGTCATAGGCAAACATCTATCCAGAGCATCACACAGAAATTCCAAACTGCATCAGGATCCACTGCAAGTACTATGACTGTTAGACAAGAGGTGAGAAAACTTGGATTTCATGGTCAATCGGCTGCTCATAAGCCACACATCACGCCGGTAAATGCCAAACGACGCGTCTCTTAGTGTAAGGAAGGTAAACATTGGACGATTGAACAGTAGAAACACGTTGTGAGGAGTGACGAATCACGGTACAGAGTGTGGCGATCAGATGGCAGAGTGTGGGTATGTCGAATGCCCAGTGAACGTCATTTGCCAGCCTGTGTAGTGCCAAAAGTAAAATTTGGAGGCGGTGGTGTTATGGTGTGGTTGTGTTTTTCATGGAGGGGACTTGCACCCCTCGTTGTTTTGCGTGGCACTATCACAGCATAGGCCTACATTGATGTTTTAAGCAATTTCTTGCTTCCCACTGTTGAAGAGCATTTCGGGATAGCGATTGTATCTTTCAACAAGATCGACCACCTGTTCATAACGCTCGGCCTGTAGCGCAGTAATGGACTTGCTTGCACGGAGTCCTGACCTCAATACCTCAGAGCACCTTTGGGATATTTTGGAACGCCGACTTCGTGCCAGACCTCACCTAACGACATCGATACCTCTCCTCAGTGCAGCACTCCCTGACGAATGGGCTGCCGTTCCCCAAGAAAACTTCTAGCACCTGATTGAACGTATGCCTGCGAGAGTTGAAACTGTCATCAAGGCTGAGGGTGGGCCAACACCATATTGAATTCCAGCATTACCGATGGAGGGCTCCACGAACTTGTAAGTTATTTTCAGCCAGGTGTCCGGGACTGAAGCGGAAATATTCCATGATGTTTATTCCGCATTTTTTCAACTGAAATTGGCAGAGAAAAAAAGGTGATTACTGTTTAACGCCCTTCGTAGAGTACACGGTACGTTCACGTGACGTCGCCGTTGACCAAGACGTAATAGTGAATAAATACTAAGGATATCCGAATCCTCGATCGTAAAATATCAGCTTCAAATTTTCTACGAGTTTTCTATTTTTAGGAACCGTATCACACACAAATGTTCTCTTTTTAAATGCAACAATTTCTATCACCTGAATCTTTTCAGCCAGCAAGTCCATAGAAACGGCTGTGTAGAAGTTATAAAAAATATTGCGACCCACTCCTGCTTCGCACGACTAGCGCTACGTGTCGACGGCCGGTCGACTTCTAGCGTAGCTGTAACAAGTTGTACAGGGTGAGCCACCTAAAACTTGCACCGCAAATATTTCGAAAATGGAAACTGCTGTTGACGTGCGGTTTTCACAAAATGACTGTGCTCAGGGGCTCATATTGTTAGCCAATGAAGAGATTATAATAATACCTAGAAAGTGCACTTTTTGTACAAGCATACACCTTTTTTTAATGGGACAATGCCTATTGACGTTAACTGAGTAATGTAGCGAAAATCAGAATGTCAATGGTGTTTGTTGCAGAATTACGATGCCAGTCGTTTACGGGATATTGGATTTTGAAAAGTTTCCACACAGGCACTTGTTTGTACCATTCAACCTGCGTAGTTGCTAGGTACGATGTTGTTATGTTTGCTTACAGTGTGGTTGTATGTCCCTGGAGTGCATTGCCACTTGCTTGTCAGAGTGTGACAGTCCAAGCAATAGGTCGTGACTGGACGACGGGATCTACGAATGCAGAAAAAGCAGACATCCTCATGGTGTGTGGACAGTGTAGGAAGATTGTAGTTCATTCTTGTACGGTGTATGCGGCAAGATATACCAACAGACGCCAACCATCACGGCAATTATTACCAAATTGATAGTGTAACATCTAGCCAACGTAGCGGAAAGAAACAAGTGACCACAGAAGAGGGAGAATTATCGCTCTTGCTGCTGTTGCAGTCAATCTCGTGTTAGCTCCCCCGCGATCGCACGAGGATATGGCATGAGTCAGGCAACTGTCCTATGCTTTCTCCCATCGACATAGGGTCCATCCCCACCACATCTGTCTCCATCAAGAGCTATATGGAAACGATTATCAGAATCACGTTAGCTTCTGTAAATGGGTATCATGGCAGGATACTCCAGATGTATCATTAATGTTGTTTAGTGGTAAAGCTACGTTTACCAATTACGGTCAGGTGAAGAGCCAAAACATGCGCTATTAGTCTGTTGGCAATCTCAGCTGGCTTCGTCAGGTGGAACGCCAGTGTCCATGCAGTGTGAACGTGTGGTGTGCGGTAGTAAACCAACAGCTCTTAGGCCAGATTTTCATAGAAGGAATACTGAACGCGCAGAAGTATCGCAGCCTTGCAACAGGCCATCTTCCACGGATGCTACAAGACGTTTCTCTGCCGACTGGGAGAAACCCCTGGTGCCAACATGATGGCTGTTCAGCCCATAGTGCACGAACTACTATAGCATGTCTTCACGTACTATTTCCAAATCGTTGGATTGGACGCTGAAGACCTGTACCTTGAAACTTGCTGGCAGATTAGAACTGTGTGCCCGACCGAGACTCGAACTCGGCACCTTTGCCTTTCGCAGGCAAGTGCTCTACAAACTGAGCTACCGAAGCACGACTCACGCCCGGTACTCACAGCTTTACTTCTGCCAATACCTCGTCTCCTACCTTCCAAGGTAAGTGCACACTCCGCTGCAGAGTGAAAATCTCATTCTGGAAACCTGTACCTTGCCAGATTTGACACATGTAGACTTTTATCTGTGGGGAAAGGTGAAAGACGCTGTCTACAAAGACATACCCTCTACACCATATGATATGCAACGACGAGTTACTGCAGGCTGCTCGGACATTAGTGCTAGCACACGTGCAGCAGTCGTGCACACCAGACTGGAAGCGTGTATTGCCGCTGTCAGTGGTCGTTTTGAGCACAGCCTGAGATGGTCAGTTGTCTCGTTACTGGTTAGAATCCGCATCACTAGTTTATGCACTTGTATTGTTTTCTAGTGTGTGCTACCACAGCTATTGTATCAGTATCGGTGCGGGAACTTTTTAAAATAAGATATCTCCTAAACGACTCACACTAAGATGCTCCGACAAACGCCACTGATATTCTGATTTAGCCTACTTTCGATCTGTCACTGTCAATAGACGCTGTTGCACTTAAAACTCTAATTATTATTAGGATCTGTTGATTAGTTAACAATACGAGCCTCTGACTACCAGTCCATTCTGTGAAAACAGCGGGTCAACAGCACTCTCAATTTCGGCAATAACAGTGGTTAAAATTTTGGGTGATTAACCCTTCCTTGAGAATTAGTTTATCTGCTAGTGAAAACTGTATCAAAATCCCTGCAGCAGTTTCCTGAGATTAGCCTTCACATACAGACAGCAAAGCGCTGGACTTCAATTTTCTAACATGTATAGATACGGATGTCCACCCCGATACCTGACTGGTCAGCGCGGCGGTCTGTCACGCCAAGGGGCTCGGGTTGGATTCCCGGCTGGGTCGGAGATTTCCTCCGCTCAGGGACTGGGTGTTGTGTTGTCCTCATTATCATTTCATCATCATCATCATCAGTGGAAGGCAACGGGAAACCACCATTGGAATCACTTCCCTAGACGCTCATCCAGTGGACCTCTCTGACAAGGCTTCCCCCATGACAAGACCTGCCGTAAGGCAGAACACAAAGTTATAGATACATATATAGACACATACAGTTCCTCGTTAAACTTGGCTGCTCTCCGGAGTTGTGGCAGCTGTTTTGCTGCTTTTTGGCTATGGAGCCCCTCCTTTATACCTGGCTTTATAGCTGACTTGTAGGTCCCATCATTACCACGACAATTCATTCCAAACGCTAACTCAGTGTGGAACATATAACAATACATAGAATATTCCACACTCATCATCACTAAAATTGTAAATTATACGAGTAGACTTTAGTTGTGAATCAGTCTATCTGTTATTGAAAACTAAATCAAAATCCCCACAGCAGTTCCTGAGATAAACTCCCACTTACAAACAACAAAACCCGAAGTGGGATTCTGATGAAATGTAAGTTAACAGTCACTTCAGTCAGTGACTTATGTTCTGACCAAGTAGAAGAGATTGTCAGAGGATACTAGAACAACGCTCAAGTTATAGTCACCAGAAGTTTAGCAGGAAAATCGCTGCATCCTATGTGACTTATTACAAATTGTAAGTCCTCACCGGGATGTCTTTTCCAAATTTAATAAGTAGCTCTGATTGCAGTTGAAGCGTAAATCAATACCGTTTGGTGGAATGCTAGATTGCCTGAGTCAAATAATACGGGATATACTAGGAAGAGGATCTTTCACCCCGTCTGCGTAAAGACGTAACGCTTTATGAGACTGGAAAGGTAAAGCCACAGCACTTAGGGTACTTTCAGATAACCAGTTGGTACTGTCATTTCATAACGACTCGTCAACAATCAAAAGAAGAACCGCCAGTGATGTTTTGAAAATATTTTATTTTAAGTTAGACAGCATTATACCGAGAGAGAGAGAGAGAGAGAGACACCACGGTGTAAATCTGCACGCTTTTGCCTACGTTCGTGTATTTCTTTTTCCACCGTTACTATTTATTGGTACAGATTGACCTGTAAAATCTCTTCTAATTCTTTTTGGTCTTTTAGTGCCCAATTTTCTCTCATTATTATTCTCATTAAAGGTAAATGTAAAGTTTTCCATTCTGGTCGTAGACATGTCATCCTCTGCCAGGGCTGTCAGTGGATGCAGTATGGAGGGGTGCGTGGCCAGGAAAAATTCCTGGGAGTACCAGGAATTGAACCCGGGTCCCCCGTATGTCAGTCAGTCTCAATGGTTGCACATTAGATTAATCAGTACCTTCTAGCTCGGAACAGTGGCAGGCTCCAACGTGTGTTTTTGAGAAAGATCCAACATTTAGTGTTCCTGTTACTTTTAGTACTCTGTACGCACAAGCATTAGTAATTGAAAACGAATCGGCACATTTACAAGCTTTAATTTGTTTTTGACTCGTCTCATTGTCCTTCGGAAATATACGAAGCCTAATTGCTAATTCTTTTCGTTCTTTGCCGTTGTTAATAGAACTCATAATCAGAAATCAGACAACTACTTTTCACTTAAAACAATTCAAAACACATTCTCAGAACCCCTCAATACCATAACTGCAACGTAACTATGCACTCTGTCGTCAGTTATCGGAAAGAAGTCATACTTAAACAACCTTGCATTCATTCAAAAATGCAATCATAGCACAATAGGTTACTGTAGTCGTGGACAACTGAGCATTGTCAGGATCGGCTGTGGACGTGAGAATCTCATCTTGCATTTGCGAACACTTAGAGTTGCGCTCTGTAAAACTACGATTCGATTGCCTACTACATGAATGGCTTAGGAAATGGTAGTATTACCGGTAGCATTGGTTGTTGTTGTTGTTGTTGGGATGTTTAAGGGGGACTAAACAGCTAAGGTCATCAGTCCCCCATTCCAAAAAACCGGCGAAACAAAATTTACGGAACAGGTAAAACCTCAAGGGGGGAGGAGACGCCCCTCCCCCCAGTCACTGAAAGAACACCAATGTGTCAGCGAACACTAGAGACAAGAAGAGTACAGACGAACACTGGACAGAAAGAAACGGAAGAAAATAAGAGGGTCGGAGACTGGTTGACTGACCATGGGTACAAAAATTGGGAAAGAGTCAACCATCCGAATACACACATTAAAATCTGCAACCAATGAGACACTCGAGGACAAGATACACAGAAAGGGAAAGGGACAGGTCCCCCCTAAATGGAACCATAAAAAGGACTACCACGGATAAAATTTAAAACGTCGTCAGCCATGGAGGCATCGTCGCATAAAACCAAAGGCAACGTGCCCGGGAGATTAAAAGTCTGCCGGAGGATGCGCAGGCAGGGACACTCCAACAAAATGTGGGCGACCGTCAACCGGGACCCACACTGACACAGGGGGGGATCCTCCTGACGCAAAAGATGTCCGTGCGTCAGGTAGGTATGGCCGATGCGGAGCCGACACAGGACGACAGAGTCCCTGCGAGAAGCCCGCAGGGAGGACTGCCACACATCGGTCGTCTCCTTGACAGCCCGCAGTTTATTCGGAGAAGTCAGGCTACGCCACTCGTCACGCCACATCTGAAGCACCTTACGGCGCAACGCCAGCTGCAAATCACGAGCCGGGAGGCCGATCGCCAAAGTGGGGGCGTCGACCGCCCCTTTGGCCAGCCTGTCGACACGTTCATTCCCCGGGATGCCAACGTGACCTGGCGTCCAAACAAAGACCACCGAACGACCAGAGCGGGTAATGGCAAAAACAGACTCCTGAATAAAGGATACCAGAGGACAAGAGGTATAGCAGCGGTCGATAGCCTGGAGGCTGCTCAGGGAGTCACTGCAGATGACGATGGACGTACCTGAGCAGGAACGCATATGCTCAAGAGCGCGCAATATGGCCACCAGCTCTGCAGTAAAAATACTGCAGCCAGCCGGCAAGGAGCGCTGTTCAACATGGGCAGCGTGAGCAAAAGCGTAGGCAGGACGACCATCCACCAGGGAACCATCAGTGTAGACAGGCTCACAGCCTGAAAACGAGGCGACGAGCGCAAGAAAACGGTGACGGAGGGCCACATGCGGAACCGAGTCCTTGGGTTCCCGTGCCAAGTCCAGGCGGACGGACGGACGGGTCAGACACCAGGGAGGCGTGGGTGCACAGGCCCGGAAGGGCGGCAGAAGAGGGAACGACCCCAGTTCCGACAGCAGGGACTGGACACGGACAGCAATGGAAAGCCCAGACCTAGGTCGCCGGTCGGGCAGAGGGAGGACCCTGGCAGGGAAAAGCAGGCGATGATTGGGATGGCCCGGTGAGCAATGCACATGGACAGCATAGTCGGCGAGCAGTCGGTGGCGGCGAATCCGCAGCGGGGGAACCCCGGCCTCCACCAGCAGACTATCCACGGGGCTCGTACGGAAAGCACCAGTTGCAAGCCGAACCCCACAGTGGTGTATGGGGTCCAACAACGTCAACACTGAGGGCGATGCAGACCCATAGGCCAGGCTCCCATAATCAAGCCTGGACTGCACAAGGGCTCTGTACAATCGCAACAGCGTGCTGCGATCTGCACCCCAAGACGCATGGCTCAGGCAGCGGAGGGCGTTGAGGTGCTGCCAGCACTTTTGCTTCAGCTGAGTAATATGAGGAACCCATGTGAGCCGGGCATCAAAGACGAGTCCTAAGAAGCGGCTAGTGTCCACCACTTCAAGTAGGTGACCGTCGAGGTAAAGTTCCGGATGAGGGTGGACCGTCCGACGCCTGCAGAAGTGCATAACTCGAGTCTTGGCCGCAGAGAACTGAAATCCATGAGTCAGAGCCCATGATGCCGCCTTGCGAACGGCTGCTTGCAGCCTGCGTTCGGCGACTCCCGTAGTCGTTGAGCTAAATGAGATGCAGAAGTCGTCGGCATACAAAGAAGGAGACACCGACGACCCCACAGCTGCAGCCAGACCATTAATGGCCACTAGAAATAAGGAAACGCTCAATACCGAGCCCTGCGGGACCCCATTTTCCTGTATATAAGATGAACTAGAGGCGGCACCGACTTGCACCCGGAAAGAGCGGCGCAATAAAAAGTTTTGAAGAAAAGCTGGAAGCTGACCACGAAGACCCCACTCGCGCAACGTAGCAAGGATGTGATGCCTCCATGTTGTGTCATATGCCTTCCGCAGATCAAAAAATACAGCAACGAGATGCTGACGGCGGGAAAAGGCCGTACGGATAGCAGATTCCAGCCGCACCAAATTGTCCGCAGCAGACCGGCCCTGACGGAAGCCACCCTGGGATGGAGCGAGGAGACCGCGCGACTCAAGGACCCAACACAAACGCCGCCCCACCATACGTTCGAGCAATTTGCACAAAACGTTGGTTAGTGTAATGGGGCGATAGCCGTCCACCGCCAGAGGGTCCGCACCGGGCTTCAAGATGGGAACGATAACACCCTCTCGCCATTGCGACGGGAACACGCCCTCGCTCCAAATGCGGTTAAAGATGGTGAGGATGTGTCTCTGGCAGTCCCTGGAGAGATGCTTCAGCATCTGCGCGTGGATGCAGTCCGGTCCTGGCGCTGTATCAGGGCAATTGGCGAGGGCAGCAAGGAATTCCCTCTCGCTGAAAGGAGCATTGTATTTTTCAGAACGACGTGTGTGGAACGATAACGGCGTCCGCTCGGCGCGCTCCTTTAGAGAGCGAAAGGCAGGAGGGTAAGTTGCAGTCGCAGAGCTCGTAGCAAAGTGCGTGGCAAGGTGGTCAGCAATGGTGGCGGCGTCCGTGCAGACAGCGCCATCCAGGGAGATTCCAGGGACACCCATAGGGGTCTGGTATCCATAAATCCGCCGGATGCGGGACCACACGAGCGACGGGGAGACACGGGAGCCCAAGGATGAAATGTACCTCTCCCAGCATTCCTGCTTACGCCGTGCAATAAGACGACGGGCCAAGGCACGGAGCTTCTTAAAGGCGATGAGGGTCTCCAGAGACGGGTGCCGCTTATGACGCTGGAGAGCCCGCCTACGGTCGCGAATAGCCTCAGCAATCTCCGGCGACCACCAGGGGACAGACTTCCTCCGAGGGAGTCCAGAAGAGCGAGGGATGGCAGTCTCGGCCGCAGAAATAATTGACGAGGTCAAGACACGGACCACCTCGTCAATGTCACCCTGTGGGAGAGAAGCAATGGTGGCAGCGGAAGTAAAAGCCGGCCAGTCAGCCCTGTTGAGAGCCCAGCGGGGCAGGCGCCCAGAAGAATGACACTGGGGCAGTGACAAATAGATGGGAAAATGGTCACTACCACACAGGTCAGGATGCACTCTCCAGTGAAGGGATGGGAGAAGTCCGGGGCTGCAAAGAGAGAGATCGATGGCCGAGAACGAGCCATGGGCCACACTGAAATGCGTGGGAGCACCGGTGTTCAATAGGCTAAGGTCGAGCTGAGCCAACACATGCTCCACAGCGCGACCACGGTCATCGGAGACAGTCCCACCCCATAGAGGGTTGTGGGCATTGAAATCGCCCAGAAGCAGCAATGGCGGCGGGAGTTGAGCCAGCAGCGCAGCCAAGACATGTCGGGGGAGTTGCCCATACGGAGGAATGTAAACAGAGCAAACAGTAATAGCCGGCGAGAGCTCAATCCTGACAGCGACTGCCTCTAAAGGCGTCAGAAGGGGTACTGGTGAGCTACAGACAGAGTGGTGAACAAAGAGGCAAACTCCACCTGAAGCTCGTTGACAGTCAGCGCGGTTCTTATAGTATCCCCGATAACCGCGAAGGGCAGGGGTCCGCATTGCTGGAAACCAAGTTTCCTGAAGAGCAATGCACAGAACAGGGGAAACACTCAAAAGCATCCGGAGCTCAGGCAGGTGGCGGAAATAACCGCCGCAATTCCACTGGAGAATGGAAGCAGGAAGGGACTGGGAGGGCGTTAAGTCCACTAAGAGGCAGACGGCGCCGCAGAGTCAACGGCCGCCACCGAGCGAGAGTCAGCTGTGTCCATAGGAGACGTCCCCGAGGGTTCCGTGAGGGCGAGATCCGCGGCAGAGGCGAGGATCTCCACCGCATCCCCAGAGCCAGAGCTATTGACAGCAGGCGGTACTGAAACTGCCGGAGCGTCCTTCTTCTTGGACACGTTCCGGTCCTTCTTCTCGCGTCTGTCCTTTGGCTTAGAGGGCTGGGAGAGTTTCTCTGAAGGAGCGTCGGAGGCTGACGACGACGCAGAAGCCCTACGACCAGCAGGTGGATGAACCTTCAGCCACTGGCTGACATCCGGCGGGGTAGCAGAAGAAACGGAAGAAGGGAGGGCCCCGAGGGACCCCTTCCGCGAGAGAGGAGCCGGCAGAGACGACGCCGGCGGAGACGACGCCGGCAGAGAAGGGGGAGGGGGAGGGGGAGGGATCGAGCCCCCTGGTTTTGGAGCAGATGTCACTCCTGAAGCATGTGCGGGGGGAGTGACAGAAGGGGGTTTGCCCCCAACTGCTAAGGGGGCAACAGAGGAAGGCTTGCCCCCAGACACAAGGGGGGCAGACAGAGATGGACGGCCCCGAGGGCCAACTGAAGGCGGCACAGAGGAGGCGACAACTGCCGCCCGCGAGGGCGACGATAACGTAGCTGCAGCATAAGAAGTTTGAAGAGGGACAGGATGCAACCTTTCAAATTTCAGTGTTGCCTCGCGATAAGTAAGCCGGTCCAGGGTCTTAAATTCCATAATCTTCCGCTCCTTATGAAGAACGGGGCAGTCCGGCGAGCATGGAGAGTGGTGTTCCCCACAGTTGACACAGACAGGCGGAGGCGCACATGGAGAATCGGGATGGGAGGGGCGTCCGCAATCTCGACATGTGGCACTGGATGGGCAACGGGAGGACATATGCCCAAACTTCCAGCACTGGAAGCACCGCATCGGGGGAGGGACGTATGGCTTGACGTCACAACGGTAAACCATTACCTTGACCTTCTCAGGCAATACAGCACCCTCGAAGGCCAAGATAAAGGCACCGGTGGCCACCCTGTTGGTCTTGGGTCCTCTGTGCACACGACGGACAAAATGCACACCACGTCGTTCCAAGTCAGCTCTCAGCTCGTCATCGGACTGTAACAAGAGGTCGCGATGGTAAATAATCCCCTGGACCATATTTAAGCTACTGTGGGGAGTGACGGTAACAGGGACATCTCCCAGCTTATCACACAAGAGCAACGCCCGTGACTGGGCTGGGGAGGCCGTCTTGAGGAGGATGGACCCATTCCTCATTTTAGACAAACCCGCCACTTCCCCAAACTTATCCTCCAGGTGTTCCACAAAAAACATAGGCTTTGTCGAAAGAAAGGAGTCACCATCACTTCTGCTGCAGACAAGGTATTGTGGTACATAAGGCTCCTGCTTGGCAAAAGATCTGCGTCCCTCCCATGGCGCAGCCAACGAGGGGAACGACTGAGGATCATATTGTGCAGCATCGAATTCAATTTTACCTCGCTTAGAGACGCTGGTGGCAGTGCGGCCACCAGCTTGCTGAGATTTATTGCGCTTCATTGCGCCACATCCGCCCAGATGCCACCTACTCCGAACGAGGGCTCTCCCCAAGGGCGCCACCCAGCCAAAGCAACGGGTACCTGGCCGATATCCCATTGCCCGGAGTCCCCGTGCCCCAGACAAGATGGGCACATACTCCTTGGCATGCATGGGGAGGAAACAGCTCTGGCATCTGTAGTGCGATCCCTGCGTGGTCAGGGGGCTACCACCAAGAGGGTACATGACGACCCCACCACAACGGACTGGCTACCGTGCTGGATTTTAGGTGTTGAAAGGGTCCACAATTGCCGTGGGCGCTAAGAAGGGGATTGCGCACAAGACGAGGAGGCAACCCAGAAGACATGGGGTGTAAATCCCTCCACACGACAATAGATAGCATGCAATATGGAGGTGCACGATGGACCAATAGAAAAACACCACGTAAGGCGTCCTTCCCCAAATGGCACGCACTAACAACGGAAATTTTGAAAATGGCAGGTCAAACCCAAGTGGGGACCATCACATAAGGCCGAAACTTTGAAGACTCCTTTTAGTCGCCTCTTACGACAGGCAGGAATACCGCGGGCCTATTCGTACCCCCGAACCCGCAGGGGGGGGGGGGGGGGGGGTAGCATTGGTAACAATGGTTCGGAAAGAATCATAAATGAATGTGCAATAGAGCAACTGGGAAGTGATGATTCCTCTTTTTTTTTGCTTTTTTTGTTCTGCTTATAATCATTCAAAGTTAGTCCACTGTATATTTTATATCCTTACAGAATATGTACTGCATTTTATAAGTAAAAAGAATTAGTTGATCACGGTTATGTAACGAAAATAATTACTTCCTTTTGATGGAAGTACAGTTTCCAAGCACAAACATAAAAATGATATCTAATTATTATTATTATTTTCTACTCAATAAAACATTCTTCATCACGATCAAAGGCGAGAGTTTCTTATTATTAGATAATTGCGGAAGTTGTTATCAATAGCCGGTCGCGGTGGCCGAGCGGTTCTAGGCGCTTCAGTCCGGAACCGCGCGACTGCTACGGTCGCAGGTTCGAATCCTGCATCGGGCAATGATGTGTATGATGTCCTTAGGTTAGTTAGGTTTAAGTATTTCTAAGTTCTGTGGGACTTATGACCTCAGCTGTTGAGTCCCATAGTGCTCAGAGCCATTTTGTTATCACTAACAGAAACATGTATTACATACATTCGAAGCGAGGTTTGATTTATTTTTGTTTTCCGGTTTTTTTATTTTACCTTTGTGTTGAGGAAATGGCGTTTCCTAGCGCTGTATTATAAATTTGTATTGTTTGCTTTATTTTTACTGTAATATTCCTCTGTTCCCCGTCGTAAATCAACAATCTTCGAATAAAACCTGAATTAAATATTGATAAGTTTAATTTTGCTGTAAATACTGTTTATCTTACGTAACAGACGTGAGGATACTTATGTACAACAAAAATTGGACCTTACATCCAAAAATATTCTATATTTTTCGCGGCCCTTTACACATCCCCACTGATTTTCTAAACAGTTTACCGCTTCCGATTTGTAGGGCAATCTAATTTTACATGATCGCATATTTAAAGAAAGCGACCATTATAAGGTAACGCCCGATAGGTGTGCGACATACCTAACGTACTGGTGATGTGAGTACGACTTAACTCACCAAAGCTAGTAGGAAAAGTATCATAATCTGTGCTTGTGTGTTGTGCATTTAAACCGGGGACCTAGAAACGAAAGAGAGGCTTCGCCCTGCCGTGGCCCTCTGTGGTTCACAACCCCACGACAGGCCACAGCTTCATCTCTCACAGGCATACGTTCAGTCAGGTGCTGGAAGGTTTGTTGAGGAATCGCAGCCAATTCTTCACGGAGTGCTGCGGTGAGGAGAGGTATCGATGTCGGTCGATGAGGCCTGGCACGAAGTCGGCGCTCAAAAACATCCCAAAGGTATTCTATACGATTCAGGTTAGGCTTCTGTGCAAGCAAGTCCATTACAGGAATGTTATTGTCGTGTAACCACTCCGCCACGTGCGTTATGAACAGGTGCTAAACTTAGAACTACTTAAACCTAACTAACCTAAGGACATCAAACACATCCATGCCCGATGCAAGATTCGAACCGCGGTGGCGCGGTTCCAGACTGCAGCGCCTAGAACCGCTTGGCCACGCCGGCCGGCAGTCACCGTTAGTCAATACACACTTTCGTTCTCGTTGTGACTTAACGGGTGATGTTTTCCTGCTTTCCCCGTAACTCCAAACATCTCGCCCCCTTTTGTTACGGAACCAACCACCATGCCACCACCAACAATTTGCTCACATTAGAATTTTCTGAGCTCCAGCGTAATGTTGGAAAGTTGTGGTATGTTCTATGGGACCAAACTGCGGAGGTCAGCGGTCCCTAAGCTTACACACTATTTAATCTAACTTAAACTAACTTACGCTATGGAGACACACACACACACCCCTGCTATAGGGAGGACTCACCGAACCTCCGACGGAAGGGGGGGGGGGGGGGGGATCGCACGGCTACCGGAGCGGCCCACGTAATGTACTCGCAACTACGCACATCCCTGTGCTGACGACGAGTGAGACTTGCAACGTACTGAATACACTGCACTTGTGTCGTTCGTTGTCAAATAGAACAGCGCAGCCGGCAGGCTTGGCGAGCAACTGCAGTTACGTACAGACATGCATTTCTCGTAGTGTTTATATGTTTCTGTCCAGTGCCTGTATTTAGATGTAACACTTGCTATACGGGGACGATGCTCTTCTCAAGCGTCTTGGGAGCCTGTTGAATACCATGCCAGAGCGAAAGCTTTCAAGAAGCGGCGTTAACATTACAAGCTGAGGTAGCAGGTTACAAGTCTACCCGTATCGCATACACTCGTGCGAAAAGTGAGCGAAATCGGTAAGCCGTTAGCCTACGCTTCCCTCGGTACACTCTTCTATCGATGTCGCTAGCATTCCTGCGACACTCCTATTGTAACTGAATGAATATTACTGCAGTTTACCGATGCAAGCTGTAGGACGAATAGGTGAAGCAATGACGAGATGGAGCAAGGAAGACGGAGACGAGGGCAGTGTAACGCGAGTGCATCAGGCGGTGATGCCAAGGGACCAGACGACACTCGCTGGCAGTGGCGGACGAGCCGACAACAGCGTGTCGGCGCACGGTGTTACGACCGGCATGCGGCGAGGGGCGAGCGGCTGCAAGCGCCAGGAATGTCGCCTGCCGCTCTCCGGACATACCCGCACACCGCGCTCTGTCGAACGCCGCGGGCGACTGCAAATATCCAGCTAATCAGCGAAAGTGGCTAACTCACACTGCATCCGCCTAGACACTAAGGGCATTCTTCAAATGGCTATGGGACTTAACATACATGGTCATCAGTCCCCTAGAACTTAGAACTACTTAAACCTAACTAACCTAAGGACATCACACAACACCCAGCCATCACGAGGCAGAGAAAATCCCTGACCCCGCCGGGAATCGAACCCGAGAACGCTACCGCACGACTACGAGATGCGGGCGGGCATTCTTCCAAGAACGTTAATTCGCTCCTCCAGAGACAGAACAGCGCGTAATTCAGATTAGACCGACTGAAACTTGTTGTTGTTGTGGTCTTCAGTCCAGAGACTGGTTTGATGCAGCTCTCCATGCTACTCTATCCCGTCCAAGCCTCTTCACCTCCCAGTACCTATTGCAACCTTCATCCTTCTGAATCTGTTTAGTCTATTCATATCTTGGTCTCCCTCTACGATTTTTTTACCCTCCGCGCTGCCCTCCAATAATAAATTAGTGATCCCTTGATGCCTCAGAATATGTCGTACCAACCGATCCCTTCTTCTAGACAAGTTGCGCCACAAACTCCTCTTCTCCCCAATTCTATTCAATACCTCCTCATTAGTTATGTGATCTACCCATCTAATCTTCAGCATTCTTCTGTAGCACCACATTTCGAAAGATTCTATTCTCTTCTTGTCCAAACTATTTATCGTCATGTTTCACTTCCATACATGGCTACACTCCATACAAATACATTCAGAACCGACTTCCTGACCCTTAAATCTATACCCGGTGTTAACAAATTTCTCTCTTTCAGAATCGCTTTCCTTGCCTTTTATTGCCATTGCCAGTCTACAATTTATATCTTCTCTACTTCGACCATCATCAGTTATTTTGCTCCCCAAATAGCAAAACTTCTTTACTACTTTAAGCGTCTCATTTCCTAATCTAATTCCCGCAGCATCACCCGATTTAATTCGACTACATTCCATTATCCTCGTTTTCCTTTTGTTGATGTTCATCTTGTATCCTCCTTTCAAGACACTGTCCATTCCGTTCAGCTGCTCTTCCAGGTGCTTTGCTGTCTCTGTCAGAATTATAATGTCATCGGCGAACCTCAAAGTTTTAATTTCTTCTCCATGGATTTTAATTCCTACTCCGATTTTTTCTTTTGTTTCCTTTATTGCTTGCTCAATATACAGATTGAATAACATCAGGGATAGGCTACAACCCTGACTCACTCCCTTCCCAACCACTGCTTCCCTTTGGTGCCCCTCGACTCTTATACCTGCCATCTGGTTTCTGTACAAACTGTAAATAGCCTTTCGCTGCCTGCATTTTACCACAGCCACCTTCAGAATTTGAAAGAGAGTTTTCCAGTCAATATTGTCAAAGGCTTTCTCTAAGTCTACAAATCTATTTTCTAAGATATGTCGTAGGGTCAGTATTGCCTCACGTGTTCCAACATTTCCACGGAATCCAAACTGATCTTCCCCGAGGTTGGCATCTATCCGTTTTTCCATTCGTATGTAAAGAAGTCGTGTTAGTATTTTGCAGCCGTGGCTTACTAAACATATAGTTCGCTAATTTTCACATCTGTCAACCCCTTCCTTCTTTGGGATTGGAATTATTATATTCTGCTTGACGTCTGAGAGTATTTAGCCTGTCTGATACATCTTGCTCACCAGATGGTAGAGTTTTCTCAGGACTGGCTCTCCCAAGGCTATCAGTACTTCTAATGGAATGTTGTCTACTCCCGGGGCCTTGTTTCAACTTAGGTCTTTCAGCGCTGAAACTTATGTTCTTTAAAATGCAGTGGCGACCGTTCGGCTACCTGTACTTTCCATAAGAACTAGGTAATCGAAGCCCTGCCGATAGAGTCCCATCATGAGTTGACGTATACTTGCGCGTAGGTGATCTGTGTTATGTGCCGTGTTGGCTGCTGATGGTTCTTATGAGTCTGTCGCCACAGAGCTCCAGGCTGTAACGGTTCAGTTTCATACGTTTTCACTAAAATACCATTTTCAAATGCAAGGATAGGATAATGAATGTTCAAGTGCTTGCTGAGAGGTGCAACAAGTGTGACAAGTGGTTCAAATGGCTCTGAGCACTATGCGACTCAACTTCTGAGGTCGTTAGTCGACTAGAACTTAGAACTAATTAAACCTAACTAACCTAAGGACATCACACACATCCATGAACGAGGCAGGACAAGTGCTAAAAATACTTTTATTAATATGTGTTTCGTGTTCAGTGCTAACAACATCTGGCAAGAAAGCATCACAGCTTCATCTCATATTTTAAGGATAAAATATACAATTGAAAGATATGCCCTAATAATCAGCCCCGCACGAAAATTTGGGCCATAATTTTGTTAGTACTCAATTATAGCCTTCTGGAAGTACAGCTTTTAAACATCGGCGCACCAGTTCATTGCACTCGCTCCGTCCCACTGAGGCCCCCTGACGGCCATTCACCAAGTACGTAATATGTGAAACAAAATGAAGCAGATACACGACAGCAATTGAAGAATTATTATAAAACGGAGTTATTGAATTTCTGTTTACGATTTAATCGTGGCAATTACGTTGAAGAATCGCGCAACTCCTGCAAATGTACGCCACGTTTCAGTCCACATAAAATAACGCACAGCAGCAGTTTTAATAATTATAGAGGTGAAGAAAAAATCGGGCACTCTTGAAAGCAAGGCGCGATTCCTCACACACTGGCATTAGAAAAATGTCTCTCACAAAATTTCGTCCTGCGCGTATTTCGGGCAGCAAATGAACATTGTATAGTAACTACCTCTGTCAGCAGATAGAGTAGTGCTGTGCAGTTACTGTAGAGGATAGTGTTTTGGGTTAGGATGCAGGAGGTCGAGGTTTGATTCTGGGTCAAAGCTTATTTGTTTTTATATGCTAAAAGTAGTCTGCGTGGTACGGTATCTGGCGTCTTAATCGTCATACAGCAATTACAGTCGATTTTCTGCAAAACATTTGCAGTTACTTATTACGAACGCTCCACTACGTTCCAAAACCGTTTCCTCTGTACCTTCCCCTATCATCCCATTTCAGTTATTTGAAAAGCACGTTGCTAGTCCTACTGGTGACGTAAGGTCCTAACGCAATGTAATGGACCAGAACGTGCAAACAATAATAGTTGGTATTAATGATGGGACGATTGGGGGAGGGTACACAGAGAACAAGTTTGGAATGTAGCAAATGCAGCGGCGGAAAACGGTTCGCATCCACGAAATGCGAAAGTTTTCTTTAAAAACTGACCAGTGAAAACGATTGTGTTACCATATCTGTGTTCGTAGTAAGTAACTGCAAATATTTTCTAGAAGGCCCACCGTAATCTCTGTATGACGATTAAGACGCCAGACACCGTATCACGCAGACTACCTTTAGGAAATAAAAACAAATAAGCCACTATCCAGAAGCGAACCCTCGACCACCTGAATGATAACCCGATACGCTATCCGCTGCACAAATTACACAGCACATTTACTGGATTGCCAATCTTTAATGCCCATTTAAGGCTCGAAATATGGTTAGGGCAAAATTTTGTGAGGAATCGCGCTGCGAAGTCCGCGTGTGGGAATTTTTGTTCACCCTGTATAACGCTAAGCTACTACTTTAATGATCCCCTAATTCACTTCATTAATTTACATTTGTGAATCGCAACATAAAATTGTTCAAAGCAAAGACCCCTCTGGCACCAGCTTCGAGTTAGAAATCGAGCACTTCGGCGCAATGATCAAAACACTGTCACTTGTTTGTTCACTGACACCATGAGCACAGCTCTCTTATTCGCCCCGGTCTACGGCACTTCGAGCTCCGGCAATAGGTAGGCGCAGTGCGGAGCGAGTGACAAACAGTGGCGAATGCCTGAAAGGTGAATAACTTCGTAGTATCAGGGTTATGGCTCAAATTTTCGTGTGTAATCGATTATTAGAGCTGAAATCTTGCTTGTCTCCTTTTTCGTCTTTAAAATATGAGATCAAGTTGATGACGTTTCCTTGCGAAATGCCAACCAGATTTGGGTTCCGGAGTATGTAGTACCGGCGAAACTGATGAGGAATCGGTGAAGACGTGGAAAAATTGCCTAAGAGGCACGGCATCCACTAGTACCGACTGTTTACTAAAAGCAAAAGAAAATATGGGATTGTAATGGTCGTTGTACTGTACTGATTCCGAACTGACTGATTTATATTCGCTCTTAGGCTACTGCGGTTATTATTTATATTTTTCAAAGAGTTTTAGGACGTCATTTCTATGAAGAACAAAGCCTGTAGTATTATTTTAAGACCATACTATCGCTGAAGCAATGGCCTTGCCGCAGTGTATACACCGGTTCCCGTCAGAACACCGAAGTTAAGAGCTGTCGGGCGTGGCCGGCACTTGGAGGGGTGACCATCCGGGCCGCCATGCACTGTTGCTATTTTTCGGGGTGCACTGAGTCTCGTGATGCCAATTGAGGAGCTACTCGACCGAATAGGAGCGGCTCCGGTCACAGAAAACCATCATAACGACAGGGAGAGCGGTGTGCTGACCACATATCCGCATCCTCATTGAGGATGACACGGCGGTCGGATGGTCCCGATGGGCCACTTGTGGTCTGAAGACGGAGTGCTATGCTATAATATCGCTGCTTGAAACTGAGGCCAACAATCATCCCTTGTTTTTACTTTCTTTGGCCCATTGCTTTATGAGAGGCACAGTGCCCGAACATATTAAACACAGGCAGTTGCTAAATATAGGGCCCCAATTACGATTTTCATACTGGTTTCATTTTAAATAACTTATTTCTGTGGTTCACCCTAGACAAACAGAAAAAACTAAATATTTACCGAACTTAGAACTCGGAATTGAATAAAATTTTAATTAAACTCAAAACTTCAAAATGAAGAGAGGGAGTCGCCACAAGGATTCAAACAAACGAAGGCAAGGACTCGAAGTCTATTTAAAATACTAGTTTTAAAGAAGAAAACAATGTATTTTATCACTGTCGTCGGTGTATCTTGTTACATTAAGCACGTAGGTGAATGATTAAACCATGGAGTTAATATAAATGTGAAACGTCCCCTTTGAACAATTAATGAATTACTGAGCTTAAACAGACACACAATATTTTTAGTGCAACGCAATCTGACTTTCAAAAATACCTACAAAAAATGGCCCTGACTAACATTAATCTATACGTTTCACAAATCACTTACCTCACAAAAATCTTGGTTACTCGAACTACAGCGAGCGCCATTACTGGCAGCTAAATAAAGGATTCAAATTACGGAAGGCACTAACTACTGAAAGGGATAGTTAGCAAATGAAAGATTTTAATAGAGAACAAACAATGTATTTACCTTAATATCATCAAAAGTCATAATATATATAGCAGTTCATGACATCCAGTCTTACAAATTTCAAAACTCCGCCATTTCTCTCCCCACATCCACCACTGCTGGCGGCTCATCTCCAACTGCGCAACGCTACGCGCAGTTAACAGTCAACTGCCCAACGCTACAATGGCGAGTATTACAACAATGCCAACCAGCCACAGACTGCACACAGCAAAGCCAGTGATTTTCATACGTGGCGTTACCAATAAGAAAACCTAAACAGCCTACTTACAAATGTTAATCATATTGGTGAGATAGCGATAACACTACGCTCATTGAGTGCCTTTGTGACTAAACGTACAGGGGTTGAACAAAAATATGGAATACCTTGAGCAATAGCTGCCTGAACATAGGTGCACGTGCTAGGCAAGCCTGCAGGTTGCGCTGCTGTATTTGACCACAGACGTCTCCTGTGCAGTGCCCTGGATACGTCACAAGTGTCAGCCGTGGTCAGAAAAATGTTCTGTGTAGTTCTGAGTCCACTGAGGTGGAGTGAATTGTAACGTGGGCAAATTGTTGGTGCTAGTACAGTTGGTGCTTCCGTAACAAAGGGGCCGAGGTGTTGGGTGTTTCAAGAGGCACCGCATTGAAAATTTATGCCGAGTATGGGGAAAGAGGAAAATAAACATCAGCTAAGTCACAACGCAGACGAAAGTGTGGTTTGACTAATGTTGACAGACAGTCATTGAAGAGGATTGTGACGAAAAATAAGTGGGCGCCAGCTGCTAGCGTCACTGCAAATTGAATGTCGAACACGCGAACCCTGTGACCACCAAAACAACACGAATATAACTCCATAAGCGGCCACTTGCAGGGCGAGCTGGAATTCCGAAAGCGGTCATCAGTGACGCAGATGCCAATAACAGGAAAAGTGCCGGCCGGAGTGGCCGTGCGGTTCTAGGCGCTACAGTCTGGAGCGGAGCGACCGCTACAGTCGCAGGTTCGAATCCTGCCTCGGGCACTGATGTGTGTGATGTCCTTAGGTTAGTTAGGTTTAATTAGTTCTAAGTTCTGGGAGACTGATGGCCTCAGAAGTTAAGTCGCGTAGTGCTCAGAGCCATTTGAAGAGGAAAAGTTTCTCCAGAGCAATGAGCGTTGTTTCACATTATTTTCAACTTCTGAGCATTCCTGATACGGATTATGTGATGTTTCGGCTGGTCATTTCCTTACCAGAGTACAATGTTTTCTCCCCACTGTGACGCCGTGGTCCAGGATAACAGGGTCCCAGTTCACATCGTCCACCACTCGTTTTGTGAGCACGTGGATGAACTAAAGTGTCTCTCGTGGCTGCCAGGGTAACCAGATCTCCGTATTATTGAGCCTTGTGGTCTCCATTGAAGAGAAGCGTGCGTGATCGATATCCATCATCGTTCCTTGAAGTTGCCACTATTTTGCAGCTAGAATGGTATGAGAGTCCCTTGAAAACCACATGGGACTAATATTTATCTATTCCGAGACGGCTGGAAGCTGTTTTAAATGTTATCGTTTTTCTACACCGTATTACGATAGTTGTCCGTGAAATTAAGGTCCCAAAGACCTGCAGTCGCGAGGAACGGTGTTACGCGGGATGCGGCTGCGGCAGACTGACGTGCAGCTCGGTTCTCCCTCTCCCATTTCTCGATCCCGGCGAGATGTTTACATCTACATACATACTCCGCAATCCACCATACGGTGCGTGGCGGAGGGTACCTCGTACCACAACTAGCATCTTCTCTCCCTGTTCCACTCACAAACAGAACGAGGGAAAAATAACTGTGTATTTGCCTCTGTTCGAACCCTAATCTCTCTTATCTTATCTTTGTGGCCTTTGCGCGAAATATAAGTTGACGGCAGTAAAATTGTACTGCAGTCAGCCTCAAATGCTGGTTCTCTAAATTTCCTCAGTAGCGATTCACGAAAATAACGCCTTCTGTCCTCTTGTCTGCAACGCCTAGTCTTGGCTTGGCAGCCATTGCAAATGGAGGTCCCATTCGCATCTCAAGCCAGCGGTGAATTACGCTCTGTGAAAAAAGACTGCGCCAGTGGACATTCATTCCCAACAGCGTAAAGTCTACGTAGAAACGCGTATGAACGTACAACGTGTGAGTAAATGGTGCAGAGAATTCAAAGACGGACGTGCAGACGTCCACGACGAACAGTCTTCTGGACAGCCATCGGTTTCAGACGAAAGTGGAAAAAGCAATGCTGAAAGATCGAAGGGTGACTGTCTGGGAACTCTGCGAGATGATTTCTGGTGTCAGCAAGACCAACATTGACAAATTTTTGACAGACCATTTATGGTATGCCAAGGTTTGTGCAAGGTGGGTCCCGAGAATGCTAACAGAAGACCACAAACGACAACGTGTGGAAGCGGCAAGTGAATTTTCTTTAGGCCTACGCTACTGATGGCGAAAAATTCTTGGACTCTATAGTCACTAGGAACGAGACCTGGGTCGACTACACAACACCGAAAATGGACCAGCAGTCCCATCAGTGAAACACACAGCGTCGCCTAAGCCACGGAAGTTTAAACAAACACTCTCTGTAGGCAAAGTGATGTCGACCTATTTTGTGACAGGAAGGGATTACACTTGTGCCAATTCCCGCTTTCCGATACAACAATCAGTGCAGACTGCTACAGTGAAACGTTGAAGAACCTTCACCACACAATCCAAAACAAGAGGAGAGGTATGAAAGGAGTGCGTTTCCATCAGAACAACGCTCCTCCACACATCGCCCGTGTCACAACCGATTTTACCACCAAATTTCGATGGGATATTATCACACCCTCGTCCTAAAGCCCAAATATACACCGAAGTGACTACCATCTCTTCCCTAATTGATGAAATACGAGCCGGCCGGAGTGGCCGAGCGGTTCTAGGCGCTACAGTCTAGAACCGTGCCGTGCATGGATGTGTGTGATGTCCTTAGGTTAGTTAGGTTTAAGTAGTTCTAAGTTCTAGGGGGACTGATGACCTCACCTGTTAAGTCCCATAGTGCTCAGAGCCATTTGAACCATTTGAACTCCGTGTGTACAATAAGCGGCAGAAGCAGAATGCGGAGGAAAGGCCGTCCACAAGTTGCGGTTACATGTCGGATGTCACGGATTTGGGCTTGGAAATATCGATTTTTCAAAAATGTTTTATTTCGATAATCGACAGAGTATATATTGTGTATAAATTTTATCTCGGCAGCAAAATTAGAAATGCCTGTAAAATGTTAAAATGTTTAACTCTGCTCTCGCAGACACGTCTACCTTTTTAGACGTTTGGAAAGCTTTAATGCGCTTTGTCGCTTCCTAAATGATAATAAATGTGAAGCACCTGAGGCTGGGAAAAACTAGTAGGAAAAGGCGGGATTAGTCTTAAAGAAATTAATTCTCTTTAGTTATCTTGTGAGAGAGCTATTATGCAAAATACAAACAATTTGAGAGCAATGAAGCTTGCTGGTGGGCAGTTTATTTTTAAAAGTTTGGACCAGCGAAACACCAACGCATAATCTGTGCCAAAAAGACGATTGATGTAAGTACAGCTTATGAAATGAAACATGTTCACGTAAGCACTCACTGCAGAACCTGTTATGAATGCAATTAAGTCTATATTCAAATTTCTTGCAAACGCTGATTTAGTGAGTAAATGTCTCCGCGGGTAAACATACAATGCCAATAAAAGCCTAAGTAATATAATTTGGATGGAATCTTCATTACGTACATTCTGTGAATTGTGTGTATTAAAAATAGGTGTCATAAATCAGTTTTATATTTCACTGACGGAAATACCGGCAGTTTTGAAGATACTTTGCGTAAATCGAGGTGTGTTTGGAGCAAAAGCATTCTACGCCATCGATCAGAGAGTGATCAACAAAGATGAGACGGATTAGACGCGGAGCATAGCGAAACCTGAAGCAAATTAAAATACGTATGAACCTATTACATGTTTAAATACATGAACTAACGCTTAACAACGTATTTTCTCGGTTTTACATTTTTCTCATTGTTAGAAGCTTTTTACGGAAATGCTTATGAGCTGATGCTATGAAATTTTCAGATTGTTCCAAACACGTACATGTTTCATTTGCACTAAAAAAAAAGTATTCTTTAATTAAATTCTGATTTATAGGACTACATGTTAGCAAATAATGTTTAATTTAGAACTTCAGAACTTTGTAAATAATCACATTTTAAACATAAATTACTGATCGTAGTTCACTTATCCTATAGACATCTTAGAACCATAAAATAAACTTTTCAACTTGATTACATTATTAAAATTTCAATTATGGCTTTTTATAACAATACAATTATATCCTGGGTCTTTTGCTATAAGTTTCCATCAGAATAAGTTCTTTTGTTTTGCACATGAAAAAGTTCAGATCTCTGCCATAGTAACGGTTGCTGTAAAGAGTTTCTAGAAATATTTACCTTTTCGGATGCATCCTCCAAGCATAACTCACATGATGGAGGCATAAAGTAGTTATCAGTTGTCCATTGGCTTACGCCACGAACTAGTCTCTTACTGGCTGCCTCTGACATGATATGGAGATGCATTGTCAAAATACGGATTATGCCACGAGCAGTCGCATCGTATGGACAATCATTTATAATGTGGAAACAGTGGTATTTTCTAAGGCATCTGTGTTTGTTGTAAATAGCAGCTGTTCGCTCATCTTCCCTGGTGACGCTATATTTGTGGCAGAAAAATTTATTACATTTCCTCAATATTCAAACACATGATGTCGAATGCACACTTTAAGTCTAGGGAATTAGCATTAACACGAGTGTCTCTCAAGTTGAGCTTTATTTGAGTAGTTATTAATCAGTTATTAGAAAAAAAAAATCATTTAATAAAGGTTGGTTCCAATTTGTACAAAAGTGAGAATAATTTAATTTTTCCTCTGTGTCCTCATATGGGATGTTACTTTCATGTAATACAGGTTACAGTATGATGTAATATTAACCTCAGACTAATGGAAAATTTTTGAAACATTACTTGTAAAATTTCGGGTTGTTGTTGTTGTGGTCTTCAGTCTTGAGACTGGTTTGATGCAGCTCTCCATGCTACTCTATCCTGTGCAAGCTTCTTCATCTCCCAGAACCTACTGCTGCCCACATCCTTCTAAAGCTGTTTAGCATATTCATCTCTTGGTCTCCCTCTACGATTCTACCCTCCACGCTGCCCTCCAATGATAAATTTGTGATCCCTTGATGCCTCAAAACATGTCCTATCAACCAGTCCCTTCTTCTTGTAAAGTTGTGCCATAAACTCCTCTTCTCTCCAATTCTTCAATACCTCCTCATTAGTTATGTGATGTACCCATATAATCTTCACCATTCTTCTGTAGAACCACATTTCGAAAGCTTCTATTCTCTTCTTGTCCAAACTATTTATCGTCAATGTTTCACTTCCATACATGGCTACACTCCATACAAATACTTTCATAAACGACTTCCTGACACTTAAATCTGTACTCGATGTTAACAAATTTCTCTTCTTCAGAATCGCTTTCCTTGCCATTGCCAGTCTACATTTTATATCCTCTCTACTTCGACCATCATCAGTTATTTTGCTCCCCAAATAGCAAAACTCCTTTACTATTTTAAGTGTCTCATTATCTAATATAATTCCCTCAGCATCACCCGACTTAATTCGACTACATTCCATTATCCGCGTTTTGCTTTTGTTGATATTCATCTTATATCCTCCTTTCAAGACACTGTCCATTCCGTTCAACTGCTCTTCCAAGTCCTTTGCTGTCTCTGACAGAATTACAATGTCATCGGCGAACCTTAAAGCTTTTATTTCTTCCCCCTGGATTTTAATACCTACTCCAAATTTTTCTTTTGTTTCTTTTACTGCTTGCTCAATATACAGATTGAATAACATCGGGGAGAGGCTACAACCCTGTCTCACTCCCTTCCCAACCACTGCTTCCCTTTCATGCCCCCCGACTCTTATAACTCCCATCTGGTTTCTGTACAAATTGTAAATAGCCTTTCGCTCCCTGTATATTACCGCTGCCACCTTTAGAATTTGAAAGAGAATAGTCCAGTCAACACTGTCAAAAGTTTTCTCTAAGTCTGCAAATGCTAGAAACGTAGGTTTGCCCTTCCTTAATCTTTCTTCTAAGATACGTCATAAGGTCAGTATTGCCTCACGTGTTCCAACATTCCTACGGAATCCAAAGCGATCTTCCCCGAGGTCGGCTTCTACCAGCTTTCGCATTTTTGGGCTAAGTCGGATGAAACTAACTCACTGAATTGCCTCACGTATCGAAAAAGCTATTGACGAAAGTTACAAGCAGTGGAAGTGGCACGCCACTACATTCAGGTAGTAACTGCGGTGTCATTCGAGGAAACAGTTCTTACGTGCGCTCGCTGTTTACTGCATCACGTAGACCACCGGCGGCCGCCGCTGAGGCGTCCGACCAGAAAAACGCCGGCGCAGCTGCGGCCTCAGCGAGGCGAGGCGGCCGTTCTGAAGGGACGCGGACAGCCTCGACCGGTAACCAGCCGCGACCAATCCCTAAATCGTCGCGCCGTCGTTTTTGTGCAGCTGACACCGCTCTCACAACTAAATGGAATCGGCTGCTTCTTGCTTCACAACAGTGATACAGGCTACCGCTTTTCCACGTCACACCAAATCTCATCGCAGGAAAGATTTTACATCTCAGCTAACCGGTAGAACATCGCACATCGTCGAGACATTGAGCATCTTTGTCAAGACGACTTTCCCATCGCATTGCCTTCGTGATTTCTAATCTTTCAGTAGCGAAAATATCCATCATTTACTGTGAGTTACCGGTCACAATTATGCACTGTATTTCATAATACGCCTGCGTACACTACTTTTAACTGCAAGTAAGGCACAGAAGTTGTAAATAAATACTAGCGACTTAACAGTTGAACAAGAGATAGTAAAGTTGCGTTAGTGAATCAGTTCATCCACAAAAAACGCAACACGGTCAACAGTGCAGAAATGTGCAGTCAGTTTTGTCTCTTCATATGATTCGATAACTCGAAGGAACGTCTACACTGTAATCTGTGAGGCAAACGACAAATGTTGTAACAAAAAGGTTCAAATGTGTGTGAAATGTATGGGACTTCGCTGCTAAGGTCATCAGTCCCTAAGCTTACACACTACTTGAACTAAATTATCCTAAGGACAAACACACACACCCATGCCCGAGGGAGGACTCGAAGCTCCGCCGGGACCAGCCGCACAGTCTATGAATGCACCGCCTTAGACGGTTTCTTTTTTTTTTTCTAATTCTCAACTGGGTGGACGTCGAAAGACATCCGTTTCAGTTCGTTGTTGATCCATTAACTCAGTTTATTTTGTTACAGAGGGCAGTTAGCCCTCGGCTTGCGCCATAGGGTGGTGGGGTTTCGGGTTCCGCTGGATAGGTCAGGAATCCACTATACGCAGCAAGCGGCTACATGGGTGGTAGGGGTTGTGTGGCGTGGACTGGGCGGTTTTTTAGGTTAGATGGCCTCGGGCAAGTACAGAAAGGGCAACAGCCTCAAAGGATGCGGGGCAAAGTCAGGACATGCGGGGACCAAGCAGCAATCGATATTGTAATTGTAAACTGTCGAAGGTGCATTGGTAAAGTACCGGAACTTCAAGCGCTGATAGAAAGCACCGAAGCTGAAATCGTTATAGGTACAGAAAGCTGGCTGAAGCCAGAGATAAATTCAGCCGAAATTTTTACAAAGGCACAGACGGTGTTTAGAAAGGATAGATTGCATTCAACCAGTGGCAGAGTGTATGTCGCTGTTAGTAGTTGTTTATCCTGTAGTGAAATAGAAGTGGATAGTTCCTGTGAATTATTATGGGTGGAGGACCTACTGATAACAAACAGACCCGAACTTTTCGACTCTGTAATTGCAGAACAGGGAATCAGTGATCATAAGGCCGTTGCAGCATCCCTGAATATGGACGTTAATAGGAATGTAAAAAAAGGGAGGAAGGTTTATCTGTTTAGCAAGAGTAATAGAAGGCAGATTTCAGACCACCTAACAGATCAAAACCAAATTTTCTGTTCCGACACTGACAATGTTGAGTGTTTATGGAAAAAGTTTAAGGCAATTGTAAAATGCGTTTTAGACATGTACGTGCCGAGTAAAACTGTGAGGGACAGGAAAAACCCATCGCGGTTCAACAACAAAGCTTCACTCCAAGTTTAAACGCAGCCAATACCTCTCAGAAAACAGAAACGAAACGATGTCAAAAGTTAGCGTAAGGAGGGCTATGCGTGAAGTGGTCAGTGAATTCGAAATTAAAATTCTATATACCGACTTGACAGAAAATCCTAGGAAGTCCTGGTCTTACGTTAACTGAGTAAGTGGCTCAAAACAGCATATCCAGACACTCCGGGATGATGATTGCATTGAAACAGAGGAAGACACGCGTAAAGCTGAAATACTAAACATCTTTTTCCAAAGCTGTTTCACAGAGGAAGACTGCACTGCAGTTCCTTCTCTAGATCCTCGCACAAACGAAAAAATGGCTGACATCGAAATAAGTGTCCAAGGAATAGAAAAGCAACTGGAATCACTCAAGAGAGGGAAGTCCACTGGACCTGACGGATACCAATTCGATTCTACACAGAGTATGCGAAAGAACTTGTCCCCCTTCTAACAGCCGTTTACCGCAAGTCTCTAGAGGAACGGGAGGTTCCAAGTGATTGGAAAAGAGCACATATAGTCCCAGTCTTCAAGAAGGGTCGTCGAGCAGATGCGCAAAACTATAGACCTATATCTCTGACGTCGATCTGTTGTAGAATTTTAGAACATGTTTTTTGCTCGAGTATCTTGTCGTTTTTGGAAACCCGGAATATACTCTGTAGGAATCAACATGGATTCCGGAAACAGCGATCGTGTGAGACCCAACTCGCTTTATTTGTTCATGAGACCCAGAAAATATTAGATACAGGCTCCCAGGTAGATGCTATTTTCCTTGACTTCCGGAAGGCGTTCGATACAGTTCCGCACTGTCGCCTGATAAACAAAGTAAGAGCCTACGGAATATCACACCAGCTGTGTGGCTTGATTGAAGAGTTTTTAGCAAACAGAACGCAGCATGTTGTTATCAATGGAGAGACGTGTACAGACGTTAAAGTAACCTCTGGTGTGCCACAGGGGAGTGTTATGGGACCATTGCTTTTCACAATATATGTAAATGACCTAGTAGATAGTGTCGGAAGTTCCATGCGGCTTTTCGCGGATGATGCTGTAGTATACAGAGAAGTTGCAGCATTAGAAAATTGTAGCGAAATGCAGGAAGATCTGCAGCGGATAGGCACTTGGTGCAGGGAGTGGCAACTGACCCGTAACATAGACAAATTTAATGTATTGCGAATACATAGAAAGAAGGATCCTTTATTGTATGATTATATGATACCGCAACAAACACTGGTAGCAGTTACTTCCGTAAAATATCTGGCAGTATGCGTGCGGAACGATTTGAAGTGGAATGATCATACAAAATTAATTGTTGGTAAGGCGGGTACCAGGTTGAGATTCATTGGGAGAGTCCTTAGAAAATGTACTCCATCACCAAGGGAGGTGGCTTACAAAACGCTCATTCAATCTATATTTGAGTATTGCTCATCAGTGTGGGATCCGTACGATATCGGGTAGACGGAGGAGATAGAGAAGATCCAAAGAAGAGCGGCGCGTTTCGTCACAGGGTTATTTGGTAAGCGTGATAGTGTTACGGAGATGTTTAGCAAACTCAAGTGGCAGACTCTGGAAGAGAGGCGCTCTGCATCGCGGTGTAGCTTGCTGTCCAGTTTTCGAGAGGGTGCGTTTCTGGATGATGTATCGAATATATTGCTTCCCCCTACTTATACCTCCCGATGATATCACGAATGTAAAATTAGAGAGATTAGAGCGCGCACGGAGGCTTTCAGACAGTCGTTCTTCCCACGAGCCATACGCGACTGGAACAGGATAGGCAGGTAATGACAGTGGCATGTAAAGTGCCCCCCGCCACACACCGTTGTGTGGCTTGCGGAGGATAAATGTAGATGTAGATGTAGACCGAACACGCTGAACTACGGTGCCGGCAGATCGCTCGGTTAATCCCGTGCGGCTGTGTTGTAACATAGTCTGGTTATCTGAGCAGTGTATTTGATAATGTCATCTAAACTCTTACGCTAATATAACTATACATCATACTCCGTCTCGTTCCTTTCACGGATGAACGTGGGAAGAATTACCGGACGGAGTGTGGGGAGAATTATTTGTTGTGTCTTTGCCGTCGCTGTTAGTACACTTCCTTTTATAAGAAGAGGCCGATTTTCCTCCTGACGTTCCCCACAATCTGAGCCTGTGCACCCTTCTCAACCACTGGCCATTAAAACTGCAACGAAACGTCGGTGGCCTGCAACACGTTGGCATGAGATGTACTGGCTGTTTGTAATTAAAGTGCAGCTGCTCACGGAGGTCGTGTGTGGGCTGCAATTATTGTACGGCAGCGAAACTTGGTAGATACGCCAACGTGTTAATGCGGAACCGATGTTCTCTCAAAAAAAAGTTAATTCCCATTGTGGCCACTAGGTGCATGTGTGGCGCTGTACACGTATGTCGGTTTGACATCCACGCTGTCATCTGTCAATCCACAACTTGACATAACACTATCGCTACCGAGAAAACATACATTACACTGTTAGTGAAACAGGCAGCAATTTCAGTGGTGTAATACGAGAGTATTGCCGACTGAAAGGTCTGAGGCCTGAGGTCATTAAATGGTTTAAAGAAGGTGATAATGACATTCGAGAACACGGATGAGCTTGGTGTGGCATCTGAAAGAGGAAGGCGTCCTGTGCCATGTAGTTTATCGGTCTCTGTTGGTGTAACTGGCCATGTAGCTCGCACCTCGGAAAGTGCTAGTGCTAGTATAGTGTCCATCCCATAGTCTAAAGTATAGAAAGTTTCGTGGTCGGTGTTACACTCGTGCCAATACAAGATCCAAATGGTGCGGCAACTGAAACCTCATGATCCATACCAATATTTTGAATTTCCTCTTCGGTTTGTGGCCCGCATCGAGGTTGATGACATGTGGCCAGGCAATATTTTGTGGAGTGACGAGGCATATTTTACACTGAAATGGGCAGTGAATTCACAGAACTGCCAAACTTGGGATACTGTCAAACCGCGTGTGATGCACGAAGAGCCATTGCATTTGACTTATGTGACTGTCGGCCCAATCTTTTTTAGAAAGGATACACCCAGATTTCCTGTCAGGTGGCAGTGACGTATGCAAGTTATCGAGACCTTATTGTAGAGTACGTGATTCCTGCTTTGGAAGAGTGCAGCTGTATAGAAACCATGGGTTTCATGCAAAATGGGTGAATACCTCGCGTCGCTCACCCAGTGAAAGATCTGCTTAATGAAACCTCCCACGAACGAGTTATCTCCGGAGGTTTTCCAAGTGCATGGCCCGCAATCCATGTGACTTTTGGTTCTGGTGATAGCCTATTTAAAAGAACACGTTTACCAGGGACACGTTTGGTCTCTATCTGATCTGAATACCAGCACATAGGAACATATTGCTGAGACACCACCGGAACTGATGTGAGCAACTGTTGATCACGTCGTTTTATGAATGCAGCATCTCGTCGATGTCAACGGGGCTCATATTGAACAAATTGTATAAGCGGCGGTTGATATTAAAATCAACATTATGCCTTTCTCGCTTATTGGACCTTCTCTGCCCATGTCCGTTCCTAATCCACTAGATGTGGAAACAAGATCAAATGTGTGTGAAATCTTATGGGAATTAACTGCTAAGGTCATCAGTCCCTAAGCGTACACACTACCTAACCTAAATTATCCTAAGGACAAACGCACACACCCATGCCCGAGGGAGGACTCGAATCTCCGCCGGGATCAGTCGCACAGTCCATGACTGCAGCGCCTTAGACCGTTCGACTAATCCTGCGCGGCCTCTTGCATTCACAGTACCAGATTTTCACCCGGTGGCCAAAATTAGAACTATTTTTTCCGAGTGTAAATCGGTTTCGCATTAACACATTTGCATACCTACCAAGTTCTGCTGCCATACGATAGTGAATAGTTGTACTTTAATTATAACCATCTGGCAGTGTATGCCCGCTTTTGCAGAAGTCTAGCATTTCAGCGCAACTGCACACATCAGGTAAGATTAATGATATCTACATTCTTCCCGAAACGAAAAATTACCCATTGAGTTGCTAATTCAGAATTTCATTTGGATGTTGTGTATTTGCGAGAATATTTTGTTGGTATTCGTGTGATAACTAGAAACGTCTGGCAACGCTTGTCGGAACTCGCAGCTGCAGAACCGTGGATTGCGGAGCCTGCAGTTTATCGTTTCATGTGGTATGGTGCTGGCGTTGGTCGGGATCCCACCACAACCATGCCAATATGGAATCGACTGTTTCAGGGGGCGCCCTACTGAACGATATGCAGGATGTCAACGACACCACGCGACTTGGCGCCCAAGAGAACAGACGGTTTGGTCTCTCAGGTGTACATGACTCTATTGCCACGTCACGTACCTTGAGTCAGGAAATGGATTTGTTTCCAGAAAGGCAAGTATCGGAACGAACAGCGCGACGACATCTGGAGCACCACTGACTGACAGCATGGCGACGATTGATAAGCTTCCCTTGACGCGGCAGCCGAGAGAGGCTCGCAGATCTCTCCCTCTTGATAACATCTGGCCCTGGCTACCGAGAGATTGCCACTCGCCACTACGATTGTTTAACTCTGGCATAGAGTTCAAGCAGCATGGAATGACGTACCCGCATCTGCCATCCAAGCTCAGCTCTACTCAGTTGGAACCCAGGTTAAAGTCACAGTTGCTGCCAGTGGTGCCACCTCTGTGTACTAAATTTCACACCCTGTACACCCCCCAATCAATTACAATAATACATTCTTTGTTCAGTACTATATAGTACAATAAATAAAATTCGTGCTACAATTATTTCATGTTATCAAATAAATTTCTACAAAATAGTTTCGTAGAAAGTAGACTACTGACCATTAAAATTGCTACACCAAGAAGAAATGCAGATGATACACGGGTATTCATTGGACAAATATATTATACTAGAGCTGACAGGCGATTACATTTTCAAGCAATTTGGGTGCATAGATCCTGAGAAATCAGTACCCAGAACAACCACCTCTGCCCGTATCAACGGCCTTGATACGCCTGGGCATAGAGCCAGAGCTTGGATAGCGTGTACAGGTACAGCTGCCCAAGCAGCTTCAACACGATACCACAGTTCATCAAGAGCAGTGACTGGCGTATTGTGACGAGCCAGTTGCTCGGCCACCATTGACCAGAGGTTTTCCATTGGTGAGAGATCTGGAGAATGTGCTGGCCAGGTCAGCAGTCTAACATTTTCTGTATCCAGAAAAGCCCGTACAGGACCTGCAACATGCGGTTGTGCTGAAATGTAGGGTTTCGCAGGGATCTAATGAAGGGTAGAGCGACGGGTCGTAACATATCTGAAATGTAACGTCCACTGTTCAAAGTGCCGCCAATGCGCACAAGAAGTGACCGAGACATGTAACCAATGGCACCCCATACCATCACGACGGGTGATACGCCAGTATGGCGATGACGAGTATACTCTTCCAATGTGCGTTCACCGCGATGTCGCCAAACACGGATCCGACCATCATGATGTAAACAGGACCTGGATTCATCCGAAAAAAAGACGTTTTGCCATTCGTGCATCCAGGTTCGTCGTTGAGTACACCATCGCAGGCGCTCCTGTTTGTTACGCAGCGTCAAGGGTAACCGCAACCATGGTCTCCGAACTGATAGTCCATGCAGCTTCAAACGTCGTCGAACTGTTCGTGCAGATGATTGTTGGCTTGCAAACGTCCCCATCTGTTGACTCAGCGATCGAGACGTGTTTGCACGATCCGTTACAGCAATGCGGATAAGGTGCCCGTCATCTCGACTGCTAGTGATAAGAGGCCGTTGGGATCCAGCACGGCGTTCAGTATTACCCTCCTGAACCCACCGATTCCATATTCTGCTAACAGTCATTTGAACTCGACCAACGCGAGCAGCAATGTCGCGATACGATAAACCGCAATCGCGATAGGCAACAATGCGACCTTTATCAATATCGAAAACGTGATAGTACGCATTTCTCCTCCTTAAGCGAGGCATGGCAACAACGTTTCACCAGGCAACGCCGGTCAACTGCTGTTTGTGTATGAGAAATCGGTTGGCAACTTTCCTCATGTCAGCACGTTGTAGATGTCACCACCGGCGCCAACCTTGTATGCCCTGAAAAGCTAATCATTTGCTTATCACAGCATCTTCTTTCTGTCGGTTAAATTTCACGTCTGGAGCACGTCATCTTCGTGGTGTAGCAATTTTAATAGCCAGTAGTGTATTTGTTAACTGAACTCTTCCGATTACACGGGCACCGATCTGGTGATACTACGCAATCCATCGTCCTGCACACCACAGCCTGGATTAGAGTAGACCATATTGGAAATTAATGGTGTCAGCACCTGTTCCGCAATTATACATCCCACACAAAATACGAAGGCTATTAGGAAAGTAAGGTCAGACAGGTCGCGAAATGGAAACGATAGTGAAAATCCAATGAAGCGTTGCACAGTTTTGCTCGGCAGTGTCTCTCGTATACCTGTCGATCGCGTCTCGTCGCTCTTTTCAGTAAAGATGCCTGGAACAGTACTGTCTCCCGCCAAGTATGGTTGCCCACTGTGAGGTTTGCCTGATTTTATGCAACCCCACATAAAGAACCTGTCATGAATTTCATTCTTCAAGACAACTCTCGGCCGCCCACTGCAGGGCAATGAGTAGTTTTCCATGGGAAGTGTTTGACCACACACTGTACACCTCGGGCTAGGCTACCGCTGATGTTCATCTCTGCTCACTTTAACCGCCGGCTGTGAAGGCAAAATTTTGGCACAGACAACGAAAGGCAGAGCAGTTAGAGAAGTGGTAGAAAGCACAGGTGGCTGTCTTCTGTGACGAGGGTGTACGGAAAGTTGATACAACGCTACGACACATGTCTCAGACGGAGCGGCGACTATGTAGAGAAGTAGCTGGAAAGTGTAGAGAAATGTTGCAAATAAAACATTTTTGATTTTCACTGTAGTTTCCATTTTGCGACCACTGGGACCTTACTTTGTGAATAGCTCTAGTAATTTTCTTAGTAGGTATTGGTGAAACTATACTGAATGAAAAACGTCTTGACGATCTTAAACCGAATCCATCCATTTTTCATCTTTTTCAGTCTATATCGTTTGTGAACCGTGCTCCTGCTCGCCTTGGGGCCATTGGCAGGTTGGCGTTGTGTATTGGGATTGTCACCTCTCGTTTTCTTAGTCTGTTCACTGGCGCCATTACGTTTGCTCGCTTTGCTGTCCGTCAGTGGCAGCAACAGCGCTTATCGACTGCAAGTACTACGGTACTGTCTTTGGAGAGACGTCTAGTATTTCCGGGTCCTCGTGTGTCAGGCAGTTCGCTTTGGACGGAGGAGCAGTGAGGAGTCGGCGGATGTGGCCGAGCGGTTCTAGGCGCTTCAGTCCGGAACCACGCTGCTGCTACGGTCGCAGGTTCGAATCCTGCCTCGGGCTTGGATGTGTGTAATGTCCTTAGGTTTGTTAGGTTGAAGTAGTTCAAAGTCTAGGGGACTCGAGACCTCAGATGTTAAATACCATAGTGCTTAGAGCTATTTAAACCATTTTTGAGCCGGCCGCGGTGGTCTCGCGGTAAAGGCGCTCAGTCCGGAACCGCGTGACTGCTACGGTCGCAGGTTCGAATCCTGCATCGGGAGTGGATGTGTGTGATGTCCTTAGGTTAGTTGGGTTTAAGTAGTTCTAAGTTCTAGGGGACTGATGACCACAGATGTTAAGTCCCATAGTGCACAGAGCCATTTGAGCCACGATTTTTGAGCAGTGAGGTTCGCTCAGCGCCAGTATTCGCCGGGACAGCACTGCCCGATGGAAGGATGTGGTCGGGAGAGTGCACGGCCACTTCGAGGGGAGGATTCAGCGGGTTTAAGTTGAATGGATCGTTATATTCGAGTAGTTCAACCTTCGCTTGTGTGTGTGTGTGTGTGTGTGTGTGTGTGTGTGTGTGTGTGTGTGTGTGTGTGTGTGTCCGTGGAAGTGACCTCTTGGCGATAAGCTGTCAGTCGATGATTCAAACTGCCACCTTTCCCTTGCCTGTCTTGAGCGGGGCCAACCGTTGGTTGGTCGTTCGGTCGGTCGTCTGGTCGGACGCCGTGTATTTGGTCTACCGACCGCTTCTCGGCCCTCTGTGTTTGTGTCGACATGCGGTTCGTGCTTGTTGTTTCACAGTCACTAGTTTTAGCATTGTTTGAGTTGTTGGTGAAATTGTTTTCGCGTGTATCCAGTGTGTTCGAAACAGCAGTTATATTAACGCTGTCTGCGTACTGCATTTGTGGAGTGGTTCCTTCTGCCTATCGGTGTTTTAAAAGCCGGATTCTGCAGACGCAGTGCTGTCTGTCACTTCGCCCTCGCCTGAATAACTCCATCGTTGTACTGATTATCAGGTGGATCTGGTAAGAGGGTTGGTCGGTGTTTAAACTGTCCCTACTTTGAGTTGCCATCCTGTTACGTGAGCATAACGCTTGGCTTACGCAGCTGTAGGGGCTTTTCTCAGGTCGATCGCCGGCCGGAGTGGCCGAGCGGTTCTATGCGCTACAGTCTGGAACCGCGCCACCGCTACGGTCGCAGGTTCGTCAGTGTAGCATGTGTTAAACTGGTTCAAATGGCTATGAACACTATGGGACTTTACTTCTGAGGTCATCAGTCCCCTAGAACTTAGAACTACTGAAATCCAACTAACCTAAGGACATCACACACATCCATGCCCGAGGCAGGATTAGAACCTGCGACCGTAGCGGTCGCGCGGTTCCAGACTGTAGTGCCTAGAACCGCTCGGCCATTCCGGCAGGCTGTAGCTTGTGTTAGTCAATTTTTTAAATCTGGTTGTTTTAAAAAAAATATGTCCTTAAATTAAATGTGTTTACTGTGCAACCAACGGTAACCGATTAGGCCCCGTCTACACGTTTTCCTGCTTTCCATGTTTCAGTCTCCTTTCACATTATCTCACTGACAGTGAGGAGCGTCATTATTTTTGCTCTGCCATCTGCTGTTTCTTTTCTTCGGCATGACTCACGTGGTCTTGAAAGCATAACTCTGCACTCTTCAAAGAATTTTCCATTCCTTCGTTCTAGACACTTCAAGAAGCGTCTCCACCGATATAGAGAATAACAGTTGTGGGCCATAGTAAAAATAGAGCAAACTGTGACTACAGGTCGGCAACAATCCAAACAGGATGAGACAAGCTGAACACGACAGCTATGACTGTAAAGCAGAGGTTTCAGTAAAATATCTGCAACCAGTGACAGAAAATAACATTGCTCCACAGATATCAGGACCAACACCATGACATTGTGAAGAAAAAAGTTCATAATATGAAAACGAGTGTATGTCTCGTAAGTGAAGTTATAGTGCGACCTACAACACATGACCAGAAGAGAGGAAACGCAGATGCCAACCGAAAACACAAAGAACTGTAAGTAATCACTTATTTATGTAAAAAAACAAGACGTGAACTGTTTTATAATTTACAAATATCGCGTATTAAAACAAGATCGCGTATTAAAACAAGATCTTTTGTAGAAATTTGTGCGAGAGACCTACATCGGTTTCAGTTCACAAGTCTCCAGCCGAGGTGGTTTTCTTTATAAGGGTTTGCTGCTTAAGGCTATTTAAAAACTTCGTTATGTTATAAACGTGTAGCAATAATTACGAACGGCAGTGGCTTTTGTCGTTGCCAGTATTTGTCTTATCTCAAAAAGATTAAAAAAACACGATTATAGTATTAGGACTACAGAAACCACGGGTTTTCACATTAGGGCAGAGAGAAGTCAGTTACGTCGCTACAGAAGTATTCAGCTGTTTGGTAGAGCATAAAAATGTCTCAAGTGTGAATTTCTATTAGTAAACTGCTTTTCTCCGGTGAAGAGTAGCTTCAGAGGGACTTAAAGCCAATTTTTTTAGTGGTAAGGTAATCCATGTCAGCACGTTAGTATTATCATATGTCGTAGTTCTACGTCAGTCTATTGTATTTAACATTAAATGCGTCACTTTTCATAGAAACCGTGAGAAGAGTCTCTGCGTGTGGAAATGAATAAAACATGTACGATCCTTTTTAATGTAAAGTAAGCAGTTGGAAAGGCCTTTAGAGGAAACAATGGCAGCGAGAACACAAGGCAGTGCTGTACAGCGTCGATCTGTCATCGACTGTACGAGGCGTCTGAAGCACTGGAAGGAGACTGAAACACAGTACTGCATTTCACTTGAGTATTCTTGTAGTGAGTAACTGCAAAATAATACTGCAACCGGTCCAGGGCGATTTGTGGAGGGAAGATATTTGTCGATCTACTTGGGACGAAGACAGATGTCGGAATGGCATTCATCTGAAGGAAACTAAGAACGCATAAAGGCATCTACGAAAGGAATCGATTACAAAACTATCGTCCAACCGATTGTTGAGTATTGCTCCCCAATTGCAGTAACAGAAAACACAGAGAAGATTCAGAGAAGTGATATGTGAGTTGTTATAGAGCAACGAAACAGTTCTTTTCATTGTTCGAGTTGCATCGAACAGTGTTACATTTCCTGCCTGCATATTGTTTTCTTCATGATTGGTTTCAGAGCCATCAGATAGTAGTTAAATGGAGACATACTTCTACTGAGGCTGTTAACTTTATGTAACACACAAAGCTCACAACCTCAGCGCAAATACGTCTTCATTTAACTAGAATCAATTTTGAATTAGGTTCAGAGTAAAGACTTGCATATAAATTTACTGAGTCGTCACCGCTATGAAATTTCTTCCAGACTATCAGAATATTACAGCCAATACACTTGCATCACTGTACGGTGGATATTGGAATAAATCCCGCTATTTAGCCAATACACTTGCATCACTGTACGGTGGATATTGAAATAAATCCCGCTATTTTAGCCACCGGTCAACACTCAGTTCGTAATTAATGACCCGTTCGTCTATTTAGGCTTCATAGTAGTCATATCTTACAAGTAAAAAAAAAAAAAAAAAAAAACATGGCTCTGAGCACTATGGAACTTAACTTCTAAGGTCATTAGTCCCCTATAACTTAGATCTACTTAAACCTAACTAACGTAAGGACATAACACACATCCATGCCTGAGGCAGGATTCGAACCTCCGACCGTAGCGGTAGCGCGCTTCCAGACTGAAGCGCCTAGAACCGCTAGGCCACCCCGGCCAGCTCTTACAAGTCACATCAATTCTTTTGATTAATATTATTATATGTACAATAATAGTACTATAACTGTCAATTCTAACACAGATACAGACTTGCATTATTCAGTAACGAAATACCACACTTCGAAGCAATTCTCGTCAGAAACAAACAAAAAAGATGGCGAGGGAAACAATCTTTTACGCAGGCAACACGTGAAATAATTATATAATGACGGTCACTAAGCGCTCGCAACATTAAAATTAATTCTTGACAACGAAGTACAGTCCTCCTCGTAAAAGGGTGCCTGTTGCACAGGGGCAGTGTTAGTGACTGTATTAATTTACAAGTAAAATAGTTGTATTTTGGTCAATTGTTGTGATTACAAATCCATTTAGTAAATAACAAAGGAACTAGACAGTTAATTTGAAGAGTAAGTCCTCAAATGAACCCGAGAGTATCGTTGTACGAATTTAAAAGGCTACATGTTACAAACTCTGACATTCGCTGTAATGCTGCGCTATGATCTGCTGTCCCGTCTACATCTACATCTACATGACTACTCTGCAATTCACATTTAAGTGCTTGGCAGAGGGTTCATCGAACCACAATCATACTATCTCTCTACTATTCCACTCCCGAACAGCGAGCGGGAAAAACGAACACCTAAACCTTTCTGTTCGAGCTCTGATTTCTCTTATTTTATTTTGATGATCATTCCTATCTATGTAGGTTGGGCTCAACAAAATATTTTCGCATTCGGAAGAGAAAGTTGGTGACTGAAATTTCGTAAAAAGGTCTCGCCGCGACGAAAAACGTCTATGCTGTAATGACTTCCATCCCAACTCGTGTATCATATCTGCCACACTCTCTCCCCTATAACGTGATAATACAAAACGAGCTGCCCTTTTTTTGCACCCTTTCGATGTCCTCCGTCAATCCCACCTGGTAAGGATCCCACACCGCGCAGCAATATTCTAACAGAGGACGAACGAGTGTAGTGTAAGCTGTCTCTTTAATGGACTTGTTGCATCTTCTAAGTGTCCTGCCAATGAAACGCAACCTTCGGCTCGCCTTCCCGACAATATTATCTATGTGGTCCTTCCAACTGAAGTTGTTCGTAATTTTAACACCCAGGTACTTAGTTGAATTGACAGCCTTGAGAATTGTACTATTTATCGAGTAATCGAATTCCAACGGATTTCTTTTGGAGCTCATGTGGATCATCTCACACTTTTCGTTATTTAGCGTCAACTGCCACCTGACATACCATACAGCAATCTTTTCTAAATCGCTTTGCAACTGATACTGGTCTTCGGATGACCTTACTAGACGGTAAATTACAGCATCATCTGCGAACAGTCTAAGAGAACTGCTCAGATTGTCACCCAGGTCATTTATATAGATCAGGAACAGTAGAGGTCCCAGGACGCTTCCCTGGGGAACACCTGATATCACTTCAGTTTTACTCGATGATTTGCCGTCTATTACTACGAACTGCGACCTTCCTGATAGGAAATCACGAATCCAGTCGCACAACTGAGACGATACCCCATAGCTCCGCAGCTTGATTAGAAGTCGCTTATGAGGAACGGTGTCAAAAGCTTTTCGGAAATCTAGAAATACGGAATCAACTTGAGATCCCCTGTCGATAGCGGCCATTACTTCGTGAGAATAAAGAGCTAGCTGCGTTACACAAGAGCGATGTTTTCTGAAGCCATGCTGATTACGTGTCAATAGATCGTTCCCTTCGAGGTGATTCGTAATGTTTGAATACAGTATATGCTCCAAAACCCTACTGCAAACCGACGTCAATGATGTAGGTCTGTAGTTAAATGGATTACTCCTACTACCCTTCTTAAACACTGGTGCGACCTGCGCAATTTTCCAATCTGTAGGTACAGATCTATCGGTGAGCGAGCAGTTGTATATGAGTGCTAAGTAGGGAGCTATAGTATCAGCGTAATCTGAAAGGAACCTAATCGGTATACAATCTGGACCTGAAGACTTACCCGTATCAAGCGATTTGAGTTGCTTCGCAACCCCTAAGGTATCTACTTCTAAGAAACTCATGCTAGCAGATGTTCGTGTTTCAAATTCTGGAACATTCCATTCGTCTTCCCTGGTGAAGGAATTTCGGAAAACTGCGTTCAATAACTCCGCTTTAGCGGCACAGTCGTCGATAACAATACCATCGGCACTGCGCAGCGAAGGTATTGACTGCGTCTTGCCGCTTGTGTACTTTACATACGACCAGAATTTCTTCGGATTTTCTACCAAATTTCGAGACAATGTTTCGTTGTGGAACCTATTAAAGGCATCTCGCATCGAAGTACGTGCCAAATTTCGCGCGTCTGTAAATTTTAGCCCATCTTCGGGATTTCGCGTTCTTCTGAACTTCGCATGCTTTTTCCGTTGCCTCTGCAACAGCGTTCGGACCTTTTTTGTGTACCACGGGAGATCCGTTCCATCTCTTACCAATTTATGAGGTATGAATATCTCAATTGCTGTTGCTACTATATCTTTGAATCTGAGCCACATCTCGTCTACATTCGCATAGTCAGTTCGGAAGGAATGCAAATTGTCTTTTAGGAAGGCTTCTAGTGGCACTTTATCCGCTTTTTTAAATAAAATTATTTTGCGTTTGTTTCTGATGGATTTGGAAGAAATGGTATTGAGCCTAGCTCCAATGACCTTGTGATCACTAATCCCTGTATCAGTCATGATGCTGTCTATCAGCTCTGGATTGTTTGTGGCTAAGAGGTCAAGTGTGTTTTCGCAACCATTTACAATTCGCGTGGGTTCGTCGACTAACTGCTCGAAATAATTTTCGGAGAATGCATTTAGGACAATCTCGGAAGACGTTTTCTGCCTACCACCGGTTTTGAACAAGTATTTTTGCCAACATACCGAGGGTAGGTTGAAGTCCCCACCAACTATAACCGTATGAGTGGGGTATTTATTTGTTATGAGACTCAAACTTTCTCTGAACTGTTCCGCAACTGTATCATCGGAGTCAGGGGGTCGGTAGAAGGAGCCAATTATTAACTTAATTCGGCTGTTAAGTATAACCTCCACCCATACCAATACGCACGGAGTATCTACTTCGACTTCACTACAAGATAAACCACTACTGACAGACACCAATTCTGCCTAATCTATCTTTCCTGAACACCGTCTGAGACTTCGTAAAAATTTCTGCAGAACTTATTTCAGGCTTTAGCCAGCTTTCTGTACCTATAACGATATCAGCTTCTGTGCTTTCTATTAGCGCTTGAAGCTTTTCCAGCGCAACTACAACAATTTACAACTATAATTCCGACTGTTCCTTGATCCAAGCACGTCCTGTAATTGCCAAGCACCCGTCCATGACAGCATAATCAAGAAATATAAATAATGACGTTGGAAAACCTTATAAACCGCCGCGCGGGGTAGCTGCGCTGTCTAGGGCGTCATGTCACGGTCCGCGCGGCTCCCCCCGTCGGAGGTTCGAGTCCTCCCTCGGGCACTGGTGTGTGTGTTGTCCATAGCTTAAGTTAGTTTAAGTTCGATTAAGTAGTGTGTAGGCTTAGGGACAGATGACCTCAGCAGTTTGGTCCCATAAGACCTTGCCACAGATTTCCACTTTTGATCAGCTAGTGGAAGCATCTTTCCTTCCAAGCGTCCTCATTTAAGTTCCCCGACATTTCTGTTACACATTCATATGGGCTATACGGACCTATTACGATCCGAGCAGTGCGTCTCTAAATTACTTAGATATCTGGTTCATGCCTACTTGATGAGGACTCTAAACAGTGGAAAAATACTTTACAATTGTTCGCATTAGCATCTTGTACGTGATTTGCCTTGAAAATGCAGTACACTTTGTCAGAACCACTGCACCAAACCAATGTCTTCTCCTTTAACCTGCATCAACAAATAAACTGTTTTACTGTTCAGTAGTTATTCGTCATCAGTCACTAATACATCTTAAGTCACTGAATCTTTGTATTCGAAAGCTGGAAAGAAGGAACTTGAAAATTGGAAATGAGCGTTTGGCGTCGTTGGCCGGGAGGCCCCTTGGGGGGCAGGTCCGGCCGCCTTGGTGCAGGTCTTGCTACATTCGACGCCACACTGGACGACCAGTGCACCGGGTGGGGATGAAATGATGATGAAGACAGCACAACACCCAGTCCCTGAGTTGAGAGAATCCCCGAACCAGCCGGGAATCTAACCCGGAGCCCGAAGGAAGGCAATCCGTCACGCTGACCACTCAGCTATCGGGGCGGACGTAGAAGGAACTAATATTTGAAGTGCCCCGATGTTCGGCATCTATTACAGGACGGAAGCTGTAATAGCATTCCACAGAGCCCAAGCCACAGCAGCACAGATATTGTATATGTCATCTGCAGCCTCGTCGCAACACAGCAGCGCGAGGTGACGAATTCGTCAAGGTCCAGCTGATCAGAGTGATGTGGTATTGAAGAGTCCAGCGGCAGTAGAGAAGAGAAAGCCGGAAGCTTGACCTTGCTGAAGTCTGTTGGTATCTGAAGAAAACTGCTTTCCACCTTCTCTGCAGCCAATTTTACGGCCCCCTTCACATATCCCCAGGCAACCTACCTGCGGGGCAGGCAGTCATGTGATGTACTTACTGCCACTTGTGGTGGAATCACTAAGCCTACAATGTCCACGGTGTCTGATATCGATGCGTGTCTGCCAATCGATGGCAATGATCCTAAATGCTGCTTTTTCGGGATCGTCCCGGCGTTTCATATGGCTTCTTACATGGGATGGTCGTCTTCGATTGTCTTTACACACTTATAAGATTTGAAGCTCAGTGTCGGCATACCAATTTTGTAAGTCAGTACAACGCAATTCTACAACACATAAATAAATAAAGAAATTAATAGCAGTGGCGGAGAGTGTTTTTTTTTTTATACAGGTGGCTCAGAATTACGAATTTCGAAAAAAGAAAAAATCCTGAAAACAAAAACTTGTAAAACAGAAGTGCGAAAGTAAATTAATAACATATTTCTATTAGGTCGATACTAATACAGAAATTGTTGTAAACAAATGCATAATAATATAAAATAGCTACACACAGATAAAAATATGACACGTAGTAACTCGCCGTTGCGTCTTTTTACAAATTAGTTCCATCCTGCTGTTCTTCTTTTGGGCTTAACATCGAACCAAGAGACATAGACTCCTACCGTTTGTATGAAGATTTCACAGTTCCGTCCTCTGGAGCCAAAATCACCGAGTTTGAAAGTCCGTCATTTGTCATTGTGTTGTGAAGGCAGGTTTTAACGTGTTTTAATGTGCTCATGCTTTCTCCGCAAGCTTGCTGAAATTGCAAGAACCAACGACGGTAATTTCATACACTCAGAGGGCACGTTTTTTAATCCATTGTTTAGAATGGCTTTAAATAGGTCCTGAGGCTGTAGACGTTTATACTCACTGTAGCAAATAAATGTAAGTTCTCTTTTCAGTTTTTCACTGTCAAAGAAAGAATACACGAGGGGCGATCGAAAAGTTTCTAGCCTGAGTTAGTTACCGTAATGTCTCGCACAAACAACCGTTTGTGGGTATGCATGTCACATTTCGCATCTCCAAATTCGTTAGTTTTGCCGCTAGGATACGTTGTATATGGTAGTGTAAGCAAAATGGCGAATTTCGAGAGAATCAAGAACCGTGCTGTGATTGAATATCTTCATTTAAAGGGAACGACGCCCAAGGAAATTACGGAGGGTATGCGGAATACACATAAGGACTGTGCTCAGAGTTAGCGAATGGAGGCGGCTTTCTTGCAACGTTTGTGTTAATGGACGAACCGTGGGTTCACCACTTTAATCCTGAGACAAAACAACAGTCACAACAATGGAAACATTCTTCGTCCCCTACCCCAAAAATATTCCGGGTGCAAAAATCAGCGGGTAAGTGATGACATAGGTCTTCTGCGATACAGAAGGGGTCATTATGGTGGATTACTTGCAAAAGGGCGTAACTATCAATGCATCATACCACTGCACCCTCCCGCGCCGTTTGAGGGAATACTTAAAGAAAAGGTGCGGGAAATTGGGGCGCGGAGTTGTTTTGCATCAGGACAACGCACCGGCGCACAAAGCTCTCGCAACTCTGGAAACCCCGCGTGACTGCGGGTTCGAATTGTTACGTCATCCGCCATATTCTCCAGTTTGGCTCCTCCAGACTTTTTTCTTTTCCCAAACCTATAAGAAGACCTCAGTGGACGATGTTTTGATAGTGATGATGCAGTGGTTGATGCAGTGAATGCTTGGTTGGACTCGCAAGTACATTAGTGTACACGGGTATTAACTGAAAAATAAGTTGGTATTATGAAATTTCTGTCATTCTTTATTTGTTAGGTTAGAAACTTTTAGACCCCTCGTTTTTTAAGTAGTTTTTTTTTAACTTCACCTATCGGGCAATTGTTTGGCCTACTATAACCTGAGAAATTTTTCTCACTTACAAGTTCCGTAAAATACATTTCACGAACCTCGTGGAATCTAGTTTCCATGTTTACTACAACTGCATCAGTTATTTTTAATGCTAGCTTCTGTTACGTTAAAATTTATTTCAGACACTTCTGCTGAATTTATAAAGCTCTTAGCTTCCACTATTCATTTCAGACATTTCCGCACGTCTTTGCTTAGCACTTGCAACAAAACAGTGTCTTTGGATACGTCATAAAGCTCTACGAATCTCTTACGTATATCTCCTATTTCTTATCTACAAAACGAAAAATTAAACTCATTTGACTTCTAGCTGAGACACATGTTGTATCGTCGGCTTGTACTGATATTTCACCTGAAATTTGTTCTTTAAGAACATCCGTAACAGAAGCTGTTAATTCTTTCTATGTGTTAGCGGAAGTGCCTACAAATACTCCACCGGATGCTAAATGGTCTTTCATGTATGTTTCTTCCTCTGCCAAGAAATTCAAAACTTCTAAATAATTTTCTATATACACTGACACCTCAGATTCATCATGACCTCTTGTCGTGCTGAAAAGCAGATAGTCGGAACAAGTCTCTTCACAACAGTTCTGTTTCGATCAACCTCCTCGTTATGTTACAAGGCCTACAGACGTGTTGCTTCTGAAAGACCATAGTCAATTCTTACTGTACCTAGCTGATTGTATTTAACAGCTGCTGTGATATGTGAAATGGAACACTCGTGCTTTTTAGCTTTAGAAAGGAAATTATTATGACACTCTTCACCTACTCCCCACTATCGCCATTCAAAACCGTCATTACCCACTCCAAACAGTACACAGTAGTAAAAAAAAAGGATGGTTCCTAAGCACGTTGCCACTTAACCACGGTTTTTAACTTATACCGTTGTGTTTCAAAACGGCTTATAAATTTTGCGTAAGATTTTTTAATAGAAGACTTGGCGTCGGCTTTCGCTCTTTCACCAGGAGTTCTTCCATAGAAAGATGAGAGCGCATCGTTTTCTGTTAAGGAATTCAGCGGATCTTATGATGAAATAAACGCGTCCATTGCAGTTTGAGGTAGTCACAATACCAAGATAATGATTTCAGTATTAGACACCTTACAGTTTTCCTCTCGACAACACAATGACAAGACATATTGACGATGACACCTCACACGTGACAGACCAAACTGAAATATAGTTCACTAATCAGTTAATCACTGCCACTACTTACTACATTTTAACTACAGAATTCATGCTTCGTGTTTCACTTACGCACGTCTAGTATTGTTGCTGTTAAAACCTACAGACACGCTACGGATCTACCGACGCTTGAAATAAGTCATCGTCATCATCATCATCATCATCTTGAACAGTTTCCAACCTCTGGCCAGGTCTGTTCGGAACATAAGCCTCTCCACCGTCTTCTGTCTTGCCACCATCTCTCCGCCATCTCCCTTCTTCTGGACGCATTCCTCCACTCCTTTCAGCCCTCTGTCTCTCTGTCTTCCTATTGGTCTCTTTCCTTCCAGCGCTTGAAATAAGTAAGGCTACTAAAGTTTAAACTGCGAAACAATGAAAACACGTGGGCTATTTCTTATTATCTTGTAACAATATCCAATGATGCATTCGAATTTATTTTCTGTGAATTACGAATGTTTTCTGTTTCTTTGTGCTTTAAGTAAACATTTAAATTAGGAGTTAATGGTTTCTCATTCTGTTCGGCTTGCTGCTAGCGTGCTAGACGATGCGAAGTAGCGCTGTCTGTAAGGAACTGCGGAATGACGTTTCATTCCACATAGGCATTTATCCGTAAAAAGAAATCAAAAGCCAGTTTTTAAAAACCGTATCCACGGTGCCGAAACCCCAGTCCGTCCGTGAAGGACTTACTGCGCATGCTCATAAGAAGCATGGAATTCAAAGCTGCTAACGGTTGCAACCCCCCCATGAACCACGGACCTTGCCGTTGGTGGGGAGGCTTGCGTGCCTCAGCGATACAGATGGCCGTACCGTAGGTGCAACCACAACGGAGGGGTATCTGTTGAGAGGCCAGACAAATATGTGGTTCCTAAAGAGGGGCAGCAGCCTTTTCAGTAGTTGCAGGGGCAACAGTCTGGATGATTGACTGATCTGGCCTTGCAACATTAACCAAAACGGCCTTGTTGTGCTGGTACTGCGAACGGCTGAAAGCAAGGGGAAACTACGGCCGTAATTTTTCCCCAGGGGATGCAGCTTTACTGTATGATTAAATTATGATGGCGACCTCTTGGGTAAAATATTCCGGAGGTAAAATAATCCCCCATTCGGATCTCCGGGCGGGGACTACTCAGGAGGACGTCGTTATCAGGAAAAAGGAAACTGGCGTTCTACGGATCGGAGCGTGGAATGTCAGATCCCTTAATCGGGCAGGTAGGTTAGAAAATTTAAAAAGGGAAATGGATAGGTTAGATATAGTGGGAATTAGTGAAGTTTGGTGGCAGGAGGAACAAGACCTCTGGGCAGGTGACTACAGGGTTATAAACACAAAATCAAATAGGGGTAATCCAGGAGTAGGTTTAATAATGAATGGGAAAATAGGAATGCGGGTAAACTACTACAAAAAGCAAAGTGAACGCATTATTGTGGCCAAGATAGATACAAAGCCCACACCTACTACAGTAGTACAAGTTTATATGCCAACTAGCTCTGCAGATGACGAAGAAATTGAAGAAATGTGTGATGAGATAGAAGAAATTATTCAAGTAGTGAACGGAGACGAAAATTTAATAGTCATGGGTGACTGGAATTCATCAGTAGGAAAAGGGAGAGAAGGAAACATAGTATGTGAATATGGATTGGGGCTAAGAAATGAAAGAGGAAGCCGCCTGGTAGAATTTTGCACAGAGCACTTAATCATAGCTAACACTTGGTTCAAGAATAACCAAAGAAGGTTGTATACATGGAAGAATCCTGGAGATTTAGGAATCAGATTTTAAATTGTAGGACATTTCCAGGGGCAGATGTGGACTCTGACCACAATCTATTGGTTATGACCTGTAGGTTAAAACTGAAGAAACTGCAAAAAGGTGGGAATTTAAGGAGATGGGATCTGGATAAGCTGAAAGAACCAGTGGTTGAATAGAGTTTCAAGAAGAGCATAAGGGAACAATTGACAGGAATGGGGAAAAGAAACAAAGTACAAGAAGAATGGGTAGCTCTGAGGGATGAAGTAGTGAAGGCAGCAGAGGATAAAGTAGGTAAAAAGACGAGCGCTAGTAGAAATCCTTGGGTAACAGAAGAAATATTGAATTTAATTGATGAAAGGAGAAAATATAAAAATGCAGTAAATGAAGCAGGCAAAAAGGAATACAATCGTCTCAAAAATGAGATCGACAGGAAGTGCAAAATGGCTAAGCAGTGATGGCTAGAGGACAAATGTAAGGATGTAGAAGCTCATCTCACTAGGGGTAAGATAGATACTGCCAACAGGAAAATTAAAGAGACCTTTGGAGATAAGAGAACCACTTGTATAAACATAAAGAGCTCAGATGGAACCCAGTTCTAAGCAAAGAAGGGAAGGCAGAAAGGTGGAAGGAGTATATAGAAGGTTTATACAAGGGCGATGTACTTGAGGACAATATTATGGAAATGGAAGAGGATGTAGATGTAGACGAAATGGGAGATACGATACTGCGTGAAGAGTTTGACAGAGCACTGAAAGACCTGAGTCGAAACAAGGCCCCTGGAGTAGACAACATTCCATTAGAACTACTGACGGCCTTGGGAGAGCCAGTCATGACAAAACTCTACCAGCTGGTGAGCAAGATGTATGAGACAGGCGAAATACCCTCAGACTTCAAGAAGAACATAATAATTCCAATCCCAAAGAAAGCAGGTGCTGACAGATGTGACAATTACCGAACTATCAGTTTAATAAATCACAGCTGCAAAATACTAACGCGAATTCTTAACAGACGAATGGAAAAACTGGTAGATGCGGACCTCGGGGAGGATCAGTTTGGATTCCGTAGAAATGTTGGAACACATGAGGCAATACTGACCTTACGACTTATCTTAGAAGAAATATTAAAAAAGGCAAACCTACGTTTCTAGCATTTGTAGACTTAGAGAAAGCTTTTGACAATGTTGACTAGAATACTCTCTTTCAAATTCTAAAGGTGGCAGGTGTAAAATACAGGGAGCGAAAGGCTATTTACAATTTGTACAGAAACCAGATGGCAGTTATAAGAGTCGAGGGGCATGAAAGGGAAGCAGTGGTTGGGAAGGGAGTGAGACATGGTTGTAGCCTCTCCCCGATGTTATTCAATCTGTATATTGAGCAAGCAGTAAAAGAAACAAAAGAAAAATTTGGAGTAGGTATTAAAATTCATGGAAAAGAAGTAAAAACTTTGAGGTTCGCCGATGACATTGTAATTCTGTCAGAGACCGTAAAGGACATGGAAGAGCAGTTGAAAGGAATGGACAGTGTCTTGAAAGGAGGATATAAGATGAACATCAACAAAAGCAAAACGAGGATAATGGAATGTAGTCAAATTAAATCGGGAGATGCTGAGGTAATTAGATTAGGAAATGAAACTTAAAGTAGTAAAGGAGTTTTGCTATTTAGGAATTAAAATAACTGATGATGGTCGAAGTAGAGAGGATATAAAATGTAGACTGGCAATGGCAAGGAAAGCGTTTCTGAAGAAGAGAAATTTGTTAACATCGAATATAGATTTATGTATCAGGAAGTCGTTTCTGAAAGCATTTGTTTGGAGTGTAGCAATGTATGGAAGTGAAACATGGACGCTAACTAGTTTGGACAAGAAGAGAATAGAAGCTTTCGAAATGTGGTGCTACAGAAAAATGCTGAAGATTAGATGGGTAGATCACATAACTAGTGAGGAAGTATTGAATAGGATTGGGGAGAAGAGAAGTTTGTGGCACAACTTGACTAGAAGAAGGGATCGGTTGGTAGGACATGTTTTGAGGCATCAAGGGATCACAAATTTAGCATTGGAGGGCAGCGTGGAGGGTAAAAATCGTAGAGGGAGACCAAGAGATGAATACACTAAGCAGATTCAGAAGGATGTAGGTTGCAGTAGGTACTGGGAGATGAAGAAGCTTGCACATGATAGAGTAGCATGGAGAGCTGCATCAAACCAGTCTCAGGACTGAAGACAACAACAACAAACAACAACGGTTGCAAAGCTAGAGGAGTGATAAATTATAGTGGTGGTCCGTATTCGAAATTCAAACGTAAAATATATAAAAACATTTACGAGGTTTGGAATTTCCTGGGTAGGCTCCGCCTCAGAGCTTTAACGGACACGTCGCCACTGATAAATTGATAAAAAATAAGATGTTTTCGAATAGTGTTACGTTGTAAACCATTCCTATCTTACTAATGTGGCTTCCAACATGAATAACTTAGAAGTCGATGTCCTCGGTATAATGAAGCAACTCATCACCTATATAAGTAAGTCTTCCGGTCCAGATTACATGTCAGTTAGGTCCCCTGCAGAGTATGCTGATGTAATAGCTCCATACTTAATCATATACAGCCCCTCGCTCAACCAAATATCCGTAGCCAAACACTGGGAAGTTGGGTAGGTTACATCAATACTGAAGAAAAGAAATGAGTGCGGTCTGCTGAACTGCAGACTCATATCACTAATGTCGATTTGAAGTAGGATTTTCGAACGTACAATGCGTTGTACGATTATGAAGAAGTACCTCGAATAAAACGATATATTGACATACAGTCAATATACACAAAATATTATTCTTGTGCAACACACCAAGCTCTTTACTCTCACGAAGTAATGACTGCTATCGACAGGAAATCTCCAGTTGTTTGCATATTTCTAGATTTCGAAATGGCTTTTGATATCGTTCTTCACAAGTAGCTTCTAATTAAATTGCTTTCCTATGGGATAACGTCTCAGTTGTATTAATGGATTCGCAATTTCCTGTCCGAAACGTTACAGTTGGTCGTATCTGACGAAAAGTCATCGAATAAAACAGAGGCGATGACTGGCGTTCCCCAAGAAGGTGTTATACGTGCCCTGCTGTTCCTAGTTTATGTAAATGATTTAGGAGAGCCATTTTTGCTAATTATTTTTCATTTACCGTCCAGTAAAGTCATCATAAGATCAAAACTAATAACAAAATTACTTTGCAAAATATCTGTATTGTGCGAAAAGTGGTAATTGACTCTAAATAATGAAAAGTGTGACGTAACACACATGACTAACAAAAACCAGTGCGTTAAATTTCAGTTACACGATAAATCACACAAATCTAGACGTTATCAGTACAACTAAATACCTTGGAACAACAATTACGAAAAACTTAAATTACAAAGATCACATAGATTATTTTGTGGGGAAAGTGAACCAAAGTATACGTATTTTTTGCAGAACACTTAGAAGATGCAACCAATGCAATAAAGAGACTGCGCACACTACGTTTGTCCGTCCTCTTCTAGCCTACTGCCGCGCGTTATGTAACCTTTACCAGAAAGGATTGACAAAGGACATCGAAATGTTCAGGGAACGGCATTTCTTTTTAAACTAACGCGAAATAGAGGAGCGAGTGTCACGGATAGAACAAGCGAGCTAGGATGGCAATCATCAAAACAAAGACGTTCTTCGTTCCCGCGAGACCTATTCAGGAACTTTCAATTTCTAACCTTCTTCTTCGCATGTAAAAATATTTAGCTATTTAGCTGAAGCCCACCTTCAGAAGGAGAGAAGATCATTGTAATAAGACTGGAGAAATCAGAGATAGCACGGAAAGATTTAAGTGTTCGTTTTTCCCGCGCTGTACGAGATTGAAACTCTTGAGAAATACAGTGAAAGTGGTTCGACGAACCGCTAGGCTGCTATGTATGAACTGCAGATTAACCATCTAGATGTAGATGTAGGTGCAGATGTAGATGGAAGTCCTGTAATTATAAGGTTCTTGGTTCCATCCCACTCGTAGCAAATATTTTTTATACATTTCCTTTAAATTTTACCTTTATTATCAATGGTTACTTTTAACAACCATATTTTCAATAAAAGTTACTTATTTTTAATTATTAGTCATACAAAACAGATAATAAATAATAATTACACGAAAATTGCTTCGTCATTAGCTTAAAAATGGTGTACATTAATAATACTGTTCTATCTCTATAAATAAAAAAGTTTTTTTTTGAAGTTTCACATTCTTACCCGAAGTTTTACTTATATAGTGTGCGTATTAGTAATTTACGAAAAATATGTTGTTGTTGTTGTTGTTGTGGTCTTCAGTCCAAAGACTGGTTTGATACAGCTGTCCATGCTACTGTATCCTGCTCAAGTCTCTTCATCTCCGAGTAATTACTGTAACCTACATCTTTCTGAATCTGCTTATTGTATTCATCTTTTGATCTCCATCTACGATTTTTAGCCCGCACACTTCCCTCCAGTAATAAATTGGTGATTCCTCGATGCCTCAGGAAGTGTTCTACCAATCGATCCCTTCTTCTAGTCAGACTGAGCCACAGATTTCTCTTCTACTCACCTTCTATTCAGTATCTCAGTAGTTACTTGATCTACTCATCTAATCTTGACCATTATTTTGCAGCGCCACATTTCAAAAACTTCTATTCTCTTCTTGTTTAAACTGTTTATCGTCCATGTTTCACTTCCATAATTAGCTACATTCCATACAATCACTTTCAGAAAATATTTCCTGATACTTAAATCTCTACGTGATCTTAACAAATTTCTTTTCTTAAAAAAAAAACTAATCTTGTCATTGCCAGTCTACATTTTATACCCTCCCTACTGCAACCACGCCCCGTGGGGTAGCCGAGCGGTCTGGGGCGTCTTGTCGCGGTCCGCGCAGCTTCCCCCGTCGGAGGTTCGAGTCCTCCCTCGGGCATGGATGTGTGTGTGTCGTCCTTAGCGTAAGCTAGTTTAAGTTAGATTAAGTAGTGAGTAAGTTTAGGGACCGATAACCTCAGCAGTTTGGTCCCATAAGGCCTTGCCATTATTAATACTTCAACCGTCATCAGATATTTTGCTTCCCAAATATCAAAACTCCCATGTCACTTTAAGTGTCTCCTTTCCTAATCTAATTCTCTCTGGAGCACCTGATTTAATTCAACTACATTCCATTATCCTCTTTTTGCTTTTGTTGACGGACATCTTATATCCTTTTTTCAAGACACTGTCCGTTCCGTTCAACTGCGCTTCCAAATCCTTTGCTGTCTCTGTCAACATTATAATGTCATCGGCAAACATGTGCCATCCGGTTTCTGTACAAATTCTAAATAGCATTTCGCTACCTGTATTTAACCCTTACCACCTTCATAATTTGAAATGGAATATTGCAGTCAACATTGTCAAAAGCTTTCTATAAATCTACAAAAGCTATTAACATAGGCTTGCCCTTCCTTGACCTATCTTCTATGCGAAGACGTAGGGTCAGTATTGCCTCGCGTGTTGCTACATTTCTCTTGAATCTAAACTAATCACCGCTGAGGTCGGCTTCTACCAGTTATTCCGTTTTTCTGTAAAAGATACGTGTTAGTATTTTGCAACCGTGACTTATTAAACTGATAGTTCGGTGATTTTCATATCTGTCGGCACCTGCTTTCTTTTAAATTGTGATTGCATGTTATTTTTTTTAAAAATAAAGGTTCAACACTTTTAATCGACATTTACATTTGATATTAAATGTGAAATTAAATAAAAGGAGAAAAGAAAGTTGCTGCCAATGTGATTTACACAATCCAACTTTCGGCATTTTTGTTAATAAACGTTTACACTGACTAAACAAGAGTACCCGGGCACAAATAAGTAGACACTGATGTGGGATGTGCACCCTTCATCCTTACGATTGCTTGGCCTCGGCTAGGGACACTCTCAATGATGTGTCTTAATGTCTGTGAGTTAGAAGCTACCCATTTGTGATCAACAATCGAAACTTGATAAGGTAGTGATGTTAGATGCTGGTGTCTTGAGCGAATTGGACGTTCTCACTCATCCCAAAAATGCTCCATTCGGTTTAGGTCCGAACTCCGAGCAAGTCAGTCTGTTTCAGGACTATTATTGTCCATAACCCCTTGTCATGTAGATGCTAGTTTATGACAGGGTGCTCAGAATTGTTTCTCTGCTGTAATCAGTATACAATGTCGTAAAGCTTGTTGTTATACTTCCACTTTTAGCGTTCCTCAAAGACAGTTAGGGGTCCACACCGTTGTGACAAAAAGTGCAGCCACACCTTATCACCCCATCCTCCGTACTTCGCTGTTGGCACTGCACGAAATGTCAGGTAACGTTAAACCCAGTTGTGCTGCCACAGTGTAAGCCATCGCTACAAATCCCTCGTTTGCACTAATCCACTGTTCAGTGAAGTCGCTGTTTGCATCACCTGAATCGTCGCTTGGCAATGACTAAAGAAATGTGGGGCTTGTGAGGAGCTGCTAGACCATTGTGTCCCATACAATTTTTATCGCCAAAATCAGTCAGTGTGCTAGCTGGGCTTGGAACTCACCTGTGATTTCTGCCGTTGATTTCACGTTTTTTTTTTTTTTTTTTTTTTTTTTATCGAAATACTCTCCGGGATGCTGGTTGGGAAATGTCCGTCAGTAAATGTTGTCTGTCTGCTCTTGGTTTACCTGTTATTCCTTTGCGTTTCCACTTCAGAATCACGCCACCGTCCACTTGGGAAGCTTTGAAAGGACTGCAATGTTCCTGATCGATTCGTTACTCCCGTGATACCCAATGACTACGTAACTTTGAGAGTAAGTGAGGTCTCCTGACTGTTACGGTTTCTCTACTGATAAAGCAATTCTGTCCCTCTCCTTTAAACTGGCGGGTCCACCTCTCGTGACCTTTAGTAGTCAGTTCCGCGTTATATAGAGGTGTCCGGATACAGAGTAAGTATGAAGAAAATAGGAGAGGACCAGTCTATATCGACCCTTGTTAGTGTTACCCCTAAACTCTCGTACACTGTGACGTACCAGTATCCTTGTAATCTGATAGTAGGTACTGCTTTATCATTCTTGTATGTATGCAGAGTGAAGTGATGGATGAAAATTTGTATCAAGAATGGGGTTCGAACCCAGGTCTCTTGGTCACCAGGTAGATGCGCTAACCAACGCCGCCCTGGCAAGCTGGCTCTGTACAACTGCATGAACTGCCCCAGCTCTCCTCCCGCCTCATTCCAAATTCCCATCACGCCTCAGCCCTCTTGGTATTCCCCCTAAACTCGAGCAGCATTGTAGAGGCTCTCCAACTATACTGGAAACTCAGCTACACACGAAAGGGGGATCCTGCCTGAAGCCCAGGCATAGCTGCTTTAATCAAATGGACCTATCAGGTTCCAAAGACCTTTTCAAATCTCAAATGTCTATATGCAGACTGAAGCGATGAATGTAAATTTACACCAAGGCCTTAATTGTAAGTTGGGTCTTCTGCTCATTAGCCAGATGCATCAACCACTAAACCACCCCTCGCCTTGGTATGAATTTTCAAACATCGCTTCAGTCTGCATATAGTGTAAGGTAGGGTAAATCCGACCTAGTACTTCTTGTGGCTATAAAAGGCTTCTCCGAGGTCGGATCTTAACGTTATATATGTTAAATTATAGGTAATATAAAGGAGCAACTGTCTGTAAAATATTTCTTTATACCATAAATAGTTTTTGAGGTATCCGTATTTTAAGAAACGTCCATTTTTGCCATTTGCAGTCCCCTAGAACGGCCATTGAATCTCAATGTAGACAAGTGTAATGTACTGCGAATACATAGAAAGAAACATCCTTTGTCATTTAACTACAATATAACAGGTCGGCAACTGGAAGCAGTTAATTGGCAAAAAAATGGTTCAAATGGCTCTGAGCACTACGGGATTTAACATCTTAGGTCATCAGTCCCCTAGAACTTAGAACTACTTAAACCTAACTAACCTAAGGACATCACACACATCCATGCCCGAGGTAGGATTCGAACCTGCGACCGTAGCAGTCGCACGGTTCCGGACTGCGCGCCTAGAACAAAATATATTCAAAAAATAACAATGTTTAGAGTACTAAATGTACTGAAAGTTAAATGAATGTAAACTGTAGTTGAAAAACGGTGATTCCATTGCACGGCGGTGCAACAGCAATGTCGATCAGGGAATGTTAAAATCACGAGCGACAGTTCGTAAAGAAAATACCATTTGCATTTCTGCAGCTGCCCGGCGAATATCGTTTTTATTCCGTTTTGTCGTTTTTCGTTTGTAATTTCGTACCACTTTCCTAAAGATAAACAAAAATTCACTTTGTTTGCATAAATAGATAATTGCATACACATAAACGGATTTACCCCACCATGCAATTTTTCATTTAACACACATAGAAACAATTTACACGAAATTTACAACCAAAACGATAGATACACTGAATAGGTCACTAAAGGCACTACATAATCACTTACCGTTTGTTTTGCGATCGTTTCATTTAATAGGGTAAATCTAGTGATGCAATTTGCACAAAAATTAAATTGAAACAATCGAAAACACACTTGTTGTCTTTTGAGTGTCTTTCAAAATGCGGCTAACCTGTCAAGATGACATTTTTCATTATTTCGACTGCTCTATATGGTAACATTAATGCGAAATCGCTCCGCTTTGCCGTTTGTTACAAACAGAAGGCTGTCAGATTTACCCATCGAGTCGGATTTACGCCACCTTACTCTATACATCATACATATTTGTGACTCGAAGATGTCTTTGGAACCTTATAATGTCATTTGATTGAAGCACCTGTTCCTGGGTTTCAGGAAGGATTCCCCGTTTTTTTCGATGGTGAGGTGCTGTTTGAATACAGTTGAAGAGGGAGGCGTGCAAAGTCAGTGTGCTAGGGTGGCGTAATGGTTAGCGCATTGCCTATTGAGCAGGAAACCCAGGTTCGAATCCCAACTTTGATCAAAGTATTCATTCATCACTTCAGTCTACATACATACACCATAGATGTTTAAGACTCAAAAGGTCTCTAGAACCTTATAGTTTCACTTGCTTTCTCTTCGTTATGGGTGTCATCGTACATTTGTCCGTAGTTAACGATAAGTGCCACCCACTACAGCAAGTGGGGACAGATGTGCAGGCCGTACAGTGTTGGGTGTCGGGTCGGGCTGCGCGCCCGCCGCCGGATGACGCAGCGTGAAGAGGCTCGGCGCCCCAGCTGGGGCCGCAGTGAACGCCACGCGCGCCGCCGCCGCCACGGCCGGCGGAGCCGATGGCCGGCCTTGGGGCTCCCGGTTCACATCCTCCTGCCGGCCTGGCGGGCGGGGCAACGGCGAAACGCCGGGCCGCAGCGAGTGTCGCGCGAGTCCAGCCTCTCGCTGGCGGCGGGAAACGCTCCACGGCTCACGGACGAGACCAGGACCACGTATTTCCCCGTACGATGCTAGCTCTCAACGGCACTCTATCCGCCTTCGTAGCTGACTGGTCAAGGTGCTGACTGCCAAGCGTAGGACCTAGATACAATTCCCTTTACTGCCAGAGATATTTACTTTGTGGGAGGACTAGAATGGGCTCCACTTAAGGAGCCAGCTAAGGAGCTACGTCGGAATGACGTCTTATTGCAGAAAAAAATGGAAATGAGTGTGTGGCACTGTTGGGCAGGAGGCCCCATCCGGGGAAGTTTGGGCGCCGAGTGCAAGTCTTATTACAGTCGACGGCCCATTGGGCGACTTTCGTACCGGTAATGAAGATGAAATGATGATGAGGACAACACAAAACCAGTCCACGAGCGGGGAAAATCTACAGCACGGCCGGAAATCGAACCCGGGTCCGCTCCATCGGAAGCAAGCACGTATCGACTTTTTTTTCGTTCATCTCATTTTGGTCTATATTGTTTGTTGAATTTGTTCGGGGCGGACGTCCGACGGCACCCGTTTAGGTTCTTCGTTGATTCATTCACTCAGTTTTTTGTTACAGATCGTAGCTAACCATCTGACTGAACTCGCTGAGCTACCATGCCAGCGAACCACTCAACTAAGCAGGCGGACCGTATAGCAGAACGCGAGGCCCACTAAAAAGACAGGCAGTGGCAAGTACATCACAGCACGTGACTCTACAGGTCTTACGAGTGCACGCAGCCGTCTCTGGCGGGGGAGCGAGTAACTATTTCAGACGAGTTTAATAATTTTTGACTGTGTACTTAAATGCTTGCAAGTTCTCGACAGCACACGAAAAAATTAATATCTTTAGTGGAAACCTCTTCAATGACATATTGATTTCTGATTGGCTCTGTGCGGAGCCGAACGCTAACGAAGTGAGGCGGACTAGTGTGACGTCACAAGTTCGTTGCGTGGCTCGTATTTCTCGTTGTCCCCCGCAGAGCTCGACACTGCACTGAATAATCTCCCAGGGTCGGAGTGGAATCTCGTCGGTTCGAGGCGAAGGAAAAATGGAACTACATCGACATATGCAAACGTCGGGCGCGGACAGAGGAGTGCACCCTTGTCACTGTTGGGGGCTTTCCGCGTTAGTACATTATGCGAGGTTTATGCGATGTACACTGAGATTACAGAAGTCATGGGACAGCGATATGCACATATACCGACGGCCGTAGTATCGCGTGCACAGGGTATAAAGGGACAATGCAGCGGCGGAGCGCCGCGCGGGATTAGCAGAGCGGTCTGAGGCGCTGCAGTTATTGACTGTGCGGATGGTCCCGGCGGAGGTTAGAGTCCTCCCTCGGGCATGGGTGTGTGTGTTTGTCCTTAGGATATTTTAGTTTAACTAGTGTGTAAGCTTATTGACTGATGACGTTAGCAGTTAAGTCCCATAAAATTTCGTTCAGCGGCGGAACTGTCATTTGCAAATTCACGATTATGGCCCCAAGACGGGATTTAACAGCGTTTGAACACGGAATGGTACGTGCAGGTAAATCCATTTGACGTTTCATTTCGGAAATGATTAGAGAATTCAGTATTCTGAGATCAACAAGAGTTTGCCGAGAACACCAAATTTCAGGCAATACCTCCCACCACCGACAACGCAGTGGTGGACGGTTTTCACTTAGCGACCGAGAACACCAGCATTTTCGTAGAGTTGTCAGCGCTAACAGACAAGTAACAATGCGTGAAAAAAATGCAGAAGTGAATGTGGGACTTACGACTAACGTATCCGTCAGGGAAGTGTGGTGAAATCTGGCGTTAATGGCCTATGCCCAGCAGACGACCGACGCGAGTGCCTTTTGCTACCACCACGATATCGCCTGCAGCGCCTCTCCTGGGCTCTAGACCATATAGGTTGGACCGTAGACGACTGTAAAACCGTGACCTGGTCAGATGACCCCAGCTCCATTTGGTAAGAGTTGCTGCTAGGGTTCGAGAGTGGCATAGACCCCCACGAAGCCATGGACCCAAGTTGTCAACAAGACATTGTGCAAGCTGCTGGTAGCTCCATAGTGGTGCGGGTTGTATTTGCATGGACTGAACCGACCACTGAGTGGAAATGGCTATGTTCGGCCACGTGGAGACCATCTGCATTCAGAGACTTGATGTTGATAAAAAAAACAGCCTCACCGGATGACAATTGTTCGCGATCGGATTGAAGATCATTTCGGACAATTCGGGCGAATGATTTGGCCACGTAGCTCGCTCGACAAGGCCCCATCGGACATTTATGGGACATAATCAAGAGATCAGTTCATCCACAAAATCCTGCACAAGAAACGTTTTCGAAACAATGGTCACTTATAGATGCAGCATGGCTTAATATTTCTGCAGGGGACTTCCAATAGCTTGTTGAGTCCATGGTACGTCGAGATGCTGCAGTACGCTGGACAAAAGGAAGTCCGGCTCGATATCAGAAGGTATCCCATGACTTTTTTCATCTAAGTGGACAAGATAGACGTAGGAACTGTATCACTATTGGCTGAACACGGACACATCAGACGCAGTAAGAGACCTCTTAGGGGACGAATTATGAACTTTGATAGAGCTCAAAGCCTGGAAAGTGAATTCATAGCAAAGGGAGTGGGACGTCTGTGAAAAGGCCCGTAGGGAATACGCATTCTTCGCCATCAAGGAGTGACTGAGGATGAAACGTGTCAATCCCATCCGTGGTATCGTTCATTTGTTGACCATTTACGGATTATACCACTCGCATTTGTTCGTGTAAACCTCGATCAAGAGGCTGATTGCGCCGATAGAGAGAGAGGAACTCCTGAACGCATACTTCCCCCCTCTGAGTGGTCGTAGGAATGACGACTAATACGTTCACACGACAGTATAACACAGTCGTAGACTTTGTCTACGTCAACGACTGCTGGGCGAATAGTTCTTGTACCGACGAGGGTACAGGTGCCAACGAGCACAGGCGACTAATTACCGCACCCCAGCCAATACTAGAGAGGCAAACGACCATAGAAGCGGTAGCAGATCAGACAACAGCGCACGAGCGAAGAAAAACATAGAATAAAGGCTATATGTTTTAGTCAGAAAAGTGTCACGGAAAAAAGTGTGCATTGGAGAGTAATATTCGATTGTGAAAAACTGTAGAAACGGAGCACACCACATGGTGCCATGTACAGTAACCTATCTTACATTTACCATTACGCCATATGGAGCGGGGAGGCTCAAAGTATTACTGAGGTGATCGTGCTTCGCTGACGAGTAGTATTAGTAGAAGTGGTGCTAGAGTTCGGGCAATGGCTGCCGATGAGCGCTTCATACAAAAATTGTTACTTTTAAACATTCCGTTCTCTAATTGGTTCCAAGTTTAGAAGTATCTGACGCAGCAACATTGTTAGCAGAAATAATAAGAAATCAAAGATTCATATTACGTATAAGTACAATTTAATATTTTAATAACACGAGCTGTCTCAGTCAGCAGTGGCAGGTTTTTTGTAGATGGTAGCAAACAAAATAATATACCTAAATTGATGTAAAGCATCAGGACGCCGTTATGCAGTGCGGAATTCACAAGCTGTGATATTGTCGCGAATAAAGCAGTGACCCGTATATGCAATGTTTCCTTTAATTTACCTCTATGGTCACAAACTTCTTAACAGATTACCGGTTTCGGTCTATAACGACCATCATCAGATCTGCAGCAAAACACCACTTCCCGCCTATGCGGAATTCTGGCGCTAGCGATAACAGAGGGCACTGATTATGTGCAGCACTATGTTTTCTTTCATTGTGACTTCTTTAGCGATTTGTTTTATCGTTTTTCATATTATCCTGAGCACTATCAAAGGTGTTTATTGCTGATATCATATTGGCACTTGAGCATATGTCAACTACTGTCTCTTAACTCTTCCAATTTTTAACAATCTTCCTTTTGTCGTGTTCTATTCCATTGCTTTTTATTACTGTAATGCCTTTTATACGTTATAAGCTCATTACAGACTTCAACTATTGTATCCCCCTTTATTTTCGCTGTTCAATTAATTATTGAGAACTAGTGTTTGCCGACATTAGCGACATCTGGTGAACTTACAACACAAACATCTTGTGGCTACTGTACGGCAGCTTCTTTCGAACAGTACTGCTACTGACAACATGACTCGTGCATATGATGTTATTTATATTATTTCACGATGCTGGTGCTGATTTTGCATTTAACATTTGACGATGCCACTATGGCTGCAGCACATTAGGACTTTGATTTTAAAACACAGGTATGCCTCTTCATACTTAAAGCGCATAAATGGTTATATTTGTTAGTAGTACTCTTCATTATGGCTATTTATTGTTTTCAACCTGTGGACAATCTGCGAGTGTATTTATGTTTTTCCCATTTTTGCTGCAGATCTGTTGGTCATTATAGACCGAAACCGGTAATCTGTTAACAAAAAGGTTGGGTCCATAGACGTAAATTAAAGGAAACTTATAATGCGGAATTGACCACTGGATGACATGAAAAGCGGAACTACGAGTGTAAAAGGAGGCGGAGAGTACTGTTTTTTCAATGGAGAATGAGTAACAGCAGAATTGGCCGGCCAGAAGAAGTCAGTGACTTCGAACGTGGACTAGTCGTTGAATGTCACTTGAGTAAAAAATCCGTTAAAGACTTTCTGATTCTTCTACAGTTAACAAGGCCGACGGCTGAGGATGTGAATGTGAAGCGGGAATCGAAGAAACAACTACAGTTAAACCAAGCTCAGCCACACCTCACGTACTGAAGGGCAGTCGCCGACGGGCACTGAGGTGGATGGTTGTAAAAAATCGCCTGAAATCAGCGGAAGGAATCAGACGTTTTAATCTCTAGGTTATGAAAATGTTCATATGAAAATTATCGAGTAATAACTGTTAGAATAAACTTACAAGTAGCACGTATTCCGATGAAGACCTAATGACGGGAAGTCCTTAAATGAAAAGAAATTTTAAAAAAGTAGCGTCAAGTGGCATTTACACACAGCGACTTGAGAAGCACTTGAGAATTTACGACTTCCAGAAACATATGGTCCCAGCATGCCAATATCGATTATTTTTTAGAGGTGCCTTTGTGGCCTGAAGATGGCATAATGAATTGCCGAAACTGGTAGCGAAAATAAAATAACTTCTCAATTGCACTGCTGTTTGGTGATTTTCATTGTTAAATAATTAATTAATAGGTGTCCGTGTACTTTTGATCAGATTGTGTTTAAATTTAATTTAGGCAGTGTCCCAATGGAATCATAGTAAATACTGTTTACAGTATATATTAATGATGTAGCGTATAACTTTGGGTCTTCATGAAGCTATTCGCAGACAATGCCGTCTTCTTTAGGAATCTTGCAACGGCAGAAGGATGTAGCAAAATGAAGGAAAACTTGGGGAGTATAGACAATTGGTACAAGGTCTGGCAACTGACTTGGAAAGTAAATGAATGTGGATGTGGTTGTGCAACATACCGTTGACAGAAGGACCAGAAGCTTTATTCATCCTTACTGTTTCTTTAATTTACAGCGTCAGTTGCGTTCACATATGAGTTAATGACGACTCGTTTCGAAAATATTTCTTCGTTTTCAAACCATCACTTAACTATTTCTCATGTGATTAATTTCGTAATATAATATACATAAATTTATACATCAAAAGGTCTGGTTTTGTGCTCTCACTAATACACACCTGGAAATGGAAAAAAGAACACATTGACACCGGTGTGTCAGACCCACCATACTTGCTCCGGACACTGCGAGAGGGCTGTACACGCAACGATCACACGCACGGCACAGCGGACACACCAGGAACCGCGGTGTTGGCCGTCGAATGGCGCTAGCTGCGCAGCATTTGTGCACCGCCGCCGTCAGTGTCAGCCAGTTTGCCGTGGCATACAGAGCTCCATCGCAGTCTTTAACACTGGTAGCATGCCGCGACAGCGTGGACATGAACCGTATGTGCAGTTGACGGACTTTGAGCGAGGGCGTATAGTGGGCATCCGGGAGGCCGGGTGGACGTACCGCCGAATTGCTCAACACGTGGGGCGTGAGGTCTCCACAGTACATCGATGTTGTCGCCAGTGGTCGGCGGAAGGTGCACGTGCCCGTCGACCTGGGACCGGACCGCAGCGACGCATGGATGCACGCCAAGACCGTAGGATCCTACGCAGTGCCGCAGGGGACCGCACCGCCACTTCCCAGCAAATTAGGGACACTGTTGCTCCTGGGGTATCGGCGAGGACCATTCGCAACCGTCTCCATGAAGCTGGGCTACGGTCCCGCACACCGTTAGGTCGTCTTCCGCTCACGGCCCAACATCGTGCAGCCCGTCTCCAGTGGTGTCGCGACAGGCGTGAATGGAGGGACGAATGGAGACGTGTCGTGTTCAGCGATGAGAGTCGCTTCTGCCTTGGTGCCAATGATGGTCGTATGCGTGTTTGTCGCTGTGCAGGTGAGCGCCACAATCAGGACTGCATACGACCGAGGCACACAGGGCCAACACCCGGCATCATGGCGTGGGGAGCGATCTCCTAGACAGGCCGTACACCTCTGGTGATCGTCGAGGGGACACTGAATAGTGCACGGTACATCCAAACCGTCATCGAACCCATCGTTCTACCATTCCTAGACCGGCAAGGGAACTTGCTGTTCCAGCAGGACAATGCTCGTCCGCATGTATCCCGTGCCACCCAACGTGCTCTAGAAGGTGTAAGTCAACTACCCTGGCCAGCAAGATCTCCGGATCTGTTCCCCATTGAGCATGTTTGGGACTGGATGAAGCGTCGTCTCACGCGGTCTGCACGTGCAGCACGAACGCTGGTCCAACTGAGGCGCCAGATGGAAATGGCATGGCAAGCCGTTCCACAGGACTACATCCAGCATCTCTACGATCGTCTCCATGGGAGAATAGCAGCCTGCATTGCTGCGAAAGGTGGATATACACTGTACTAGTGCCGACATTGTGCATGCTGTGTTGCCTGTGTCTATGTGCCTGTGGTTCTGTCAGTGTGATCATGTGATGTATCTGACCCCAGGAATGTGTCAATAAAGTTTCCCCTTCCTGGGACAATGAATTCACGGTGTTCTTATTTCAATTTCCAGGACTGTAGGTTTGAAGTATTCTACATTGGAATTTTGGAGTCCATTGAATCTTTCAACATAGCCACACTACAATAAGTGAAATACTGTTAACCTGTCTGTGCCATGTGAAAATCCGCAAGATCCCAAAATAGCACATCATAGTTTAGCCAGAATGTCTGTATTCTAATCAGAAAACTAATTTTATTTTTCATCTCGTAAAAGGACTTAATTGCTTACATATAATCAAAGTGAGTTAGCTTTATCATCTTTGTGCCAGTGAATATCATATCCCTAATCTCACTACAGGGCACCCAAATCTTTTTGGCCCTCCTCTCCGTAACAGTGAATCAGCAGAAACCACTGGAAGCGGATCTGTTAATGTGTTTATTCTTTCCGTTGCCAAGCATGGCAACCAAGCGGCTCTGTACGAAAAGGCCTGACACTGGTCGTCATTGTTTCCTCCTGTGTACCTTTTCGGTGATAAGTAGTTTGCAGCAGTATCATTTGTACACGAGCTCTTACACCGCCATGTACCCCAAGATCCGACACAAGGATTAATCGTTCGCAGAGCATGACGGGAGTAGCTGTTTCCGTAGAAGTCGAAAGACTGTGTACCACTTCCAACTGATATTCCCTTGTTTCGTTTCGCCGAGTGCAAAAAGTATTTTCATTGAATGTACCAGTAAAATTAAATTATTTCAAATTAAATTACGTATACCATTTCTGTGATTTTTAACTCGGGGTGTCATATTTGCTTTCGTGTAAGAGTGCGTAAACGCAGTGAACACAGCATCATCTGCTAGCTAAAGTTGACTAGATGATTCGCGTTACTTGATGTCAGAATGAGTTCCAAAGTGAAGTTTGATAATTTTAATATAGAGTAAAATTTCACTTAACTGACCGATATTACTAATTTTTCCTTTTATTTTTTTTTTTTTTTTTTTTTTTTTTTTTTTTTTGGGTCCTAGAGGCCTCTCAACCTGCGAGTCATGGTGCAATGCCCCGGTTGCGCCCGTCTAGTTATTTATGTGCTTCCTTAAGAAGTCGCCCTCCTGTTCCTCTTTTTCTGTCACGTTTCAGTTCTAGGAAACCGTTATTTTTATCATTGAATACACACGTCTTCTGTTGTTTAAGTATAAAATTGGTTTCTCTCTTCTGTGTAAGACCATAGAAGTGTATTATATAGGGTGTTACAAAAAGGTACGGCCAAACTTTCAGGAAACATCCCTCACACACAAAGAAAGAAAATATGTTATGTGGGCATGTGTCCGGAAACGCTTACTTTCGATGTAAGTGCTCATTTTATTACTTCTCTTCAAATCACATTAATCATGGAATGAAAACACACAGCAACTTTGTAACAGGAAATGTTCGAAATGTCCTCCGTTAGCGAGGATACATGCATCCACCCTACGTCGCATGGAATCCCTGATGCTCTGATGCAGCCCTGTATAATGGCGTACTGTATCACAGCCGTCCACAATACGAGCACGAAGAGTCTCTACATTTGGTACCGGGGTTGCGTAGACAAGAGCTTTCAAATGCCCCCATAAATGAAAGTCAAGAGGGTTGAGGTCAGGAGAGCGTGGAGGCCATGGAATTGGTCCGCCTCTAACAATCCATCTTTCACCGAATCTGTTGTTGAGAAGCGTACGAACGCTTAGACTGAAATGTGCAGGAGCTTCCATCGTACATGAACCACATGTTGTGTCGTACTTGTAAAGGCACATGTTCTAGCAGCACAAGTAGAGTATCCCGTATGAAATCATGATAACGTGATCCACTGAGCGTAGGTGGAAGAACATGGGCCCCAATCGAGACATCACCAACAATGCCTGCCCAAACGTTCACAGAAGATCTGTGTTGATGACGTGATTGCACAATTGCGTGCGGATTCTCGGCAGTCCACAAATGTTGATTGTGAAAATTTACAATTTGATCACGTTGGAATGAAGCCTCATCCGTAAAGAGAACAATTGCACTAAAGTGAGGATTGACACATTGTTGGATGAACCATCCGCAGAAATGTACCCGTGGAGACCAATCAGCTGCTGACAGTGCCTGCACACGCTGTACATGGTACGGAAACAACTGGTTCTCCCGTAGCACTCTCCATACAGTGACGCGGTCAACGTTACCTTGTACAGCAGCAACTTCTCTGACGCTGACATTAGGGTTATCGTCAACTGCACGAAGAATTGCCTCGTCCATTGCAGGTGTCCTCGTCGTTCTAGGTCTTCCCAAGTCACGAGTCATGGGCTGGAATTTTCCGTGCTCCCTAAGACGCTGATCAATTGCTTCGAACGTCTTTCTGTCGGGACACTTTCATTCTGGAAATCTGTGTCGATACAAACGTACCGCGCCACGGCTATTGCCCCTTGCTAATCCATACATCAAATGGGCATATGCCAACTCCGCATTTGTAAACATTGCACTGACTGCAAAACCACGTTCGTGATGAACACTAACCTGTTGATGCTACGTACTGATGTGCTTGATGCTAGTACTGTAGAGCAATGAGTCGCATGTCAACACGAGCACCGAAGTCAACATTACCTTCCTTCAATTGGGCCAACTGGCGGTGAATCAAGGAAGTACAATACATACTGACGAAACTAAAATGAGCTCTAACATGGAAATTAAGCGTTTCGGGACACATGTCCACATTACATCTTTTCTTTATTTGTGTGTGAGGAATGTTTCCTGAAAGTTTGCCCGTACCTTTTTGTAACACCCCGTATAACCCTTTTATAGCGCACTATTTTAACTGTATTACAAGTGGAACACATCTATTATCTAGTGACATCCAGCAATATCAGCAGGAATTTTTTACAACTGTGTAAAGATTTTATGTCGTCCATGTTGGACAGTGGTTACGAAACAGAGACTGTTCACAATAATAAAAGATAAATTAAACAATTACATGTGTCGGTCTCTTTTTATTTAATCCTACGACCCTTTTCTAGGGCTTACACTCTGATCTTCATGTGGATCAGTGGATTACACTACAATTTCGTTTGCTGGATGTAGCTAGTTGTCTGTTGCAGCTAGTTGTCTGTTTTGCGTTTCATTTCGCTACAAAACTGGTATAACGAGCCCTTTTAATGTAATATAGGATTACAAATTTGAACCAATAATAAAGCTACTTTTAAACAAATTATATAATAATTATTGACACACTAAACAGATGCCACAAAGTGGACCTCTATGAAAAATTTGAAATTTTTATTCACAGCAGAAAAAATGGGCAGAACACTCTCAGTGTGAAGCTGAGACAGTGGCCATGAACTTGTTTAGAATCTTCTCAAGCATACTAGACGATGCATAATAATTCTCGCGAGTATCGTGTTTGATTGATCTAAATCATAAAACAACTCCCAAGTTGCCGAATGGAAATATTAACAAATATGAAATATAGTTTTATTAACTTTTTTAGTTTTCACATTTTTATTTGTTTAACAATGATATTCTTAAGCGATAAGGTTGTAAAGAGCAAACTCTTACCTATTTGTTATCTGTATCTTTGGTTCGCAATGAAAGCTAGTATTGAATGTTCCTTGTCTTGCAAGGCACTGTAATTCCACATTTGTACAACATCTGGACTAATCTTTTCATTTTTTTCGCGTTTGTGTGATTGTCGTAAGTAGCTTAATTTGCAATCCTACTGCCATATTACGTTAACAGTTGCTGATTATACCTTATTTGAAACGAAATGAAACTTAGAACAGACAATGGCTACATCCAGGAAATGAGGTCGTAATGCGCTGAAACGCGTCGTGTGAGAAAATAGAAAGTGACTGACTCAGGTAATTATATCAGTTGATCTTATACCGTTCTCTGTGCAACAATGACACACTGCGCTGTAGCTACTGATATGGATGCTTCGTTATTAAAAGTGTCTTTCTTGAGGAGAGAGGTCTTTATTTATATCAGTTAACTTAACGAACGATATTCAAGTATGAGTAAGAAGGACAAGAACGTTGACGTGTTATGCATTAAAGGCATGAGTTTGAAGAAGAAACTGAAATATTAGTACTGAATGCTCCAGCAGGAATCCAACAGAGAGCTTCCTTTAGCGACGACATCCTACCAATTTGACCACCCCGAAGGGACTCCAAGAACTGAAGAATGAAATTTAGTTTTACTTCCCGCCGATCATGAGCTTTCTTGTCTGCCGGCTTAATAGCGACTCAAATTCCAACTCACATCAGACATCACTAGTGAGACAGCACAATCGGTGAGACACACGGCAGTCCAAGCTAGGATGCCCTCACAATACGTCGAGATGTGACCTCCGCTGCAGCACGTGACCACTGTACAGGAAACTGCATCGGCCGTGCAAAACCACTTTGCATGATCAAGCGGCTGGTGACATCGTCTGATCGAGAAAACCTGCCCTTCGCTGTGGACTCTCATACATACCGGATTACTACATTGGAGGACTTAAAAATTGTGTACGAAGACTTGGCCTTTGGTTGCCTAGACATTCTGGTTAAACTGCTTTATTCTGCTTTGGGCTCTATTTGAATCTGACTCAGCACAGATAGGTTACGAATTATTTCACTTATTGTAGCTTGGCTGTATCTACTAAACCATTTTTACGTTTCGATGTATAAATATGTAAATATTATACTGCGAAATGACCCACATGAGAAAGATTCAGGTAATAATTTGAAAATGAAGAAAGATGTTCGAAACTTATCACCACTAACTAAACTTGAACCCAAATAAGGCTGAAAACTAAAGAAACCTTAGGGTAACTAAAGCTGCTGGTTCTTCTGCCAGCGCTATGTTGAACAACCACGCCAAGATTTATATACTTTCAAGTTTAGCTGGCGTACCTTGCGCCAATCCTCAATATTTCGAGGGTCTTTCTACTTTTTGCTACTGCCTTTTCGCGTTGCGACGTTCCTTAAGATGAAACCATTGTCGCTAATAGCTTCAATGTCCAATGTCGGTGTTGACTGGCCCAGACGAGGCGTAAAGCTTTGTGTTGTGCCGTCATCAAGGGTACCCGAGTGGGCCATCGGCTCCGAATGCCCACATCGATGGTGTTTCGTTGAATGGTTCGCACGCTGACGCTTATTGATGGCACAGCTTTGAAATCTGCAGCAATTTGTGGGAGGGTTGCACTTCTGTCACGTTGAACGATTCTTTTCAGTCGTCGTTGGTCCCATTCTACCAGAATCTTTCCTCAGACACAGCGATGTCAGAGATTCGATGTTTTACCGGGTACCTGATATTCACGGTACATTCGTGAAATGTTCGTACAGGAAAATCCCCACTTCATCGCAACCTTCGAGATGCTCTGTCCCATTGTTCTTGCGCCGACAATAACACCACCTTCAAACTCACTTAAATCTTGATAGTTTGCCTTTTTAGCAGCAGTAAACGATCTAACAACTGCGCCACACACTTGTCTTAGATAGGCGTTGCCGACCGAAGCGCCATATTCTGCCTGTTTACATGTCTCTGTATTTGAATACACAAACCTATACCAGTTTCTATTCTCGCCGTGAAATCAGGCTGGAAGCCCGCAGACGACAAGGCGTGAAGTTAACTCTGGCTCAGTTACAGTATACATAAAATCTCTCTTAAATAAAGCAGGATAAAACAACAGTTCATCTACCCCCTCTAAAGACACTGTACGCAGGATTATAGGAGGCGCGAAAAATTTAACATAATCAGAACACCAACATTAACCTCAATAAAATTTGTATTAAAGTTAATCAAGCTTGCTAAACAATGCAAAGTACCTTTTCAGGGCGCAAAGCACCAACTATAGGTTACCTCAACCGTGAATAAATGCCCGACTAGTAAATTAAAGTTAACTACGCCAGCAAGTAAGAAGCACTTCAGTATGCCCGAAAGATTACTCAGGCAACTCTTAACTAAAACTTGACTAGAATTACAAATTACTAAAGATTTCGCACAACAGATGTTACTACAATCGGCAGGAAGAAGATGTTGTGATATCCAAATGATTAGCTTTTCAGAGCATTCACACAAAGTTGGCGCCGGTGGCGACACCTACAATGTGCTGACACGAGGAAAGTTTCCAATCGATTTCTCATACACAAACAGGAGTTCACCGGCGTTGCCTGGTGAAACGTTGTTGTGATGCCTCGTGTAAGGAGAAGAAATGCGTACCATCACGTTTCCGACTTTGATAAAGGTCGGATTGCGGGTTATCGTATCGCGACATTGCTGCTCGTTTTGGTAGAGATCCAATGACTGTTAGCAAAATATGGAATCGGTGGGTTCACGAGGGTAATACGGAATGCCGGGCTGGATCCCGACGGCCTCGTATCACTAGCAGTCGAGATGACACGCATCTTATCTGCATGGCTGTAATGGATCGTGCAGCCACGTCTCGATCTCTGAGTCAACAGATGAGGACGTTTGGAAGACAACAACCATTTGCACGAACAGTTCGACGACGTTTGCAGCAGCATGGACTATCAGCTCGGAGACCATGGCTGCATTTACCCTTGACACTGCATCACAGACAGGAGCGCCTGCGCTGGTGTACTCAACGACGAACCTGGGTGCATGAATGGCAAAACGTCACTTTTTCGGATGAATCCAGGTTCTGTTTACAGCATCATGTTGGTCTCATCCGTGTTTAGCGACATCGCGATGAACATGATTAATAAAATTCTTTTCCGGGCTATTATGCCGTGGTCTGATGGATTTCGCATTGTAACCCAACGTTTCGTCCCCATCTGCGGAGGACATCTTCAAGGGGGTTCGTGGCTTCTGTTAACTTCCGAAACACACACTGTCTCACTACTGACTGCAGCAAATTTTTGTTTTCGCGTGCTCCCGCGCATAGGCGTGACGTCACATGTTTTGAATACGCGAGCGCAATTGGCCGTTGTCGGTTGCCGCCGTCCGCTGTTGCTATCATCCCATGGCGGAAGACTGGTACACATCTTCTTCAGTACCGGCATCCAGATGTCATTCAATTTCACGCCCTCCTCCTTCCTATTAAAATTCCTGGGGTGTTTCATAATCTCTATAGCCTCTCTGTAAAGCCTTTCATGATATCCGCTTGTGGCTGCCAGTACTTGAGTTCTATCAAAATAAATGTGGTGGTCTCCTGACTGCAAAGCGTGTTCCGCAACAGCTGATCTATCAATCTCTCCCCTTCTACAATTGCCCTTGTGCTCTTCTAGTCGTTTTTTGACCGTTCTTTTTGTGGTACCCACATATACCTCCCCACAACTACAGGGGATCCTGTAAATTCCTGCTTTTTCCAGCGGTTTACGAGCATCCTTAGCCAATCTCAGGTGTTCTTGTATCTTCCGGGTAGGTTTGTAAATCACCGCGATATTCCGTTTTTTCAATATTTTCCCTATGCGGTCAGTGACGTCCTTAATAAAAGGCAGGAAAACTTTCGATTTTGCAAGCGCTTGTGCATTGCTATGATTTTCACGCGGCGGTCTTAACGCTCTTTTTATCTCAGCAGCCGAGTAACCATTCCTGAGTAATGCATCAGTGAGGTGTTCCAGTTCCGTATCCAGTAGCCCAGGTTCACAGATGTTCCTCGCTCTATCCGCCAACGTTTTTATTATGCCTCGCTTTTGTTGTGGGTGGTGGTTCGAATCCCGGTGTAGATAACGATCCGTGTGCGTGGGTTTCCGGTAAACTGTATGGCCTAAGCTACCATCCTGTTTCTTGTAAACTAGCACATCCAGAAAATTTAGTCTCCCTTCTGCCTCCTCCTCCATGGTAAACTGAATCTTCGGATTAATACCGTTTAGATGTTTGTGAAAACGGCCTAGTTCCTCTCTGCCATGCCTCCACAACACAAACGTATCATCTACGTAGCGGAACCAGATATTCGGTTTTTTGTTGGCAGTTTCTAGAGCCTGCGCCTCGAATTTTTCCATGAAAAAGTTAGCTATAACCGGGCTTAATGGGCTCCCCATTGCCACGCCATCAGTCTGTTCGTAGAACTCATCGTTCCATTTGAAATATGTGGTCGTAAGGCAATATTTAAATAGTTCTGGGGACGAAACGTTGGGTTACAATGCGAAATCCATCAGACCACGGCATAATAGCCCGGAAAAGAATTTTATTAATCATGACAGTTCCGGCCGTGAAAGTTTACATTTTACAATCGCGATGAACGCACATTGGAAGAGTATATTCGTCACCGCCATACTGGCGTATCACCCGTCGTGATGGAATGGGGTGCCATTGGTTACACGTCTCGGTCACCTCTTGTGCGCATTGGCGGCACTTTGAACAGTGGACGTTACATTTCAGATGTGTTACGACCCGTGGCTCTACCTTTCATTCGATCCCTGCGAAACCCTACATTGCAGCAGGATAATGCACGACCGCATGTTGCAGGTCCTGTACGGGCCTTTCTGGATACAGAAAATCTTCGACTGCTGCCCTGGGCAGCACATTCTCCAGATGTCTCACCAACTGAAAACGTCTGGTCAACGGTGGCCAAGAAACTGGCTTGTCGCAACACGCCACTCACTACTCTTGATGAACTCTGGTATCGTGTTGAAGTTGCATGGGCAGCTGTACCTGTACACAACGTCCATGCTCTGTTTGACTCAATGCCCAGGCGTATCAAGGCCGTTATTACGGCCAGAGGTGGTTGTTCTTGGTACTGATTTCTCAGGATCTATGCACCCAAACTGAATGAAAATGTAATCACATGTCAGTTCTAGTATAATATGTTTGGCCAATGAGTACCCGTTTATCATCTGCATTTCTTCTTGGTGTAGCAATTTTAATGGCCTGTAGTGTACTACCAAGGAGAGCTTCCTTGTTGATAAAAAAAATGGATGAACAGTTAAAGAATAAAAAACAAATACATGTCACAAGACCCTTTATAAGAAAAGTACCAATAACCCTAAACTACTTAACCTAAAATTATATACTAGCGGTATTTGTATTTTTAGTTTATGAGGAATAAGCCGAAATAGATCCAGTAGTTTGTCTGCAAGGGGAGGGGGGGGGGCGGCACGGGACGGAAGTTCAATAATAGACAATACCGATCTAGGGGTGCAAATCTGACGGCGGAAAGTTGAGGACCAAATAGTCAATAATGACTAAAAATGTCAAAGAATGCTCACCATTAAAACAGACAGTGTCATATGCCAAGCTCTGTCTTCGACCAAGGATGCAAGCATGGGAAGCAAGCCAGGCAGATGTCTGGTCAGGCTACTCATCAAAAGATCCAGCCGGAATATACTAGTAACGGCTGGCAGGCAGCTGTAATTGCCCTGGAACTCTATACCGTCAGCACCAACACACGGGAACCGCTGGCCGGACATGCGCACAGCGGGAAAGCTGGCCACGCCAACCCAAACCGAGCACGTTCCGCCTCTTTCTCCGTCCTCTCCAAGGCTCCATCCAACTGTCATCTCAGCGTTCCTCCGCCAGAGACTGCCAGCTCCCCAGATACCCTAGGAAGGTGCTCAAGTTCACCAGGTACGATGTTCTGACCTCGCCACACGGCTCAGATGTAAATGAAAATGAAGTGAGAGACAAGATATTGAGAAAATAAAATGACAGAACAGGAGGCTAATGGAGTAGATGACACCTCTCAAATTCCTTTCAAGTAACTTTCGGGAATTCAGCTAGGTAACACTTTCAGCGACCGCCGATATTTCGGCGGGAGAACACTACGCCATTTACAAGGCAACTGCATCGGGCAGGCGACGTACATGCAAATTTAAAACCTCGGTTCTCGGACTGGTGCAGGAAAGATAATTCACACACTGAACACTAGTGCCACCAAAGGTGACCAAAGTCACAGCTATCGAAAGTGAAACTACGATTTCGCAGGTGAGGTAGCATTCATTGACCCTGTCCCTCTCAAATTATTGAGATGCTTGGGAGAACCAGCCATGCTATAACTATTTCACCCACTGTACAAGATAAGTTAGACAGGGGGAATACCATGAGACTTCAAGAAGAATGTAATAACTACAGTTAGAAAAAAAATCACGTACTGACAGGTTAAAAAAAGAGATATTAAAAGTAGTAGATGAGATTTACTGTTTAGGGAGCAAAAGAGCTGAAGATCGCTGAAGTAGATTGGATATAAAATGTAGACTGCTGATAAGAAAAGCATTTATGAAAAAAATAATATTGTTATATAAAATGAAATTTTAGAAAGTCTTTCATGGAGGAATTAGTATGGACTGTAGTCTTGTATGAAACTGAAATGACGACGATAAACGCTTCAGAAAAGAATGGGCGATGGTACAGAAGAATGTTGAAGGTTAGGCGGGCAGATCGAATAGCAAACAAGAAGCTAATAAATCGAATCGAGCTAAAAAGAAATTTGTTGTCACAACATGACTCAAAGAAGAGACTGATAGGGAACATTCTGAGCCATAAGGTTCAAATGGTTCAAATGGCTCTGAGCACTATGGGACTTAACATCTGTGGTCATCAGTCCCCTAGAACTTAGAACTACTTAAACCTAACTAACACACATTCATGCCCGAGGCAGGATTCGAACCTGCAACCGTAGCAGTCGCGCGGTTCCGGACTGAGCGCCTTAACCGCGAGACCACCGCGGCCGGCAAGCCATAAGGAATAATCAGTTTTGTATTTGTGAGATTGCGGGGGGGGGGGGAGATAAAAATTGTAGTGGAAGACCAAGGCTCAAATACAACAGTTAGGTTGAAATGGATGCAAGCTGCAGTAGACATGCGGAGATGAGGATGATGTTTGGTTTCTGGGGCGCTCAACTGCGCGGTCATAAATCTAATTCACTTTAAACTAGCAGTTACTTTCATAAATACACCGGTGTCCAAAATTAAAGCAACAAATCGCTATTTCTCCGTCCTGTGTCTAATTCACAATATAATCATTGTATTGTATTGTACTGTAGTGAACTGAGGACCTAGAAACGACGGATAGGCTTCGTCCCCGCCGTAGCCTCAGTGGTACACAACCCCCAACAGGCTGGGCAGCAGTCCACTCAACCCTCCGCCGCCCCACACCGAACTTTGTGCGGTTCGGCCCCCAGTGAATGCCCCGAGAACGTCTCACACCAGACGAGTGTAGCCCCAATGTTTGCGTGGTAGAGTAGTGATGATGTACGCGTACGTGGAGTAAGATTTGCGCAGCAATCGCCGGTAGAGTGTAACTGCGGCGGAATAAGGGGAACCAGCCAGCATTCACCGAGGCAGATAGAAAACCGCCTTAAAAACCATCCACAGACCGGCCGGCACACCGGACATCGACACTAATTCGCCGGGCGTATTCGTGCTGGAAACCGGCACGCCTTCCAGCCCGGAAAGCAGTGCGTTAGACTGCAAGACTAATCGGGCGGGCGATATAATTATACAAACTGTCAATCAGATGCCCGTATAATCGTGTTCTGCACTGAAGATGCCATTACGGTCAACGGGGAATTACGGCAAAGATGACGTCTGGGCACCCATCAAACGGAGTACTAGTTGCCTGATGGTCTTACATCCACAATCTCAGTGTATACAGCCACAGACGGTGCAATATGGCACAGAAAAGATGCCTACCAGACTCTCTGTGGTGGAGGGCCACAGGAAGAATGGAAGCAGGACAGTCGCAACGCTTAAAGTAAATCGTTCTGTTGTTTTTCGTATGTAGCGGTGGTTTATAGAGACCGAAACTGTATCCCGAAGACCAGGGCAGGGCGGACCATGTGTGATATCAGAGGACTGTTATTTGGTTGTAAGGGCACGACGCTACCGCATTAGTACTGGCATCTCACCTCGCAGCACACATTGGACGTGTTGTATCGAGGCAAACGGTGTACAGGAAGCTTTGAGAGAGTGGCCTTTGAAACATCCCCTTAGAAAAATTATACAAACTGTGCTTAAACTGACACACAAAATTTTTAGCGCAACGCAATCTGACTTTCAAAAATCCCTACAAAAGAATGGCCCTGACTAACATTAACCTATACGTTTCACAAATGACTTACTTCACAAAAATCTTGGTTACTCGAACTACTGCAATACAGCGAGCACCACTACTGCCAGCTAAATAAAAGATTCAAACTACGGAAGGCACTAACTACTGATAGGTATAGTTAGTAAATGAAAGATTTTAATAGAGAACAAACAATGTATTTACCTTAATAGTCATAATATATATAGCAGTTCATGACATCCAGTCTTAGAAATTTCAAAAGTCCGCCATCTCTCTCCCCACATCCACCACTGCTGGCGGCTCACCTCCAACTGCGCAACGCTACGCGCTGTTAACAGCCAACAGCCCAACACTAAAATGGCAGACAACAATGCAAACTAGCCACAGACTGCACACAGCACAGCCAGTGATTTTTCATACAGACCTGCTGTATGTGTACCTATGACGCGTGTTCACATAAGGGAACGTCGTGAAACAGTGGGTCAATATTCTTTTCACAGATGAGTCCGGATTTGGCCTGGAGAGTGATTCTCCACTCATTCGTATCTGGAGGGAACATGGAACACAATTTCTGGACGGAAACATTGTGGAAAAAGACTGATATGGAGGAGGATCCCTAATGTTGTGGACAAGGACTACGTTGACCAATCGAACGTGAGGCTGACATCATTCACAGCATACACCGACACTGTCAGACCTGTATTGCTGCCAGAGATGGTCACACCCCATACTGAAAACATTAACCAGTTGTCAGCTTGTGTGTGCAAATATGTTAAGTTGAAAAAGAACATTTTTGTCTACCGTTATGCATGTTGCAGTTGTTTACGTTCTGTATTCTCTACATCGTTTCTGCTACACTCTCACCTGTTCATACTGTTTTGTGGCAAAATAAACGCAACCTTGCAAAATTTCTGTTTGTTTAATTTAGGACACCAGTGTAGTTCTTCAGGCTCTAGTAACTTACATGAACTTAACAATTAAGAAGACAAAATGTTCACAGTCAATGAGAAATAATGAATCCATGTTGAGCCGTGCGCGGCTCGTGTTCATGCCGTTACTGTTTGTCATATTTTCTTACGGTACTGTCGCCTCGTTTTCTTATTCCATTTACTAGCGTCACTAACTTCCTGCCTTACCTGCCCGTGAGTGGCAGCAGCAGCGCTTATCGATAAGTGCACTGTCGTACCATCTCTGGAGCTACCGATAGTATTTCCGGGTCATCGTGTGTCGGGAGTTCAGTTGCGGACGGACCAGAAGTCGAATCAGTCGGGGGACGGACCAGCAATGAAGTCGGTGGCGGAGCGCCAGTGAGGTGCGGACACCCAGTACTTGCCGACCGCTGGCCACAGACATGAACTGTCCGACGGAAGGAGATTGGAGCAGGAACCACCGTCAGTTGGTCGTTCGGTTGGTCGTCTCATTGGGCGACATTTCTTTGGTTTTTGACCGTTTCTGGGCCGCGTTTGTTTCTGTTCCTTTCTTGTGCAGAGATGTCGTCGCCGATGGGCAAGAGTTACCTCTGCATGGGCGGGTCCGAGCCAGTGTGCCCGGGGCGCCGTGTCTCCGAATTCCGAACGGACATGGAGTTGAGTCGGGTTGGAGCTACAGTCAGCTTCGAACAGCCAAGAGTAGGCCGGCCGTTACCGACATACGTAACTTCAGTGGGACGACCTGGGCTGGTCGTTCGGTCGGTCGTCTCATCAGACGACGTGTAGTTGGTGGCCGACCGCTTGTGGAAACTCTGTGTGTCGAATTGATTCGTCCTTGGAACACTTCTGAGCACCACTGTTTGTTGTTTGTGATTGTCATTTTATCTGGTCGCAGGTACTGTGCCAGGCCTTCAGCCGTGTATTAATATTGTCTGTTTCATGTTTAGTATGTGGCCTTCAGCCAAATTTCATAGCAGCTTTAAGATTAGGCCTTCAGCCGTGTTTCATATAAAATTCCTGTTGCTCCGTATTTAGACATTCAGCCGCGTTTGTTTCAGAATCTGTGGCTTTAATATGTAAATCCTTGTCTGTAAGGTTTCTTTTTAATTATCTTGAATTCTCGAAACGGCCTGTAAATGTTTATCTTAAGGTTGCCTTTAAATATTCTTGAGTGATTGTTTGGTCCTTCAGCCGACAAGATACTTAAAGCTTTCTTAAGATGTTTTGCTGTTGTACTGTGTAAAGGCTTATCTTTAATGTCTCTCTTTTTATGTAAATAAAGTTTTTTTAGTTGGGCTTTCAGCCGAAGAATTAACTTGAATTTTCCTTTAGTGGGAATTTGTAAATGCTTGGCTTTTAAAGAATTTCCTTAGCTGATCTAAAATATTATTTCGGCCTTTAGCCGAGAAGATATTGAAATTTTACTTAAGTAAGGCTTCATCCGTTACTCTAAATCCTGGTGTTTTAAAAGCGATCATTTAACCTTATTCTGGAGGAGTTACTTGGGCCCTCAGCCGTGAATTGATCTTTGTTGTTCTTCCCACAAACTGATCCTCTCTGTCCTGCGAAATCAAATTTCACATGTATCGATGTGATGATGCTTTTAGCATAGAAGATACTGTCGAGATAAGTTATTTTAATGTTAACTCTTAGCAGCAGATGGGATTGTAGATTTAGTTGTGTATTACAGGCTGACGTACGACAAGTAGAGTGAAATAAAACTTAACAAGACATAAGCTTGTAAACACATAACACGCAGTCTCAGAAAAACTGATAAGTGTTCCGGAACACGCGGATCAGATATCCGATACGGTCTGTGCTCCGTTGGCTGCTCTCCAACTGGATGTACCTCGCCAAAGAAAGACCCACGTTACAAGGTATTATTGCGACTTTGTGTCTGAACAGCCACGCCTCTGTGTCTGAGGTGCCCACCAAAGGGCGCGGCAGTTAATCTTGTCTAGAGGTGGGCCGGATCCACAGTCTGTTTCCCAGACCACTTGTCACCCAGAGAAACCAATCAGACGCCTGTGTCGTCGTTGCTTAAGACTCGTTTGTCACATTTCTCTTGTATGAATGTGAGAGGGCTCACCGGGCCTGGAGCAGATAAGCACGTGTAGCTGACAGAAGGAGGCGTGGTGAGATCTTACGACTTTTTTTTCTTCTAAGTCAATAACGGCGAACGTTCCGCTATGGAGAAGACTGTCCGTTGTCATTTGGTAGGCTTCGTTAAATGAACTGAATTGTGTTTCATTGTGAACCTGTGCCGTGACTCCTTTTCTGTTACATAAATTGAAAAATAGTGCTAAAGGAGGGGGAGAGGAGGATTGAGAATTATACAAGAAATTCTTGTGGTGGGTTAGCCTACGCCTGTTCCCTTCTACAGAACTCAACGTTGGAGTTTAATTCCTGGAGCTTCATCCGAAGGTATTGAAATGACTGAACACTTTCTAAAACAGAAAGGGGCTTTGCAATGCACATGTACGATACAAAGAGCAAGCCACTGTGCAGTGCGTGGCATCGGACACTTCATACCAGCAACGTCGCTTTTCTGTCCTGTTCCTATAATTAAGAGAAATGTGGCTTTGACGTCAGTATTTCTGACACGCCGCACGTTATCGGTTCTACCCTAGCCCTCATCTTAGTAGAGGCAAGGTGACCGCATAGAGCAGGCTATACCTTGAATAATGACTTTATATAGGCGCAACCAACGTGCCTCAGCTAAAACGCGAAAGGGCTACGTGCAGTCTGATTGAGGCATCCGGTGGAAGGCAATCAATTCTTTCTTCTTTACTGAGAGCAGACCTTATTCATACCCGCAGCCTAGCGTATGCTAAGACTTCTTCGCTCCTCCATTTCAGTTGGCGTTTGCGCTTCCCCGACCTAGTATCAAGCAGTGCCACGACATTTCCGATTTACCATGTAACATCTTTTTTTTTTTTTATTTTGCTGTTTCAGGGGTAAAAGTGATATTTTCATCTGTTCGTGAGGCTTGGTCAGCTGATGAAGCACGCCCACATTTTGCTCTCTCAAGCATTTAGGGTAGTATGGTGTAATAAAAGCTTGTCGAGCATTGTTCCATTCTATGTATGCTGCAGTGGTAATGTGTATACAGGGTGGTCCATTGATAGTGACCGGGCCAAATATCTCACGAAGTAAGCATCAAACGAAAAAACTACAAAGAACGAAACTCGTCTACCTTAAAGGGGGAAACCAGATGGCGCTATGGTTGTCCCGCTAGATGTCGCTGCCATAGGTCAAACGGATATCAACTGCGTTTTTTAAAAATAGGAACCCCCATTTTTTAATTCATATACGTGTATTACGTAAAGAAATATGAATGTTTTAGATGGCGCTGTAGAAGCCACCAACGTATAAGTACGTGATATCACGTAACATTCCTCCAGTGCGGATGGTAATTGCTTCGTGATACATTACCCGTGTTAAAATGGACCGTTTACCAATTGCGGAAATGGTCGATATCGTGTTGATGTATGGCTATTGTTATCAAAATGCCCAACGGGCGTGTGCTATGGATGCTGCTCGGTATCCTGGATGACATCATCCAAGTGTCCGGACCGTTCGTCGGATAGTTACGCTATTTAAGGAAACAGGAAGTGTTCAGCCACATGTGAAACGTCAACCACGTCCTGCAACAAATGATGATGCCCAACTAGGTGTTCTAGCTGCTATCGTGGCTAATCCGCACATTAGTAGCACACAAATTGCGCGAGAATCGGGAATCTCAAAAACGTCGGTATGGGGAATGCTACATCAACATCAGTTGCACCCGTACCATATTTCTATGCAGGAGGAATCGCATGGCGACGCCTTTTAACTTCGTGTACAGTTCTGCCAGGACGATGACAGATTTTTTGCACGCGTTCTATTTAGTGAAGAAGCGTCATTCACCAACAGCGGTAACGCAAACCGGCGTAATATGCACTTTTGGGCAACAGAAAATCCACGATGACTGCGCCAAGTGGAACATCAGATACCTTGGCGGGTTAATGTATGGTGCGGCATTGTGGGAGGAGAGATAATTGCCCCCCCCCATTTTATCGATAGCAATCTAAATGGTGCAATGTATGCTGATTTCCTACGTAATTTTCTACTGATGTTACTACAAGATGTTTCACTGCATGACAGAATGGCGATGTACTTCCAAGATGATGGATGTCCGGCACATAGCTCGCTTACAGCTGAACCGGTATTGAATAGCAATTTCATGACAGATGGATTGGTCGTCGAAGTACCATACCATGGCCCGCACGTTCACCGGATCTGATGTCCCCGGATTTCTTTCTGTGGGGAAAGTTGAAGGATATTTGCTATCGTGATCAACCTGCAACGCCTGACAACATCCGTCAGCGCATTGTCAATGCATGTGCGAACATTACGGAAGGCGAACTACTCGCTGTTGAGAGAAATGTCGTTACACGTATTGTCAAATGCTTAGAGGTTGACGGACATCATTTTAAGCATTTATTGCATTAATGTGGTATTTGCAGGTAATCACGCAGTAAGAGCATGCGTTCTCAGAAATGGTAAGTTCACAAGGGTACATGTATCACCTTGGAACAACCGAAATAAAATGTTCAAAGGTACCTACGTCCTGTATTTTAACTTAAAAAATCTACACGTTACCAACTGTTCGTCTAAAATTGTGAGCCATATGTTTGTGACTATTACAGCGCCACCATCACAATGCGAAAAAAGTGGTCCAACTAAAACATTCTTTACATACTACACGAATATGTAATAAAAATGGTTCCTATTTTAAAAAACGCAGATGATATCCGTTTGACGTATGGCAGCGCAATCTAGTGGGACAACCATAGCGCCTTCTGGTTTCCCCCTTTTTCAAGCTAGACAAGTTTCGTTCTTTATAGTTTTTTCGTTTGACCCTTATTTCGTGAGATATTTGGCCCAGTCACGATCAGTTGACCACCCTGTATAATTGATGAGAGAGTTACTGATTTGTACTTGATGGTGTGAGCTGTGATCCATCGATATTTTTAAAATCAAAGATAAGTGCATCGGCAAAGAGACTCGCAGTGTAATAAGGTATTTGTGGCTGCTCAATTAAAAATTGAGAACCTTCTGTGAGTGAGCAAGCCCACATGTGCTGATCAGTTTTTGTAGCATCAGAATTATACATTTTGTGTATTTTCGTAAAATTAATTAGTGGAATTATTTCTCATTATGTATGTTACCGTACTAACCAGTGTAGATGACTGACGATAGTATTCATGTTCTTTTTGACCTGATGGTTACTTGTAAGGGCGGCTGCATATTCGTTCCCATTGGCGTATTCTCAATACTGAATGTTTGTATCTGGATCAGAACGTCCACGACGCAGTAAGATACATATGTTTACTGAAATAAGAATTACCAACTAGCTGACCCGGGCACCGTAAATTTTACAGTTAATGCTTTGATTTCTCGATTGTGTTGCAAATTTGAGTGAGTCGGGCAGAGCAAGTTTAGCGCTGTTTAATCTCTTAGCATATTGTGCTTTGATATGTGAGACAGGCATGAACGTGTCTTATCAACTTTTTTTCTTGAAAGGTCGCACTAGATGGTAACTGTTACCTTAAGGTCTACTTTGGCCCAGCTAAAATTAAAGAATTGAATACTACAGGAAAACCTGGAACCGGCTGAGCTGTACACATGCTTTAAAGTGTAACGTCTCTGGCAAGCGCCTCGCCATGCATAAGCAACTCTTTAACTGATTTTGGTTCACTCCCTTTTGACTTGAGGTAGCCTCAAGTTGGCCTTGGGATCGCCCTCTTGGACGGATAAATTAAAAGTTCTGCAAAGGTATAGAATGGTTAAGCTGTGAATGACTGCCTCAAATTACACTACTTTGTCCACGAGTATTTAAATTCTCGTCATTATAATGCTAAACTGTGTGAGTGCACAGGCACAAATCGATGTTTGATGTTCTTACCTATCAATAACTGTTTCCACGGAGTTCAGTGAAAATCTGTGTAGCTTTTGGCAGCAGCACTTGAAGATGTATATTAGTGATGCCACCGCTTCCACATTCTATGTGATAATTTTGCTACTTGCGCATTAAGTTTTATGTACTTACAAGTTTTTACAGTGGTCCGTACACTATTTGTGGACTAAGAGTAACTATCCCGTGTGCTTGCGATCGTTAAGGGCCACAGTGCAGTGATACTTGAAACGTCCCCTCAGAAAAATTTATACACGACTGTGCTTAAACTGACACACAATATTTTTAGCGCAACACAATCTGACTTCCAAAAGTCGCTACGAAAGAATGGCCCTGACTAGCATTAAGCTATACGTTTCACAAATCACTTACCTTGCAAAAATCTTCGTTACTCAAGCTACTGCAATACAGCGAGCGCCACTACTGCCAGCTAAATAAAAGATTCAAACTACTGAAGGCACTAACTACTGATAGGCATAGTTAGCAAATGAAAGATTTTAATAGAGAACAAGCAATGTATTTACCTCACTAGTCATAATATATATAGCAGTTCATGACACCAACTCTTACAAATTTCAAAACTCCGCCATCTCTCTCCCCACGTCCACCACTGCTGGCGGCTCACCTCCAACTGCGCAACGCTACGCGCTGTTAGCATCCAGCTGCCGCTGCCCAACACTACAATGGCGAGTATTACAACAATGCCAACCAGCCACAGACTGCACACGGCACAGCCAGTGATTTTCATACAGAGCGCTACGTGGCGGCGGCGTTACCAATAAAAAAACTTAAACAGCCTACTTACATACTGATTTCAAGTTGTTATATGAGTAATACTACGTACTTTGTTACTGTCTCTTGTTTTCTAAAGGAAAGTTAACTTTGGATTAGTATCTCCACATTACTAATTGGATTATTACTTATTTAAGTAAAAAAATTAATGACTGCAGTATATCACAGTATTATAAATTTTCATTAACGCCTTTCTACGGACCTTTGTTGTCAGTAATTTTTTTTTAGATGTATACATAAACTGATGGTTCATTGCGGACTTCGTTTAATTGGGAACCGGTATCTTACATCTCCAAAGCTAGCTCACTTCTGTCTCAATAAACTTAAACAAAATAAAGTAAAACAAAAATGCAATGGAAACTTACATGAGTCTAAGACTGCTGAGGTAAGTTCATGCCAGTGGTAGCAATGTAGGATAGTGTAGTAACAACATGTCTAGATGTTCGAATAGTTGTAGTTAGTTTGCAAACCTCGAGCTGTTCCGAGCCTGGCAGCAACAAATCTAGTAATTTGAGCTGAAATTTATTCACTTGGAAGTGTAATTAAATTTCTTATATTTTATGTTGTTTGTATTTGGCTATGTCTTCAACGTTCTGTTGTATTTCTACACTGAAGAGCCAAAGAAACTGGTACACCTGCCTAAAAGCATGTTTGGCCCCCGCGAGCTCGCAGAAGAGCTACAACACGACGTGGCATGGACAAGACTAATGTCTCAAGAAGTGCTGGAGAGAACTGACACCATGAATCCTACAGGGCTGCCCATAAATGGAAATCTCTTCACAACAGCACGTTGCAAGGCATCCCAGATATGCTCAATAATGTTGATAACTGGGAGTTTTGTGGGCGGCGGAAGTGTTTAAACTCAGAAGAGTGTTCCTGGAGCCACTCTGTAGCAATTCTAAAAGTGTGGGGTGTCGAATTGTCCTGCTGGAATTACCCGAGTCCGTCTGGATGCACAATGGACATAAACGTATGCAGGTGATCAGACAAGACGCTTGCGTACTTGTCTCCTTTTGGAGTCGTATCTAGATGTATCACTCCAACTGCACATGCCCCACACCGTTACAGAGCCTCCACCACCTTGTACAGTCCTCTGCTGACATACAAAGTCCAGGTGTCCATGTGTCCCATCGCTCGTGCGTTGACTGTAACACCACGTTCAAACTCACTTACATCTTGATAACTTGCCATTGTAGCAGCAGTAACAGATATAACAACTGCGTGATTGGACTGAAGAGTTCCTAGATAACAGAACGCAGCATGTCATTCCCAATGGAGAGAAGTCTTCCTAAGTAAGAGTGATTATATATATATATATATATATATATATATATATATATATATATATATATATATATATATATATATGATCTTGTGGATAACATCGGAAGTTCACTGAGTCTTTTTGCGGATGACGCTGTAGTATATCGAGAGGTTGTAACAATGGAAAATTGTACTGAAATGCAGGAGGATCTGCAACGAATTGATGCATGATGCAGGGAACGGCCATTGAATCTCAATGTAGACAAGTTTAATGTACTGCAAATACATAGAAAGAAAGATCCTTTGTCATTTAACTACAATATAACAGGTCAGCAACTGAACGCAGTTAATTGGCTCAAAAAATGGTTCAAATGGCTCTGAGCCTTACGGGGTTATCAGTCCCCTAGAACTTAGAACTACTTAAACCTAACTAACCTAAGTACATCACACACATCCATGCCCGAGGCAGGATTCGAACCTGCGACCGTTGCAGTCACGCGGTTCCGGACTGAAGCGCCTAGAACTGCACGGCAACTGCGACCGGCTAAGCAGTTAATTCCATAAATTATCTGGGAGTAGGCATTAGGGGCGATTTAAAATGGAATGACCATATAAAATTAATCGTCGGTAAAGCAGATGCCAGTCTGAGATTCGTTGGAAGAATCCTAAGGAAATACAGGATGAAAACAAAGGAAGTAGATTACAGTACACTAATTCGCCCATTGCTTGACAACTGCTCACTGGTGTGGGATCCGTACCAGATAGGGTCGATAGAAGAGATGTCCAACGGAGAGCAGCGCGCTTCGTTACAGGATCATTTAGCAATCGCGAAAGTGTTACGGAGATGATAGGTAAACTCCAGTGGAAGCCTCTGCAAGAGAGACGCTCAGTAGCTCGGTACGAGCTTTTGTTGAAGTTTCGAGAACGTACCTTCACCGAAGAGTCAAGCAGTATATTGTCCCCTCCTAGGTATATCTCGCGAAGAGATTAGAGCCCACACAGAGGCATACCGACAATCTCTCTTTCCACGAATAATACCAGACTGGAATAGAAGGGAGAACCGATAGAGGTACTCAAGGCGTACCCTCCGCCACACATCGTCAGGTGGCTTGCGGAGCCAGTCACTTGTTGTCTTATATAGGCGTTGGCGACCGCAGCGCCGAATTCTTCCTGTTTACACATCTCTGTATTTGAATAAGCATGTCTATACCAGTTTCTTTGGCCCTTCAGTGTGCATTAATATTAACAGTAGTTACTATTTACATATTTTATGACTAAATATATAATATGAGCCATAGTATATTAACATGGGTATTGGTGCCTCTTTAAAGTTTCAAGATATCATGTCTAAAATTCTTGGCAATACTCTCAAGTGAAAAAAGTTGTTCTATTCGATTTGCATATTGAATTAAGGAAAAACGTGTCTAGAGTGTGTATAACAACTGATGGCAAAACCTGCTTCAGGTGACAGTTTATGGTAAAAGAGCTGTTGCGTCACAACTAACTTCCTTGGCAGGGAACAAGGACAGACTGGGCCAGCCAGGTGCTTACATGAGGAGCGACCTGCTGATAAAGCAAGTACTGCCACTACGGCATCGAGCAATTACTACATAGGCCAGCCAGCGGCCGGACCATAGCTGTAGTATCATCGATGCAGCAGAAAGGCAGAGCTGCTGTGCTGTGAATGTCCTGATTGCTTCACGTCCGAGCCGTGGCTCTATTGCGGCTTGTGTGATGGATATCGATGCCTCGGCAAAGCAAGGTCGGGCGAAGACTGCGTAAATACTATTCATTTCGAGGCATAAATATGCAGTCTGACAGCCACCAACCCCGAGGGGGAACGTACACTGTTTTACGCGTCTGCAAGGATCAACCACCTGTCACCCCTGGTATCTGCCGCTGCTAGCTGCATTCCCGCTGAGTCCGATGTTGCTGACTTAGTGCCCTCCAATGGGTGAGTCACCTACAGGCCTACTTCAGCCGTTGCCGGCCCCCAATCCTGTAGCAAACGTTCGAGTCTGGGGCCATGTAGCTGGAGTCGTCATCCTTGCCGAGTCACAGCCATCATTTCTTCACTGATTGACGATGCCACGGGCGATCAGAGACAACAAGCCGCCAGATGGCTACAGCACCATTGAGCGGACCGTGTGTAGCCTACACTTTTGGAGCTTTTCCTTCTCCGAATATCGTCGCGACTGTTGTAGTTTCCTGTGCAATAAATCAATGTTATAACAATGCTGTTTTTATTACAAAACATCGGACGACAGTCAGGCACTTCTACCCCGCGGAGAGCCGTGAACAGCCGGCCGCTATGGCTTCAGTCCGAACCCACGCTGCTGCTACGGTCGCAGATTCGAAGCCTGCCTCCGGCATGGGTGTGTGTTATGTCCTTATGTTAGTTAGGTTTAAGTAGTTCCAAGTCTAGGGGACTGATGACCTCAAATGACAAGTCCCATAATGCTTGAAGCCATTTGAACCATTTGAAGAGCGGAAACTACTGACTTCCTGACCTGTGACAACGCAGTTCCACCACACACTATAGAGGCCAACCACCCGTGGTCTGTACAGAACAAAAACGTCCACTAAATATTGTCCCTCAAACAAGTCGTTCCCGAAATTTTGCGATTCACTGACTTCAGTATTATTGTAAAGTAATATCCGCGATCAGGTCCAGACGACCGAGCGATGAGAACTGTCCACCGTGACATCCTCTGCCATGTGGCGCCATCCAAATGCAGCATGGAGGTGCATACGGTCAGCATAGTCCTCTCCCGACAGTTTTCGGGTTTCCAGAACTTGGAACCGTTGCTTCTCGTTAGCAGCTCCTCAATTGGCATCACGTGTCTTTCTGGACCCCGTTCTACTCCTCCTACCGAGGGAAAATTCCTGGCGCAGACGGTAATTGCACCCGAGTTCTCAGGATGGCAGTCAGACGTGCTGACCACGCTACGGAAAAACACTCATCAGTGTCCTAGTTGGAACAAACTTATTTCAGTTATAAGATTTTATATTAAATTCCTTCTAATTGGGCTCAAATTTCACCCAGGGCTTATCTTAAAAAGAATACAATACCGCTTCAGCATGTTTCATGTAACAATTTACTGTAGACTCTCACCTATTGAAGGAGATGTAGTAAGTGTCGTCTTCGCAGTCTAAACATTCATGGTGGTGTCTGTTTGTTCTATATCGCGTCTCCCTACCACTTTCTCACAACGCCGCTCTGAGCGTGTTGTTTAGGGAATTGACTAGTTTGAACCTGGGACCTGTTGGTGGTAAGGAGACGCCAGACCACACATGACGTGTAGAATTCAGAAGAGTTCAGTGAGACTAGCGATGATATAACCAAACACTTAATGATTTCAACGTCAGCTCCACTGCACTCCCTGTAAAAGAATCTTAATACTAACTAAATTTAGTGGAAGGGGTTCAAGGCTTTCCTATTTTTAGTTAGCTGCAAAAATAACGTCTAAAAAGCAGTTAAATTTACCATTGGAAATTTTATTCTACTCACAAAACATTGTTTATAAATTGCACTATTGATAAAAGGAAGTGTTTTAATATAGGATGGTAAAAACCAACTGCGTTCCACAAAAATGTGAACGAATATTCCTTGAATGGGTTTCCAAGTTATACAATGGATCGAAGGATGACCTATGCCATATCACATCTATAATCTAGGTTTAAATTAAGTCTCACAAAAGAGAAAACTATCAAAATGGTCTACAGTGACCCTCAATTATCTTTAATTACTTATCTAACTTGTCGTAAATTACAGTGGCTGATGTGGCTTCTCAATAATTATATAACAGAGAAATCATCGCGTTTCAGATTTTTATTTCAAGTGGCAAATGTGAACACCATGAGCTTTAATTGACGATCGACACTAGTATTACGCAAAAAGTGGGTGTAACAGATGAGACTTCTGCAGTTCTGAGTGAAGCTTTATGCGCTGTTATGCGGCATCGCGTGCGTTCATCACCTTGTCGGTGTTCGTCAGGGGGCAGCGGGCAGCACAGCCCCGCTCACCTCGCCGACTCGGAACTAACTCTCCCCTCACTTCTCCTTACTACCATTTACCGAAGTTGGTTTTAAAAAAACTATGTGGCTGTGTTTTCATCTGACCAATCAGGATCTCAATGTTAACCTTAAGCTCCGCCTACAGAAACGCTGTCTATCCAATGAGAAACGTTATACTTTTCGTGGTGGGGCAATGTTTTTAAAGTTTGCAACGTAACAGAGACGCGAAAAAGTATCACGCTAAAACTTGCGGGTGGTGTGGCCCTTTTTGTGTTATCGTAAGATCTATACTGTTTTTCTGGAGGGCTCTAGCTTTTAACATGGGCTGGGGGGGTGGTCCTTGATGTAACAGAGACGCGAAAAAGTCTCACGCTAAAACTTTCGGGTGGTGTGGCCCTAGTGGTTAGCTGGCGACGTGGGTGTCCAGTCCGTCCCTTATCGTAGGGCCCGCTAGCTTAACACGGTTCTGCTCTCGGCTTCTGTTCTCGTTTCTCCCCTCGGAACTGCGTCCGTCTCACGGTGGGAAGGTACGACATGCATTTAGGCATTCTTGTGTTAGTCTGTGGTATTCCTTTTTCTCACTCGTTACTCGTATCACTTTGGTTAATTTAATGTCACGATTTATTCGGAGGTATGTGACATACTACTGTATTTGCTTATCATGTCAGTGTTTTCATGGATGGTGTTGGATTTGCCTGACACCTTACAGCAGTTTGGTGCAATACTGCTCTCCTCTCTGCAGTGATTGAAGAAATCTTTAAACGCCCTCGGATCTTTTCGTATCCCAGAGGATTGAGGTCAACCGATCGTAGAGGCGAAATTAGAGCCCCTGGTCGACCTCTTTGGCCTTAAATGTTACCTTACATCGGTAGCAAAATGTGCCGATGACCCTTCATTCCTAACCATGGAACTTGAGAGCAACGAGAGATGTAACGTACAAGATATTCGCTACAGTTATTACCAACTGCATAAAGAGTGCAGTGGATTCTGATCAGGCAAACGAATCATCGGACTCTAGGAGTGAAAGTAACACAATAGATCATTTGCAGGCTATGATCGAAACTCTGGAACGGGCCAGTAAGAATGAATTACAAATTTCTCTGAAGTTAATAGATTTAACAAAGCTTCGGATTCGCTTTCAACAAAATATGTTATAACTGCCCCATACATACAAGTCACTGATTTAATCTGTGGGAACATAGTGATAGATGAATACACCATTGATGCAGCTTCATTAGACTACATTAGGACAATGCCACAGGGAAAGAAAGAGAGAGAGAGAGAGAGAGAAAGAGTGAGAGTGGAGACAGGCAAGAATATTTTATACCACGCCAACGATTCTGAGCAGTTCTAGAAGAAGTTTTCACATCTATGAACTATAAAAATGAAGAAGTAATAGGTTTTAACGGAACATAGCTGAACCATTATCATTTCTGACAACATTGTGCTGTACCTGATGTCTCTGATAAAGATGAACATCACAACCAATGGAGAGATCTAATACAGAGAGTTTGAGAACACATCTGACAACTAATTACATGTTAAGACTATAGTCATGAGCAAAATATCGAAAAGAAAATGGAAGAAATTAACAGTGAAACCTAAAGGTGGCAGGGGTAAAATACAGGGAGCGAAAGGCTATTTACAATTTGTACAGAGACCAGATGGCAGTTATAAGAGTCGAGGGGCACGAAAGGGAGGCAGTGGTTGGGAAGGGACCGAGACACGGTTGTAGCCTATCCCCGATGTTATTCAAACTGTATATTGAGCAAGCAGTAAAGGAAACAAAACAAAATTTCGGAGTAGGTATTAAAGTCCATGGAGAAGAAATAAAAATTTTGTGGTTCGCTGATGACATTGTAATTCTGTCAGAGACAGCAAAGGACTTGGAAGAGCAGTTGAATGGAATGGACAGTGTCTTGAAGGGAGGATGTAAGATGAACATCAACAAAAGCAAAACGAGGATAATGGAATGTAGTCGAATTAAGTCGGGTGATGCTGAGGGAATTAGATTAGGAAATGAGACACTGGAAGTAGTAAAGGAGTTTTGCTATTTGGGGAGCAAAATAACTGATGATGGTCGAAGTAGAGAGGATATAAAATGTAGACTGGCAATGGCAAGGAAAGCATTTCTGAAGAAAAGAAATTTGTTAACATCGAGTATTGATTTAAGTGTGACGAAGTCATTTCTGAAAGCATTTGTATGGAGTGTTACCATGTATGGAAGTGAAACATGGACGATAAATACTTTGGACAAGAAGAGAATAGAAGCTTTCGAAATGTGGTGCTACAGAAGAATGGGTAGATCGCATAACTAATGAGGAAGTATTGAATAGGATTGGGGAGAAGAGAAGTTTTTTGGCACAACTTGACCAGAAGAAGGGATCGGTTGGTAGGAAATGTTCTGAGGGATCACCAATTTAGTATTGGAGGGCGGCGTGGAGGGTAAAAATCGTAGAGGGAGATCAAGAGATGAATACACTAAGCAGATTCAGAAGGATGTAGGTTGCAGCAGGTACTGTGAGATGAAGAAGCTGGCACAGGATAGAGTAGCATGGAGAGCTGCATCAAACCAGTCTCAGGACTGAAGACCAGAACAACAACAACAAACAGTGAAATCATACAAGCAGTTGATGAATTTCTGTATTTACGTCAGTTGTAGTCACCAAAAGACAGAAACGAAACATGCTAAACAAGGAGGAAATCCTTAAAAATTAAAACTGTGTGACAGACCGGGACTCAAACCTGGAACGTTTGTCTCTCGCTGGCAATGGCTCTAACAACTGAGCTATCTTTTCTTTGCGCAAACTTTTGTTGAGCTAAAATACAATTACAACTTTGTACAAATTTACAGCCTTGCAAACATTATTTTAGCCAACGAAATAAATTCATAAAAATAGAAAATTAAATAAATGAACAAAAAGAAGAAACGTATTGCCAGTGTACATATTTTCTTTTGAAAACAAGATGATTTTTTGTACATCTTGCAGAACATTTTCTCTTCGCTGGTTGATGTATTGTTTGGACTGCTTTTTGATGTAGTTTAGAAAAGCTTTACAGAAAAATGACAACAATTTCCACAAAATATTTGTTTTTTCCTAAACTATTTCACGTGTATTACGAGAAAGTGAACAAGTGGTATTTGTTACTAGTACGAATGATTTTTTCAACTTTATTCGTAGATGACAATTATTCGTGTAGTTTTTGTTGACCTCATGACCCATCCTTACACGTTCGCTTTCGCCAGTAACTCCTCTCCTAGCTTTCAGACGTCGCAGTTCTCCTGCTAACCTTACGGGACTAGCGCTCCTGGAAGAAACGATATTGCGAAGAACTGGTTTAGCCAGAACTTAGAGGACTGAGATAGTAGAGCACTTGCTGGCGGAAGGCAAACCTCCCAAGTTCGCATCCCGGTTGAGCACACAGTTTTAATCTGCGAAGAAGGTCGAAACAAGCGCATACCCCGCAGATAAATGAATCATCTAGCTGTAGAAGAGGATGTAATGAAACGGTCCATTTGACTGTGGCAGTCAGAAACTGACCGGAAATTCAAAAACTGTTCGCACACAGAGCACTGATCTGTGAATAATTGCGAGAAAACAAATAAATGCACCAGGGAACAGGCTCGAGTGCAAAACGTAGATATGACGGTAACGAAAACTATACTGTCTGACAATGTGAAACAACCAGAAGGAGCGGTCAGATGTCAACCATCGACAGATACATAGTTCAAAAATGGTTCAAATGGCTCTGAGCACAATGGGACTTAACATCTGAGGTCGATAGTCCCCTAGACTTAGAACTACTTAAACCTTAATAACCTAAGGACAGCACACACATCCATGCCCGAGGCAGGATTCGAACCTGCGACAGTAGCAGCAGCGCGTTTCCGCACTAAAGCGCCTAGAACCTCTCGGCCACAATGGCCGGTAGATACGTAGATGCAATGCTCTGTGCAACGGCCGCCATAGAGCATTGGTATTATTCGTCTTCAATGTTGGTACCAGGCCTGGCAGAATACGCAAGGAGTGTGAAGAGCATCACATCAGAGTGATGGCTGTAAAGGACGTGGAGATGCCGCTTATTCGTGTGAGCCAGAGTTAACAGCTCGTGACAGCGTCTGAAGGGGCCCTCATTGTCAATTTCCATTTGGCCGGCTGGTCGAATCGTGCTATATCATATCTGTCGGGCATTCGGATGTGACAGTGGCTCGATGTTGGACTGTATAGGAACTTGAGGGATGGCATTATAGTCGCCATTGTAACGGCTGACCATGTGTGACCACCACAAAGGAAGATAGCTGTACTGTGCACTAAACACATCACGGCCCTTTCACATGTGCGTTTGCCGTACATGAACAACTACTGGACTTTCTGCAACATTCTGCGTCATCGTGCACAACTGGTCGGAGGCTAGCAGCAGCTGGACTAGGCAGTTACCATCTCTCCGCAGGCATCTGTTAACACTATAAAACACGGCTGGGTCTGGAGTGATGCTGTGACCGGGAAGCATGGACTGCTGTTCAATGGCGTCGCATTGCCGGTTTAGCGACGAATCGCGGTTCTAGACTGCTCCCGATGACCAAAGTCGACCAGTATGATGCCGACGGGGGGGAGATGTCCCGTTTTCCATTGTTTCCGAGAGGCACAGCGGTGTTCCTGCTTGAATCATGGTGTGAGAAACCGTCGGGTTAAACTTCTCGTAGTACAGGCTGGTAGCAAATGAGGATAGTATGACGTCACGGACAACCTCCGTCTTCACGTGTTACCTCCCATGCAACAATTTTGTGGCGTTATTTTTCAACGACAATCAATGTTCGTCCACACCGGCACGTCTCTCTACGAAATGTCAGCATAGTGTTGAGATACTCCCGTGGCCAGCGAGATCCCCGGCTCTGTCTCCGCCAGAAGATGTGTGGACCACCCTGGACTTCATTTCGTCCTGTGTCAATATCCAGGGTGTGCAGGACCAGTTACAACTTGCCTCAGGAGAGGAAACAAGCACTTTATGAACCCTGGACACATAAACATAACATGCATCCAGGATAGAGGGGATGCAACGTGGTTTTTAGAAGTGAACTCATATTGCAAAGTTCTTTGTAAATTTGACTCGGTTTTGTAATCACAGAAAAAAGATCGCCTACCCTCTCACTTTCTCTTGGCAGACAGTGCACATGGATGTGTAGAGAAGACAAGGGCAGAAATATTAGCCTATGACTATGGTCCACTAATGGTAGCCAAATGAATTTTAACCAATACTGTCACTTCTCCAGCACGAACGCAAGAAAACTCCCCTCTATAACAGGACGAGACACTCGTCTCTGACAGTGTTCTAGCAGTAGTGGACACCAGAAGATCCTGAAGAAGATCCAGCAGAGGGGTCGAAACGTCGATCATTTATGAAGAAATATGACGCGGCCTAATAATCCAGAAGACTTTAACTTCAGTGACAACGGCCACGAAAGCCTGCAGACTTATGTAAGAAGATAAGAAGATGGATGGCACGTAGGCCAAGAAATACCTTTACACCTTTGCTGAATTCAAAGAGACAGGAGAAAACTGAGATCTCGACATAATGGCAGATGGGTAGCTGACAGTGGAAAACACGGAGGACTGACAGCGATAACAGAATTTAGTTCTTCTACTTTTTCTTATGCCTTTGTTCCGCATCGGTGCGGTGTCGCATGGCTATGGACGGAACTGGCAGGGTTAAATCAATGGTGGCCAAATGCCATCCCTGTCGCCACCCTGTTACCCCCCGGGACTGAATATGTGTACCCCCGACAGTCTGTGTACAGCGTTTTTCACATGGAAGTTAGCGAAAGTTTTCTAAGAATTTACGAATCGTGTAACTAAGTCGAGACTTGGATACCAGCCCATTATTCACATACTGGGACGTAGGAAACCGCCTAAAAACCCATCCAGGCTTGCCGGCGTGCCGACTCTCGCAGATACGATCCGAGTCAGGCGCACCTCCCCTTCGCGGGAGCAACGCTGTAGCAGGCACGGGTGTCCAGACGGGTTGAATAACGGAATTTAAATACATATAAATAATGTAATGAATAATGTCGAGAAGCACCACGGCGGTATTCGCAGATATGCGGTTGTCATTAAGAATATAGCAGCACCAGAACACTGCAGCCAATGATAGGAAGAAGTGCAGAGGACTGATTATTGGTGCAGCAGCTGTCAGTTGACCCAGAACGTATATAAATGCAACTTATTGCACAAAAACCACGAACAGAACCAGAACTTGTTCGATTACAATATTTGTAACAACTCACCGCAAATAGTAACTAATACACGTACAAAAACCATCAGCGTCGAGCTAAAGTGGAATCGTAGCATACAACGATTTCTAGGAAAAGGAGATTTCAGGCAGAAATTCTTAGAAATAATCTTAAGGAACTGTTACTACTCCAAAAGAACAGTGGCTTAGGGAACACTTGTCCGACCGACTGGATTAAGTGAAGACACAGACGAGATCCAGCGAAGAGTGAGGAGTTTCGTCACGAGAACGTTTAATCAGAGAGAGAGAGAGAGAGAGAGAGAGAGAGAGCATTATCTCTAGCAAACTAGACAAACTCCGGTGGCAGACTCTACAAGGGAGGTGTCGAGCAGGACGGAAAACTTTACTATTGAAATTCCGGGAGAGTACACTACTGGCCATTAAAATTGCTACACGAAAAAGAAATGCAGATGATAAATTGGTATTCATTGGACAAATATATTATACTAGAACTGACATGTGATTACATTATCACTCAATTTGGGTGCATAGATCCTGAGAAATCAGTACCCAGAACAACCACCTCTGGCCGTAATAACGGCCTTGATACGCCTGGGCATTGAGTCAAACAGAGCATGGACGTTGTGTACAGGTACAGTTGCCCATCCAGCCTCAACACGATACCACAGTTCATCAGGAGTAGTGGCTGGCGTATTTTGACGAGCCAGTTGCTCGGCCACCATTGACCGGACGTTTTCAGTTGGTGAGAGATCTGGAGAATGTGCTGGCCACGGCAGCAGTTGAACATTTTCTGTATCAACAAAGACCCGTACAGGACCTCTCGTGCATTATCCTGCTGAAATGTGGGGTTTCGCAGGGATCGAATGGAGGGTACAGCCACGGGTCGTAACACACCTGAAATGTATCGTCCACTGGTCAATGCGAACAAGAGGTGAACGAGACGTGTAACCAATGCCACCCCATACAATCACGCCGGGTGATACGCCAGTATGGCGATGACGAAAACAGGTTTCCATGCGATGTCGCCAAACACGGATGAGACCATCATGATGCTGTAAACAGAACCTGTATTCATTCGTGCACCCAGGTTCCTCGTTGCGCTCCTGTCTGTGATGCACCGTCAAGGGTAACCGTAGCTATGGTCTCCGAGCTGATAGTCGATGCTGCTGCAAACGTCGTCGAACTGTTCTTGCAGATGGTTGTTGTCTTCAAACGTCCCCATCTGTTGACTCAGGGATCGAGACGTGGCTGCACGATCCGTTACAGCCATGCGGATAAGATGCCTGTCATCTCGACTGCTAGTGATACGAGGCCGTTGGGATCCAGCACGGCGTTCCGTATTACCCTCCTGAACCCACCGATTCCATATTCTCCTAACAGTCATTGGATCTCGACCAACGCGAGCAGCAATGTCGGGATACCATAAACCGCAATCGCGATAGGCTACAATCCGACTTTTATCAAAGTCGGAAACGTGATAGTACGCATTTCTCCTCCTTACACGAGGCATCACAACAACGTTTCTCCAAGCAACCCCGGTCAACAGCGTTCGAGTGTGAGAAATCAGTTGGAAATTTTCCTCGTGTCAGCACATTATAGGTGTCGTCACCTGCACCAACCTTGTGTGAATGCTCTGAAAAGCTAATCATTTGCTTATCACAGCATCTCCTTCCTGTCGGTTAAATTTCACGTCTGTAGCATGGCATCTTCGTGGTGTAGCAATTTTAATGGCCAGTAGTGTATATTCCGATAAGTCAGGGGACATAACGCGTCCTCCACCATTTCTTCTTTCGATAAAGAGTCATCAGTTTTCAGGCTGATTTAATGGGGTCCGCCTGGAATTCCTCTCCTGTACCAATCTCTTCATCTCGGACTAACACTTCCAATCTACGGCTCCCTCTAGTACCATGGAAGGCATCCCCTGATGTCTCAACAGATATCCTTCCATCCTGTCGTTTCGTCTTGCCAGTGTTTTCCTCATATTCCTCACCTCGCCGATTCTGCGGAGAACCATATTTCTTATCGGTCCACTTAATTTCCATAATTCTTCTGTAGCACCATATTTCAAATGCTTCAACTGCTTTCTGTTCCGGTTTTCCCACTGTCCGTGTTTCACTACCTTATAATACTGCGCTCCAAGCGAACATTCTCATAAAATTTTTTCTCAATTTTGATACCAGTAAACTTATAGCAGGAAACAAAAGAAAAATTCGGAGTAGGAATTAAAATCCATGGAGAAGAAATAAAAAAATTTTGACGTTCGCCAATGACATTGTAATTCTGTCAGAGACATCAAAGGACTTGGAAGAGCAGTTGAATGGAATGGACAGTGTCTTGAAAGGAGAATATAAGATGAACATCAACAAAAGCAAAACGAGGATAATGGAATGTAGTCAAATTAAATCGGGTGATGCTGATGACGGCCGAAGTAGAGAGGTTATAAAATGTAGACTGGCAATGGCAAGGGAAGCATTTCTGACGAAGAGAAATTTGTTAACATCGAGTATAGATTTAAGTGTCAGGAAATCGTTTCTGAATGTATTTGTGTGGAGTGTAGCCATGTATGGAAGTGAAACATGGACGATAAATACTTTGGACATGAAGAGAATAGAAGCTTTCGAAATGTGGTGCTACAGAAAATGTTGAAGATTAGATGGGTAGGTCACATAACTAATGAGGAAGTATTGAATAGGATTGGGGAGAAGAGGAGTTTGTGGCACAACTTGACCAGAAGAAGGGACCGGTTGGTAGGGCATGTTCTGAGGCATCAAGGGATCACCAATTTAGTATTGGAGGGCAGCGTGGAGGGTAAAAATCGTAGAGGGAGACCAAGAGATGAATACACTAAACAGATTCAGAAGGATGTAGGTTGCAGTAGGTACTGGGATATGAAGAAGCTTGCACAGGATAGAGTAGCATGGAGAGCTGCATCAAACCAGTCTCAGGACTGAAGACCACAACAACAACAGACTTATAACGGACAGGAATGCCTTTTTGCAAATGCTAGTCTGCCTTAGATGTCCTCCTTGTTCCGTCCGTCGTGAGGTATTTTGCTGCTTTTACTTTACTTTATCTGCTTCGTGATCAACAATCCTGATGTTAAGTTTCTCGTTATTTTCATTTTACCTGCATCTCATTACCCTCGCCTTCCATCGATTTACTTTAAATTCTTCTAGTGTACTAATTAGACTTCTTAACTTTCACCCGTGGTCTAGGGACAGCCGGCACGGTAGCTCAGCGTGTTCGGTCAGAGGGTTAGCTGCCCTCTGTAATAAAAAAAAAAAACTGAGTTAATGGATCAACAACGAACTTAAACGGATGTCTTACGACGTCCGCCCCGAGCAGATACAACAAACAAAAGCGAACAAAATGAGATTTTTTTTAAAAAAAGGGGGGTAGCGTCTTTGATTAATAATCAAAACGTCTTCGGTCCCGGGTTTGATCTCCGTCACTGCCTAAATTTTGATAAATAATCAGAATTGGCGGCCGAAGACTTCCGGCATAAGAAGTCAGCCTCATTCTGCCAACGGCCTTGTCAAAGAGGGCGGAAGAGCGGATAGAGGTTCAGGGCACTCTCTTGTCATAGGGGTGGAAAATTGCCCCTAAAGGCGGAAGAATCAGCAATGATCAACGACATGAGGATGCAGAAGGCAATGGAAACCACTGCATTAAAGACACGTAATATGTATCCACAGGACATGTGGCCTGTAGTTGAAGAAGTGTCATGATGATCTCTCCATTGGCAAAAGATTCCGGAATAGCCCCCATTCGGATCTCCGGGAGGGGACTGCCAAGGGGGAGGCTACCATGAGAAAAAGATTGAATAATCAACGAAAGGATAATGTTCTACGAGTCGGGGCGTGGAATGTCAGAAGCTTGAACGTGGTAGGGAAACTAGAAAATCTGAAACGGGAAATGCAAAAGCCCAATGTAGATATAGTAGGGGTCAGTGAAGTGAAGTGGAAGGAAGACAAGGATTTCTGGTCAGATGAGTATCGGGTAATATCAACAGCAGCAGAAAATCGTATAACAGGTGTAGGATTCGTTATGAATAGGAAGGTAGGGCAGAGGGTGTGTTACTGTGAACAGTTCAGTGACCGGGTTGTTCTAATCAGAATCGACAGCAGACCAACACCGACAACGATAGTTCAGGTATACATGCCGACGTCGCAAGCTGAAGATGAACAGATAGAGAAAGTGTATGAGGATATTGAAAGGGTAATGCAGTATGTAAAGGGGGACGAAAATCTAATAGTCATGGGCTACTGGAATGCAGTTGTAGGGGAAGGAGTAGAAGAAAAGGTTACAGGAGAATATGGGCTTGGGACAAGGCATGAAAGAGGAGAAAGGCTAATAGCGTTCTGTAACAGGTTTCAGCTAGTAATAGCGAATACCCTGTTGAAGAATCACAAGAGGAGGAGGTATACTTGGAAAAGGCCGGGAGATACGGGAAGATTTCAATTAGATTACATCATGGTCAGACAGAGATTCCGAAATCAGATACTGGATTGTAAGGCGTACCCAGGAGCAGCAGCTGCGAAGAAACCATGGGTAACAGAAGAAATATTTCAGTTGATTGATGAAAGGAGGAAGTACAAACATGTTCCGGGAAAATCAGGAATACAGAAATACAAGTGGCTGAGGAATGAAATAAATAGGAAGTGCAGGGAAGCTAAGACGAAATGGCTGCAGGAAATATGTGAAGACATCGAAAGAGATATGATTGTCGGAAGGACAGACTCAGCATACAGGAAAGTCAAAACAACCTTTGGTGACATTAAAAGCAACGGTGGTAACATTAAGAGTGCAACGGGAATTCCACTGTTAAATGCAGAGGAGAGAGCAGATAGGTGGAAAGAATACATTGAAAGCCTCTATGAGAGTGAAGATTTTTCTGATGTGATAGAAGAAGAAACAGGAGCCGATTTAGAAGAGATAGGGGATCCAGTATTAGAATCGGAATTTAAAAGAGCTTTGGAGGACTTATGGTCAAATAAGGCAGAAGGGATGCATAACATTCCGTCAGAATTTCTAATATCATTAGGGGAAGTGGCAACAAAACGACTATTCACGTTGGTGTGTAGAATATATGAGTCTGCCGACATACCATCTGACTTTCGGAAAAGCATCATCCACACAATTCCGAAGACGGCAAGAGCTAACAAGTGCGAGAATTATCGCACAATCAGCTTGACAGCTCATGCATCGAAGCTGCTTACAAGAATAATATACAGAAGAATGGAAAAGAAAATTGAGAATGCGCTAGGTGACGATTAGTTTGGCTTTAGAAAAGTAAAGGCACGAGAGAGACAATTCTGACGTTACGGCTAATAATGGAAGCAAGGCTAAAGAAAAATCAAGACACGTTGATAGGATTTGTCGACCTGGAAAAAGCGTTCGACAATATAAAATGGTGCAAGCTGTTCAAGATTCTGAAAAAAGTAGGGGTAAGCTATAGGGAGAGACGTGTCATATACAATATGTACAACAACCAAGAGGGAATAATAAGAGTGGACGATCAAGAACGAAGTGCTCGTATTAAGAAGGAAGTAAGACAAGGCTGTAGCCTTTCGCCCCTACTCTTTAATATGTACATCGAGGAAGCAATGATGGAAATAAAAGAAAGATTGAGGAGTGGAATTAAAATACAAGGTGAAAGGATATCAATGATACCATTCGCTGATGACATTGCTATCCTGAGTGAAAGTGAAGAAGAATTAAATGATCTGCTGAACGGAATGAACAGTCTAATGAGTACACGGTATGGTTTGAGAATAAATCGGAGAAAGCGAAGGTAATGAGAAGTAGTAGAAATGAGAACAGCGAGAAACTTAACATCAGGATTGATGGTCACGATGTCAGTGAAGTTAAGGAATTCTGCTACCTAGGCAGTAAAATAACCAATGACGGACGGAGCAAGGAGGACATCAAAAGCAGACTCGCTATGGCAAAAAAGGCATTTCTGGCAAGAGAAGTCTACTAATATCAAATACCGGCCTTAATTTGAGGAAGAAATTTCTGAGGATGTACGTCTGGAGTACTACATTGTATGGTAGTGAAACATGAACTGTGGGAAAACCGGAACAGAAGAGAATCGAAGCATTTGAGATGTGGTGCTAAAGACGAATGTTGAAAATTAGGTGGACTGGTAAGGTAAGGAATGAGGAGGTTCTACGCAAAATCGGAGAGGAAAGGAATATGTGGAAAACACTGATAAGGAGAAGGGACAGGATGATAGGACATCTGCTAAGACATGAGGAAATGACTTCCAGGGTACTAGAGGAAGCTGTAGAGGGCAAAAACTGTAGAGGAAGACAGAGATTGAAATACGTCAAGCAAATAATTGAGGAAGTAGGTTGCAAGTGCTACTCTGAGATGAAGAGGTTAGCACAGGAAAGGAATTCGTGGCGAGCCGCATCAAACCAGTTAGTAGACTGATGACCAAGAAAAAAAAAAAACTTTCACTGAGGATAGAGATTTCGTCATTGAATCTGACCGTCGATATACTTTCACCCTGAATTTTAATGCCACTCTTGGACTTCACATTTATTTCCCTCATGGCTTCTTCGTTGTATAGATTGAACAGTAGGTGCGAAAACTCCATGTCTGTGTTATACCATTTTAAATCCAAACACTTCGATTTTGGTCTTACACTCTCATTGTTCCCCCTTGGCTCTCGTACATATTGTATTCTACCCAACTATTCCCATAGCTTACCCTTATTTTTCTCAAAATTTCGCACATCTTGCACCAATTTACACTGTCGAACGCTCTTTCCAGATCGGCAAACCCTGTGGACAGTGTCTTGATTTTCCTTTATTCTTGCTCCCGCTATCAATCACAACGTCACAATCTTTTCCAACATGCATCTATCGAAATGACCGCAGCGAGAAAATCCGATAAGTTTGAGCTAATTTGAAGATTTATCGACTTTTCCCCACTTATTAAAATATTAGAAGCTATCATGTTGTAGTCTGAATTTCTTGTTGAAACCCGACATTTCTTCCCTATCTGTACAGGAGATCTTCACGGTGGGGTTGTAATTTTTTCGTAAGTCGGACACACACCATGTGTGAGTGGCAGTTGAGGGACAGAGTGTGCATCGGACCTTAAAAAAACTGCAATAAGTGCGGCATTTACAGCCTTGAAATGTTAAATTTTACAATCATCCTTTCCTTGTGTCACTCGTGAATGGACCAGTGAAGGTGGGAGGAGCAGATAGTGGTGCAAGACTTTTATTCAGCGGTGGATGACAAATGGCTGCTGCTGCTGCTGATGATGATGATGTCTCCTCCGTCACAACAGGTCTCGGAAGGGCGAACCCCCGTGCCATCCTCAGACGGTATGGAGGGACATGTGGTCAGCAAACCGCTCTCCCCTTCGCTGTCAGTTTTCGTGACCGGAGCCGCTCCTCGCTTGGCCTCACAATGGCTGAGTGCACTCCGCTTGCCAGCAACGCTCGGTAGAACCGGACGGTCACCCATCCACGTGCTAACCAAGCCCCACAGCGCTTAACATCGGTGATACGACGCTGCGGCAAGGCCGTTGGCTGATGATGATCGCAGTTATAATGGTTTCTCACGCACTCTGACGTTATTAGCTAGTTCCCCCTTTGCTAATAATCATGATGTTGCGAGTGTCTATACTTGCTAAATTTACCATCTCCTAAGAGAGCTCACGAACTAGCCGTTTGAGCGAGTGGGTACGGAGACCTCGGGAACACGGTTTTCGATGAATCTGGCGGTATCGGCCGTAAGTGAGCGAAGACGCGAGGCGGTGTGCGAATAGTACGTATCTGGCGACCCGTGCTTCCCAGGCTTCCCCCCTCGCCCGCGGTCGCTGACTCCGGAGGGTGTTGGCCCGAGCGGCGCCGGATGAAAGAAGGCCTGGCTGTGTGGGCGGTGGCGCTGTGTCCGCCAGACAGCACGGCCGACCCAGGCCAGCCGCCGGCGCTGTGTCCCGTTGTGGTGGGCGGGAGAGAGGGAGGGGGGCGCGATAAGGGGGGTGGGGGGAGGGAGGGGGAGGCAGCGCCCAGTTGCGTGGGTCGCGGACCCTGCAGCCGCCGGGCCACTGCCAAGGACACGGCCGCCAGCCACCTCTCTCACTCTCTCTCTGTCCTACTCTCTTCCTGCAGCATGTTACTAGTCTCACTTCTCCTCCCCTCACCTCTTCACTCTGTCTCTTTCCCACTCTCTTCACACAGCATGTTGGCCTCTATCGGCCATCCACTGTCGCCGATTCTTATCGCGCGTTTCCTCCTCCTGTGGAGGCTGCTGCAGCGAGCTATTTTTGGTGCGGTCTGTCGCTGCACACAAAGCCGTAAAGTAGTCATCCACATCTACATCTACATCTACATCTTTACCCGGCAAGCCACCTCTTGGAGCACGGTGAGGAGTGTCCTGTGTACCACTGTACTTCCACATCTTTCTGTTCCAGTCGGATAGGTGCGTGAGGGGAACAATTGGTAATCCTCCGTATACAGCCCAGTCTAACATAACGCGACACTACGTCTCGTTTTCGTTACTCACTGCGATAGCAGTGCACCAAGCGGCCAGCAAACTACGCTTCTGATTACGATGTCGGATCAGTGCTAATAATGTCGTTTATATTGATTTGCAACATAGTTTTCATGGTAGCGAGAGTAACTAGTGCCACAAAAACGGCTATAGCGTAGAAGTGACACTACGTTTGTCTTTCTTTTTAAATTAAAAAAAAAAAAAAAAAGAAAGAAATTGGTTCAAATGGCTCTGAGCACTATGGGACTTAACTTCTGAGGCCATCAGTCCCCTAGAACTTAGAACTACTTAAACCTATCTAACCTAAGGACATTACACACATTCATGCCTGAGGCAGAAATACACGTGCGACCGTAGCGGTCGCGCGGTTCCAGACTGTAGCGCCTAGAACCGCTCTGCCACCCCGGCCGGCAAAATTCAAAAGACCCTGGGAGGTATGGAACGGTGCACTATACGGCAGTTTATTCACCATTCGCTTGTAATATACATGTAATTACTGGAAAATGCCATTTTGCATTAAAAACACGAAACAGCTACAACAGAAGACCTCACCTTTTTCTGAAAGATGTACGAGTACTGTATCTCCCTAACCTTCCAGCCAGATCACAGAGTGGAAGGTAGCAAACTTTTATACAATGCGATAACTACAGTATTGGACGCACCAGATAAGCTACCACGACTGTAGCTGAGGAGAAAGCCACAGGACGTGATAATAAGATGTCAGTAGCAATAAAACTATTTCGCAACAAAGAGGAAACCAATTCTGCACCTGTTGCTATCTCCAAGCCACAAACGGCAAGAATCGTCAAAACCGTCGTTTTTTGAAGAAAAATTGATTAGATTTACAAAAATTTTCGTTTATTCGAAAGTAACGTATAAGAAAGTGCGAATCATGAGACGCCATACTTGTCGAGAACGTCGCTATCATAATAAGAACAGACAGCATTAAAAATGTATGTTTGTCATGCACGAAATAGTCTATATTCTCCAGCCTTTAACGGAGTTAGATGCAGTTATACCCATATTCGGAAGTATTACTTCGTCGATAAGTTGTAGCTCATGTCAATGAATAAGTGAGATTCGGCTGCTTTTAGATTTATTCCGCAATAACTCCTGTCTCTTGATAATTTACTACTGATGAAACACAAAAATATGAAAGCTGTTTCGTTAGTTAAGTAGAAAAATACCAAAATAAATATCTATACGTCACTTGTGACTGTCTTTCTCACCACTTGGAGCGCTAGTGGCGCTCCAGCTCTCAAACGGTAACACTTTTGTAGCAAAGAGTGGTTTTACTGTAAGTATTAGACCGTGGTATGCACTATGTTTTTGCTCGTTGACGGCAGCGTCTTTATATTTGCCTCCCAGTGACTCATTAACTGCTCTATCAGTACTTAAAAATTTTAACACTTGTTTCACTGACAGGCTGGTTGTACACACAATTATCGACGTGTTGGAATCGATGCGTAACGAAGGTCACACAATTAATTTCAGTGGTTGTAATCACTCTCAGAGATCACTGTCAACGACGCGGTTGACTGCTTAGCGAAAGAAGCCGCTGTCGCACGGCTGTCTACTGTGGGGATACATGATTTTTTCGGAATAAAATTCGGGGTTAGTCTTAAAAGACAGAGGTGAAAAGTTTTCTCTACCCTCATCGTGCATAAATGAATAAAAGTGTTGTTAATTAGGGATAATTCAACGCCATTGCCGACAATGTTAAATTTAGTGTCTTGGCTTCCTTGTATTTCAGGAACCACTGTATCCAGTGACAAACTTTTACAGGACATTAAACTGTATTTTCTTAGTCTACTGAACTACGATAATTGCATTACAGCCACTGCTTTCCGAAATACAGACCGTCCATTGTGGCCGAGCGGTTCTAGACGCTTCAGTCTGGAACCTCGCGACCGCTACAGTCGCAGTTTCGAATCCTGCCTCGGGCATGGATGTGTGTGATGTCCTTAGGTTAGTTAGGTTTAAGTAGTTCTAAGTTCTAGGGGACTGATGACCTTAGATGTTAAGTCCTATAGTGCTCAGAACCAGTTGAACCATTTTTGAGCCAAAATACAATTTTTTAATTACAAGGTTGAAATTGTCTGTACTTTTTTGTACGTTATCCTAAATAATTTTAATTATACATAACAGTATGTTCTTCTTTTAGTTCAGTAGACTCAGGATATGTATGTTATTTCTCCCTGAAGATTTGAACACTCACGTCGAAGTGGTTTCTGAAATTTAGGGAAAAATGCAACAGAAAATGTAAAGTTACAGGAACGGCTTCTAAAGTTTCAAAAGACTGCGACTCACTTAATATATGCTTAATTTTTTATTTTTAGTCACTCAGAAGCACCCTGCACCATACTATATATCATCCTCTTGATCTTTTTCCAAGTTTTTTTTTCTTTTCTTCTTTCTGTACTCCTTAGTGGCCAACTGTGCTGCATACTCTGCTTTATCAATGCAAACCTTGTCCATCCGTTCAAGTTCTCTGATGCTGTTTGCTCCAGTATTAATTCCCGTGTGCTGTAGCACTTTCACCCTGCCAATGTTGCCATCATTAAAAGCAATAACAGCATCATTCCAACAAAAACAGTTTTTGGTAAGAGAGTCCATATAAGATTATTGAGTTACTCATGCAGACACTTCTTCAGTGATTCAGGATTTGCCAGGTCTCTGTAAATAGATTTTATGATATTCATGACTGCTGTTGGGATGGAATGTTTATGGCTGAATGAACTGTTTGAGTATAGGGCATTGCGGTAATTGCACCATGAATCAGGCCGAGGAGGCCAAAGTGGTGTACTGGTTTTTCATCAGTTGACGGTCTTTGGAAGAAGGTAGCCCATATTGCCGGCTTCATTTTCAACAAATCCTCAGTATTATTTGTAATGGCCATCCAACAATAGTACTGTAGTTCATCAATCATTTTGTGTGTCAGCCTGTCTCTTATGGTTTTCGTGTCAGAAAGCTTCTTGTCTCTCAAACTTTGTTTCAACTCCCTCAACCTGGTGCCCATCCTCTTCTGGACATGATCAACACATTCCAGTTTTGTGATAATCTTCTCACCATAAGGCTGAGTGGCTACTACACTGTTATACGCTTTTGAGTCTCCATCACCAAATAACTTAATGCAACACAGTCCCCTTTCGTTCACAGATCACCTAAAAATTTCAATAGCTGCACAGGCCTCCGTACAACCACTTGATCCTTCATAATTTGTTCCTTCCCTTATATACACTTATAACAATGTTTGGTTAAAATATGGAGATGCATTACCTTTTCAGTATCTTCACTAGTCACCGTAGCAACGGAATGCTTAGAACTGTAGCCCCGCTTCTGCCAAGTGCCATCAAAAGCTACTGGTATGTCAGTCATACCATCATTTATTTCAACAACTTCGTTTGCAGCACCCTTCATTGACTCACATGCAACAGATTCCACAGCAGCTCCAATAAATCCTGCACACTTGTTGATTTTACAACGTGGGCGTGGCATATTCATCACGGCACACATTGTTTCTTCTGCAGTGTGTCCTTTGCCAACAACTCTCAATCCATAAAACCACCTAACATGTACTTCAAAATAATTATCTTTACATTTATCAGAATTCCAAAATGAATGAGTATATTTACAATTGGCACAATTAATGATACGTTTCCTGGCTAGTCCATTTGATACCTCACTGTCTTCTTGTAAACTAACTGGCCCTCCACATATTTTACAACACACACATTCACCTAACACCCTTGTTAGAATGTGTAAATTTATCAGAATACAACCTAACCTACCGTTTACATCACTTTCGTTTTGAGTAAACTGTGTATCACAAAGTTTTATTTTAATCTTCGAAGCACCAATGGCTGTTTCTCTAAACCTGAGAGTTTGCCTGAATTTCATTGTCTGTAACTTCACACGCCACATGTTGAACACAATGGTCCCCTTTAATCAAAAATCTATTACCATTAAACCACGTTTCTCAAAACACTTCGTTTAGGCGTCATACTTTACTTTTTGAGGGATTTACCTAGCTATTCGTCACTTTTCTTCGGAAAAACGTTAGCACTTCGACATACAATGCGTTTTTATACTATGAAACGATACTATACGATACTGTTTTTGACAGTGCTATCAGTACAAGTACGTAATTTAACCTTTATAACACAACAATCCACAGCCTTCTATATAAAACATTACTGATTTTATTAGATCTTTAAGTAAAGCACGTAAAATTTTTAACATTTCCAACCGGTGTAGATTATATTTTTTAAAAATAAAATACTTTTCACTTGAGTATATATATATATATATATATATATATATATATATATATATATATATATATATATATATATATATATATATATATCGTGGGACTTTTGTACTGATGGCTGGGAAAAGCATTTCAGACCCACCGCCGCTCATTATCGACAAGGAAAGGACGCAGGGGCTGGCATAAAGGGCTTCTAATGGTACATTTATTCTCACACATTTTGCAAACGAAAACGACAATTTCCTGAGCGATGAGCAGTAGGATGACGCTCTTGACAAACGTTCACTCTGCTGACACACCTCCTGACGATCCGACCCCTCTCTAAGGACATGGTGGGCCTGCAACCCCACTGAACGTGGTCGCATTCCTTTTGAGAATAGCGCAACCTCAGTTATTGCTCTGGTATTTAATGTGGAAAGACTAGGAACTGTTCACAGTCATTCGACCAAATCTGAACGAGATCCGAAGTGTTCACCCTTTTTCAGTTCTCCGATTCGCGCATTCCTAATGTGTTATCACGGGGGAGGGGGGAGTGAGTGGAGGGGAAGGGAGGGTGCAACACTGTCACATGCGTGAATAAAATGGCGAATGATCCCCTCTGAGATCCCCCAGTTCGGCAACATCCCCGGTGCTATCCCAGCCATTTCGATGCCCTTGAGCTGGGCGACGCTATGTTCCTAACCTAGCATCTGCTGGTCACGTGATAAATCTAGGAGCTTTCGAAAGGGATGTCTGTCACTCTTAGTAATCAGTGACTGGCTGCCTCTCAACAAGTAATTTTGTAAAGTGCTCGACAGAAGAGTGCGGGTGGGTAGCGATGGTGTTCCCGCAATGGGAGTCTTATGATCACGGTACAGCAGTTTACAAAACAGGAGGCTTGAAAAACCATAAACACTCTTTGCCGCTTCGGATCAATTTCAGATTTTTTCGAATGGTTTTGAACGATCCCTAGTTGTTTCACCCTGTTCACACGGACTCTGGACTTTTTTTCCGCATAGTTCGACACCTAGCTGCTTGATTAATCGCCGACTCATGGGGTTGCAGTCCCACGGCGTCCTTAGAGAAGTGTTGAGTCTTGCTGGAGGGGGGGAGTGAGGGGGCAGGAGAGGGAGTATCAGCAGTGTAAAGACTATCACTTACGCCATCCTGTTGCTCATCGGACTATGAACTGTCGTTTCCGCAAAGTGTATGGGAATCAATGCCCAAAGTGAAGGGGTGGTTTCATTTACACCCTTCATTCCACCCCCTGAGGCCTTCTCGTGTCGATACTGGCAGTGTGCTTCAAATGTTATTGTCCTGCACTATTGCCTAATGGACGAAGTACGAGTGTACGGAATATCAGACCAGCTTTGTGATTTGAAGACTTTCTAGCAAACAGTAATAGTTCTATAGCGTTCCCAAGGGCTGTGCGCGAAGTTCTTTTAAAGCTAAAGATTTCTCTCTATTAAGGATGACATTCTGTCCTCGGCCACTTATATGAAATGAGGGGGGGGGGGGGGTAAGATGGGGTTAGATCACCTTCCTATTGTGTGTCACGTCCACGGTGGCGTTAGGAAGCAATGTAGTGAAATTTGGTACCCACGTGGCGTAATAAACTCCCCTTATACCGCACATGAACTTGTGAGCCCTGCCTTTTTTTCACATGGTTCGAGACTTTGCTGTTTGATGCTTTGCCGAGACAATTACAGGGGAAGGCTGTAGGTACCTTCCAGATTTGAACTTCTGCATCGCAATGGAACACAATTACGGGGTTTCGAAAAAGTGAAACTGTAACTGTGTGGCCGCGCGGGATTATCCGAGCGGTCTTAGGCGCTGCAGTCATGGACTGTGCGGCTGCTCCCGGCGGAGATTCGAGTCCTCCCTCGGGCATGGGTGTGTGTGTTTGTCCTTAGGATAATTTAGGTTAAGTAGTGTGTAAGCTTAGGGACTGATGACAGAAGTTAAGTCCCATAAGATTTCATTCACATTTTTGTAACTGTGTGACGCAGTGTATCTCTTGAACAGTAATGATCGCTGATAACTACGCCGTTGAGCGCTCAGGAACCATAAACGGTAATGGTTCTTTAATACTTTCCAGGGGTACGCCTGAAGTTACTTTTACGGCGAAAGCTTTGGTTCCATTAAGAATGACATGCTGTGTTGTATTTGTTAGAAAGTCTTCAACCCAGTCACAGGGCTGGTTTGATATTCAGAACGCTCGTACTTTGTGCATTAGGCGACAGTGGGAATAGCAAGAAATGTCTCCCAGAAGTAAAGAGACAGAGGCTTAGCCTGGACGCATTGTTGCACTCAGGTCCGAGGAAAATATTTCACTAGTGTTGATTAGGACTGTGAAGTTTCACTGTTTAACAAAGACAGCAATTTAAAATAGGATACAAATGAATACCTTCTATCGTCTCCAAAGATATTATACAGGTTCAAATGAGAGAGAGAGAAAGATAGGGAAACTGCGATCAATGAGAAGCAACAGACGAAAATAACGGAGTGTTGACTCCCGTGTTAGCGGCAGCATCCCGACGTTTGACAACAAACTGCGGAGCGGCAATTAATCTTATGATTACGTAAACTGCAGTTTACAGAAATTTGGAATATACGCGTTGCACATGATAAACGTTACGATGCACACTACCTGCTTAAAAGTATTTGGACACCTCTGTTTAATGCAGAATTGACCACTAGATGCGTAAAGATGGACCCGCAGGTGTAAAAGGAGGCGGGGAGTATTGTGTAAGCAGTCGAGAAGCAGCAACAGCAGAATGGGTTGGGTGCGATAGCTCCGTGACTTCGAATGTGGACAAATCATTGCATATGACGTGAGTAACAAATCTATCAGGGACAGTTCAGCACCTCTATAACAGCCCAGGTCGATTGCTGGTGATGTAATTGGGAAGCGGACGTCGTAAGAGGAATTAGAACGGAACAAATCTTTTTTTCACATATTAATATTTTCAACCGGTTGAGATTACATGTTAAAAAAAACTTCCCATGTGAGTATATATAAACCGGGTGTTCAAAAGGTCATTATACATTTCAAAACTTAATAAACCACGGAATAGAGAGGTAAAAATTGACACACATGCCTGGAATGACATGGGGTTTTATTAGAACCAAAAAAAAACAAAGTTCACAAAAGTCCGACAGGTGGTGCTGGACAGCAAAACGTCAGACTGCGCATGACAATCGTGTATAAAAGGAGCTGCAATGAGAGAGGGAATCAGATGCGCCAGCAGTCGCAGCATATTGACGTTACCTGAAAAGTCGCTTTTAGTGAAGCTGTATTACCAGAATATGGAACGTGCTAGTTCAGCGTTACGATCCTATCGCCATAGGAAGGGGATACGAACGGGTAAAGGTCCGTTGACAAATGCAGCTGTGGCGAGAATGATTACGAAGTTCGAAGCCACGGGTTGTTTAGATGATAGATCCCGTAGTGCTCGACCGAGCACAAGGCGTAATGCTGCTGAGGCAGTTCAGGAAGAAATGGAGACTGTAGCGGGTTCGTCTATGCACGGGTAAGTCAGCGCTCGTGCAGTCGCACGTCGCACCGGCATTCCATACACTACAGTTTGGTTGGCACTTATGCGTATCATCCCATGCTATCCGTACAAAATCCATCGGCATCATGAACTGTTACCTGGCGATTTAGTGAAGCGGAGGGCATTTGCAGTGTGGGCGTTTCAAAAGATGGCGAAAGATGACGATTGTTGGAGCAACGTGTTGTGGACCGACGAAGCTCATTTCGCGCTCCGAAGGTCTGTCAATGCCCACAACTGTAGAATTTGGGCTACCGAAAATGCAAGAACTGTCGTGGAAACTCCATTGCACGACGATAAAATCACGGTATGGGTTGGATTTACCACATCTACCGTTATCGGGCCTTTTTCTTCGAGGAAATGCGTGATTCTGGTTTTGTAACTGCTGCTGTGACGGGTGAGAGTTACGCCGGTATGTTACAGAATCGCATCATCCCCAGCCTGGCTGATTAACACCTGCTGGAACGTACGATGTTTATGCAGGATGGCGCTTCCCCCCATATTGCTAGACGCCTGAAAGATCTCTTGCGCGCGTCGTTTGGTGATGATAGTGTGCTCAGCCGCCACTTTCGTCATGCTTGGCCTCCCAGGTCCCCAGACCTCAGTCCGTGCGATTATTGGCTTTGGGGTTACCTGAAGTCGCAATTGAATCGTGATAGACCGACATCTTGAGGGATGCTGAAAGACAACATCCGACGCCAAAGCCTCACCATAACTCCGGACATGTTTTACAGTGCTGTTCACAACATTATTCCTCGACTTCAGCTATTGTTGAGGAATGATGGTGGACATATTGAGCATTTCCTGTAAAGAACATCATCGTTGCTTTGTCTTACTTCGTTATGCTAATTATTGCTATTCTGATCAGATGAAGCGCTATCTGTCGGACATTTTTTGAACTTTTGAATTTTTTTTGATTCTAATAAAACCCCATGTCATTCCAAGCATTTGTGTCAATTTGTACCTCTCTATCTACATTATTCCGTGATTTAATCAGTCTTCAAATTTATACTGACTTTTGGATCGACGTCTCGATTGCGTCCTTTAAATTGTTCGATGGGTGGCAAAATCATTCGCTCTAATTTCCAAATAGTCCTTCAAACCAATCGCGAAAAATTGTGGCTCGGTGAAAAGGCGCATTGTCATTGCAGTTCCATTGTTGTTTCGGAACAACGGCTGCGAATGGTCTCCAAGTAGCCGAGCATAACCATTTCCAGTCAATGGCCAGTGAAGTTGGACCACAGGACCCAGTTCATTCCATGTAACACAGCCCACACAACTATGGAGCCATCATCAGCTTGGCCTCTTTGACAACTTGGGCGATGGCTTCGTGGGATCTGCACCACTCTCTTACCAGCTGAAATCGGGACTCAGCTGACCAATCCAATTCCAGTCTACGGTTCAACCGGTATGGTCGCGAGCCCAGGAGAGGAGCTGCAGGCGATGTCATGCTATTAGCAAAGAGACTCGCGTCAGTCGTCTGCTGCCATAACCCCCTAACGCCAAATTTCGCCGCACTGTCCTAATGGATACGTTCCTCTTACGTCCGATATTAAAATCTGCGGCTATTTCACGCAGTGCTGCTTGTCTATTAGCAGTGACAAATCTACTCACGCGCCGCTGCTCTAGGTCGTTAAGTGAAGACCGTCGGCCATTGCGTTGCCCGTGGAGAGAGGTAATGCCTGAAATTTAGTATTCGAGGCACAGTTTTGACACTGTGGATCTCGGAATATTAAAGTCCCTAACGATTTCCGAAGTGGAATGCCCCAGGCGTTTAGCTCCAACTACCATTCCCTTTTCAAAATCTGTCAATTCCCATCGTGAGGACAGGTTTTCACACGAATCAGCTGAGCACAAATGACAGACATACATTGTGTACGTGACACTACACTATCTGTATATATGTATGTCATTACCCCTTGACTTTTGTCACCTCAATATACATGATCTGGTGAATAACTGCGGAAGGTCCATGAAGATGTACGTGCAAGCAACTGTTGTATGTAGAGAAGTCGCAAAGCCAGAAAATTGTAGCGAAATGCGGGAAAACCTACAGATGATCGATGTATGGTGCCGGGACTAAAGCTTGTATTTGAACATAAAGGCGGAAGAAACGGTACTGTATGATTACACGTTTGCCAAACCGTCACTGGACGCATTTACTTTCATTTAAAGTGTGACGACGACATAGAAGCCACTGGAGACTTAAATGCATTGCAAGAATCCTCATGATGTGTAGTCCATCCATGAAGGAAGTGGCTAACAAAACTCTCGTTCGACCATTACTTTAGTATTGTTCGTCAGTGTGGGACCTTTGCTAGATATGATTGATAGATGAAATAGAGAACATACGAACAATGAGGGGTTTTGTCACAAGCTAATTCAGTAAGTGCTAAAGCATAACGGATCACGGATATGCTCAGAAAATTGCACTGGCAGATGCTACAGGAGAAAGGCGTTATACATCTCGATGTGGTTTCTCGTTAAAATTCCGAGAGCGTTCGTTCCTAGGAGATTAAAGCAACCTACTTATATTTCACGAAAAGATTATGATAAAATTATATTCGAGGGTTACCAGCAATGGGTCTTTCCGCACTCTATCCGCGAGTGTTAGAAGAAAAGGGGGTGGGGATAAGGAAGGGGAGTGAAGGTTGTACACTAAGTACCCGCTACCGCATGCCATATGATGGCTTGTAGAGTGTAGATTTAGACGCAAAAAATTCTCAAGCGAAAGAAAATCTGTTATGTATAATACATTTCAGCTCTCTATTCAAATTTGGACTCTTTTCAGTGTTAATATGATACGGCTCTTGCTATTCACCCATGTACCCTTAATTAAACTTCATTGACCAATATAAGAAATAACTGCTCGATTCAGGACAAGGCCTATAAAAAGGATTGAATACGATGCTTTCAAGTCCACACGGAATGGAATCTCTTTCCTTGCGGTCCACTTGTTAGATTGACTGTATTGCCATACAGTCGTGCCATAATATTCTGCGAACTTCGATGCAATGTGCAGCAAATAGGTCTCATTAATGGTGTGTCCAAAATGGTTATGGAAGTGAGCAGAGTCTCAGACCATTTTATGCTGCGCATTTGATATGGTACTTACCTGTTAATTATTGCATGAAGGCATAAGTTCTCTGAGGTGATGAGAGACTGCACAAATTGGGGGACTGATAAATCAGATGACTGAAGGAACAGACATAAACCATTTCCAACTGAGAGCGATGGCTTGGCGTTGACACTGTCTGCTGACAAAAGTATACAAGCAGGAGAGCTTAATCGACATTCTGGAGCCTCCGTCTTCGTGAAAACTGTATCGTGAGATGAACCTCCTGGTGCGGCACTACAGTGCTGGATCCTTCCATAACCGACGGCCATGTTGTATCTCGATACTGGCGGTGCACGGAATGCAGAACATGGTACCACGAGACTCAGGAAAAGATTACACTACTATCATGGGAAGCAACTAAAGGGTGTTTCAAGAAGTTATACGGACCCACCGCAGCGCAGCGTGTGAATCACTAGCAACATAGTGCACAGTCCTGTCCGGGGGTGTTTATTTGGCACAAAGCTCATTAACACAACATGGAAAACAGTTATAAGCTATTAAAATAATACTAATATAAGAAACGCTTATAGACAGAATCGACGTAAATATTTCCACACTTCGGTCTGGAACCGCGCTGCTTCTACGGTCGCAGGTTCGAATCCTGCCTCGGTCATGGATGTGTGTGATGTCCTTAGGTTAGTTAGGTTTAATTAGTTCTAAGTCTAGGGGACTGATGGCCTCAGATGTTAAGTCCCGTAGTGCTTAGAGCCATTTGAACCATTTCCACACTGTTCTGTATGGCTAGAGGGGTAACTGAGTGTTGGTCATCCTGTAAGGCAGCTGTAGCATTCTTCTGGTAAAGGCGACTGCCCCCCACGAGCGCTGCTCGCTTTTCGTTTTGCAGAGAGACTATACCTCACCAGCATTTCCTGTCCAATTTTCTTATGTGAGTTGACAAAATTACTTCACCGAGCTCATGTTTAAATAGTGGAGATATTGTGAGTCTATTAAATGAGTAGTTGCAGTTATTAAATGGCCTTTTATGTAAAACACACTCCTAAAATCAATGGCTGAGAAGTGTATAATTATGATGTTGTCAGTGACCTTTGTAGTATTGTGGGAAAGGGATTAAATTGGTAAATACAGCACCTTGCTGCTGAATATCGTTGGTGATGTTTTGTAAAGTTATGTAATTGTGATGGAGTTACCTGGTGGTGAATTAATGTGCTACCAGGAAGTTATTGCACTTCTTTCATCATTAACTGTGTTACTGGTAAACTGCAGAAATCTCTTCCATTCAGGAATTTCTGACGCGTATAGAGCGGGTTGCGCTGGTGGGGCCACTTACCACACATCCACAGCACGCCTTCCAAATAGACTGTCACTATGTCTAGTGGAATGAGTCTGATCATATTGTTAAGTGGGCTGATTTTGTGTTGGCAACGCTGTGTAGCGCTTTGCATCGGATCTCTGACTGCGCTTTCTTTGTAACAGACGCTGTGGCTGGTTGGACTCGTTGGAAGTCAATCGTCAGTAGAGTTGGGCAATTGTAAGTTATTCGCCTGCAGTGATGGAAGTACTTTTGGGCAGTTGGAGGTGAACAGCCAGCAGTGAAGGATGTTAAATGTGATAAGTTAGCTTTTATGGAGGGTAGAGGTATGAAGTGTTAGCGTAGGCTAACGATCCGACTTGGAGATGGAAAATTATTCATGATTATATATCTTTGCACTGGATGTCAATGGCGCTTTTTATTCGTGTTTGAACTCGATGTCACATTATTCAGGTAAAAAAATACATTATTTGGTTTGCAAAAAAATCTTTCCTTTGCTAACCACATGCCTATTAGCATTTAGTGGCTTTAGTAGTTTGAATATTTTATTTAGCTGGCAATATTGAAGCTCGATGTATTGTAGTAGTTCGTGTAATGAAGATTTTTGTGAGGTAAGTGCTTAATGAAATGTATGGGTTATTGTTAAAATTTCTTTTTAATCAGGATCATTCTTTTGAATTAATTATTTGAAGTCAGGCTGTAATTTTTCTTTTTTGAGCAGTCAGATTGCGTTTCGCTAGAATATTGTGGGTCAGTGTTGACGTGATAAGAAAAAGTAAAGAGTAAAGTAGGCTCAGTACGTTGAGGTTTACTCAGCTGTTTCAGAATCAAATAACGTAGAAGTTTCGTCTTCTCGGTCATTCAGCAATTTAAGTACAGATTCACACATTTAAATAGAGAAGTTTCAATATTTAAGTCTAGAACAGTAATTGCTGAAATGCATTCCTTGACTTAGGTCTGAAGTTTCAGAACACCCACATAAGCTACTTCTATTACAGAGGAAGACAATTTAAGTGTGTGAGCCTCTTGGTATATTGGGAGAGCTGAGACTGGAGTGATGCAATTGATACAACATCATGCTGCGGAAAGTATTCCAGTCAGTGATAGCAGAGGCAGTGAAGTCGACATTGTCGAAAACATATTGACAGCATGTTATCCTTGGGACTGTCTCTTGACCGTGGTACACAGTTGACAGCTCCAGCTATTGCACATTTTTTACAACAACTCACTTAACAGCTGTAAATAAGTACTCGTTTGACAAACTGAAAATAACTCAATTATACAAAAACAAGCTCAGTGAAGTTATTTTGTCTACGCATATAGAAGACCTGGACAGCAAATGCTGCCGAGGTACAGTCTATCTCAAAAATGCTCATGGTGGGGGAAGTTGTCTTTCTCGTAATAATACTACAGGTGTCGTACAGTACAGGTGTCGTACAGAACAATGTGCGGAAATTTACATAGATTCTATCTATATGCGTTTCTTGTGTTAGTACCATTAATAACCCGTACCTTTATTCCATGTTGTGTTAATGCACTTTGTGCAAAATAAACAACCCTGGGCTGTCTTGGCATTACCTCATTAGCTACTGATAAGGTACGCTACGGAGAGTCGGCATCACTTTGTGAATCGCCCTGTAGTTGCTTCTTGTAAAGTATTGGGTTAGATACATGGAGAAATCATCGCCCCGCTCTTCAGTTTTATAGACCTATGGAGGAGGGAAGAGCATGACGACAGTCCATGGACATACCTTACCTTGTCCTTCTGCCCTTCTCCATTAATGCGGCTCTACAGCAGTTAGACGTGTACACACAGCTTTACTGTATGACTAAATGATGATGGCGTCCTCTTGGGTAAAATATTCCGGAGGTAAAATAGTCCCCCATTCGGGTCTCCGGGGGCGGACTACTCAAGAGGACGTCTTTGTCAGGAGAAAGAAAACTGGCGTTCTACGGATCGGAGCATGGAATGTCAGATCCCTTGATCGAGTAGGTAGGTTATAAAATTTAAAAAGGGAAATGGATAGGTTAAAATTAGATATACTGGGAATTAGTGAAGTTCGGTGGCAGGAGGAACAAGACTTTTGGTCATAAATACAAAATCAAATAGGGGTAATGCAGAGGTGGGTTTAATAATGATAAAAAAAATAGGTGTACAGGTAAGCTACTACAAACAGCACAGTGAACGCATTATTGTGGCCAAGATAGACACGAAGCCCACACCTACTACAGTAGTAAAAGTTTATATGCCAACTAGCTCTGCAGATGAGGAAGAAATTGATGAAATGTATGATGAGATAAAAGAAATTATTCAGGTAGTGAAGGAAGACGAAAATTTAATAGTCATGGGTGACTGGAATTCATCAGTAGGAAAAGGGAGAGAAGGAAACATAGAAGGTGAATATGGATTGGGGGGAAGAAATGAAAGAGAAAGCCGCCTGGTAGAATTTTGCGCAGAGCATAACTTAATCATAGCTAATACTTGGTTTAAGAATCATAAAAGAAGGTTGTATACATGGAAGAACCCTAGAGATACTGACAGGTATCAGATTACATAATGGTAAGACAGAGATTTAGGAACCAGGTTTTAAATTGTAAGACATTTCCAGGGACAGATGTGGACTCTGACCACAATCTATTGGTTATGAACTGTAGATTAAAACTGAAGAAACTGCAAAAAGGTGGGAATTTAAGGAGATGGGACCTGGATAAGCTGAAAGAACCAGAGGTTGTACAGAGTTTCAGGGAGAGCATAAGGGAACAATTGACAGGAATAGGGGAAAGAAATACAGTAGAAGAAGAGGGATGAAATAGTGAAGGCAGCAGAGGATCAAGTAGGTAAAAAGACGAGGACTAGAAACCCTTGGGTAACAGAAGAAATATTGAATTTAATTATTGAAAGGAGAAAATATAAAAATGCAGTAAATGAAGCAGGCAGAAAGGAATACAAACGTCTCAAAAATGATATCGACAGGGAGTGCAAAACGGCTAAGCAGGGATGGCTAGAGGACAAATGTAAGGATGTAGAGGCTTATCTCACTAGGGGTAAGGTAGATACTGCCTACAGGAAAATTAAGGACACCTTTGGAGATAAGAGAACCACTTGTATGAATATCAAGAGCTCAGATGGAAACCAGTTCTAAGCAAAGAAGCGAAAGCAGAAAGGTGGAAGGAATATATAGAGGTCCTATACCATGGCGATGTACTTGAAGACAATATTATGGAAATGGAAGAGGAGGTAGATGAAGATGAAATGGGAGATATGATATTGCGTGAAGAGTTTGACAGAGCACTGACAGACCTGAGTCGAAACAAGGCCGCCGGAGTAGACAACATTCCATTAGAACTACTGACGGCCTTGGGATAGCCAGTCCTGACAAAACTCTACCATCTGGTGAGCAAGATGTATGAGACTGGCGAAATACCCTCAGACTTCAAGAAGAATATAATAATCCCAATCCCAAAGAAAGCAGGTGTTCACAGATGTGAAAATTACCGAACTATCAGTTTAATAAGTCACGGCTGCAAAATACTAACGCAGATTCTTTACAGACGAATGGAAAAACTAGTAGAAGCCGACCTCGAGGAAGATCAGTTTGGATTCCGTAGAAATGTTGGAACACATGAGGCAATACTGACTTTACGACTTATCTTAGAAGAAAGATTAAGGAAAGGCAAACCTACTTTTCCTGCATTTGTAGATTTAGAGAAAGTTTTTGAAATGTTGATTGGAATACTCTCCATCAAATTCTGAAGATGGCAGGGGTAAAATACAGAGAGCGAAAGGCTATTTACAATTTGTACAGAAACCATATGGCAGTTATAAGAATCGAGGGACATGAAAGGGAAGCAGTTGTTGGGAAGGGAGTGAGAGAGGATTATAGCCTCTCCCCGATGTTATTCAATCTGTATATTGAGCAAGCAGTAAAGGAAACAAAAGAAAAATTTGGAGTAGGTATTAAAATCCAAGGGGAAGAAATAAAAACTTTAACGTTCGTCGATGATATTGTAATTCTGTCAGAGACAACAAAGGACTTGGAAGAGCGGAATGGACAGTGTCTTGGAAGGAGGGTATAAGATGAACATCAACAAAAGCAAAACGATGATAATGGAATGTAGTCGATAAAAGTCGGGTGATTCTGAGGGAATTAGATTAGGAAATGAGACACTTAAAGTAGTAAAGGAGTTTTGCTATTTGGGGAGCAAAATAAATGATGATGGTCGAAGTAGAGAGGATATAAAATGTAGACTGGCAATGGCAAGGAAAGCGTTTCTTAAGAAGAGAAATTTGTTAACATCGAATATTGATTTAAGTGTCAGGAAGTCGTTTCTCAAAGTATTTGTATGGAGTGTAGCCATGTATGGAAGTGAAACGTGGACGATATATAGTTTAGACAAGAAGAGAATAGAAGCTTTCGAAATGTGGTGCTACAGAAGAATGCTGAAGATTAGATGGGTTGATCACATAACTAATGAGGAGGTATTGAGTAGAATTGGGGAGAAGAGGAGCTTGTGGCACAACTTGACCAGAAGAAGGGATCGGTTGGTAGGACATTTTCTGAGACATCGATGGATCACCAATTTAGTATTGGAGGGCAGCATGGAGGGTAAAAATTGTAGAGGGAGACCAAGAGATGAATACACTAAACAGATTCAGAAGGATGCAGGTTGCAGTAGGTTGTGGGAGATGAAGAAGCTTGCATAGGATAGAGTAGCATGTAGAGCTGCATCAAACCAGTCTCAGGACTGAATACCACAACAACAACAAGACACTGAATATTTGTTTTCACCCCTTTTCATTTAAAATTAATTTAATACCATTAAAACGCTGTTATCAATGATCTGCGATATTTCCATCCCTTGCAACGCGGAAGCTTTGAGAGAAAAAGGAATAGGGCCTTTTTTATATGTAGTAGTTTAATTTTGTACTGGAAAAAAATTTGCACAAAAGCCACAGTTTTCGAGCTATTCACGACAAACTCTCCACTATCCCCACGCTTGGAAGCCAAAGGTTGGGATTTGTTGTACGAGTATGTTATTCATGACGGTATATCCCACCACTGTACAAAAATTTGCGATACGCTATTTTTTCCCCTGTTCGACCTTTTTTTTTAAATTTTCGTTGAGTGGTCTGTAAATGACTCGTCTGCTTTCGCAGAAGGACACAGATAAATAATATTTAATGAAAGTGATCGCATTGGAATGTTTCGTTGGAAATCACTTATCTTTAAACGACTGTCAGCGACTACATCTCGAAGGGAATAAACAGACATTAGACAAGAAGTATTTGCGCTCAGTCCACGTGTCTGTCCGTCCTTGAGAACACTCTTAGACTCCACCACTGTAAGGCAGTGTGATTTTTACGGGCCAACTTGAGCCGCGGAGGCGGGTTGTGTCTGTGGAGCCAACGTGCTGAGAAAGAAGGGAGGGCGACCTCAGCCATCATGCTAGGTACAGTACGGCCCCACTTTAATGGATCCTGGCGGCGGAAATAAATGAACTTTAGGGCTGCGGCGCGGCGCAGGGCATCATTACCGCCTCGTCGGTCCCTTTGTTGCGGTTTTACGCTTCAGCGGCTGGCGGAAACGTATGCACAGGCCTGCCCTCGCGAGAGCCAGAAAAACGACGCGCAACGCCGAGTTGCCAGCGCAGCTAGAGTGGGTCCCGCGCTCTGGCGGATCCCAGCAAGCGCGGACATTCAGAAGAGGTTTTACTCGTCAGAGCAGAAAGGTGACGTGTGCTAAAATCGGGTAGTCTTAGTTGCAATCTTAGGCCTCCTGCAGATCAAATGGTCATCTGACGAGAAGTCCTTCGAGCCTCGTTACACGTGGCGAATACATAATTTTATAACAAACCTCGTCAGTTATTTCTTTGTATCTGTTTGCGTGATGTTCTCTGCCACTGAGAATAAGTACGAGTAGAGGATGAGATTCATACACATCATAAAAAGGATGTATGTGTGTGTATGTGTCTGTGTTCCAAGTAAGTCACTTCTGTGTCGTTAGCTCTGTTCGCGATACATTTCGTAAACAGTGTCCAAATATGTCGCTAAATGCACCTAAAATTTCTACCTTGGTAACACACATAGTTCAGAATATATGACACCATAAATAATGAAATGCGCGAAAAAATACCGCATCATAAAAATGCCGCAACATAGATGAAGTTTTAATACATGCCGACCGGGGTGACCGAGAAGTTCTAGGCGCTACAGTCCGGAACCGCGCGACCGCTACTGTCGCAGGTTCGAATCCTGCCTCGGGTATGGATGTGTGTCATGTCCTTAGGTTAGTTAGGTTCAAGTAGTTCTAAGTTCTAGGGGACTGATGATCTCAGAAGTTAAGTCCCATAGTGCTCAGAGCCATTTGAACCATTTTTTAATACATGCATGCTCGATACTTTCTAAGTCACTACTACAGTCTAGTCAACTTAAGGAAATTCCTAACACCTGGCATCGCTTTTGACAGTTTTAACCTGAGAAGTGCAAACGGCTGTAGAGAATCTCTGTAGAGCTATGAAAAGGCGTTGCCAGAGAGAGGTTTACAAAATCAATACTATGTTTCTTCATTTGGGTACTCTATTTACACATTTGTACACAATGCATATTTTTTCTACAATTGTTTCATACTTTGAAAGGCGTTTTCACGAATGCATGGAAACGAATTTTTTTTTCGTTATTACACAACAAAACACAAAATGAACACCCGGGAAATGCCAGGTTTGTTATTCTTAAAATAAAAATTCAGATAAAAATTAATATAGTAATTCTCACATTAGTTAACGTCTAATTCTACGTTTCTCGATTTTTTTTTTTTTTTTTTTTTTTTTTTTTTTTTTTGAGGCAACAACGAAGTTATATTCGATGGTTCAGAAAAATTCCAGGTTTTGATTTAAAACATTTACGTTGAAATAACTTGTTACAGGCACTTTACATTCCACGTTGAGCACTTAATTCTTTTACTTGTGAGATATGACAATTTCAACTTCCAAATTTGTCTGAAACACAGAATAAGACATGATGCATACAGTACAACACCTTGCTCCCCAATTTAAACAACGACAACTTCACACAATTAACTGTGCGCCAAGAAAGTCAAAGATATTACATGTAACAAAGAAAATCTTTTACACAGCAAATAAATTATTTTATTTTTATTTTTTAAAGCCTTTTAATTAACAATTTTAACGTCGATGACTTCAATTGCAGATAAAATTGAATACACAAATGTCGAAACTTATCTAATATACGACAAATAATCAAGTTTACTTACTTTAGATTCTTGTTTGACACATATTCTGTATATAAGTGTACGAAACTATTTTACTGATGTCATTAAAATTATACGAAATTACAATTCCGAACTTTTCTGTAGCGTATAGTAAATTTGTGTAGTATATCGAATAATCCATTTCTTTTAATGTATCGACAAGTACTACACGTAGCAAAAGATGAGCTATTGATGAAATCCATTGCGTACGTAAAAAGAAAGAGAGTCTAGAAACCAGTGCCTTTGAAGTTTTGACTTCCGAACGATGTCAAGTATCAAACTATTCTAACTTATTAACCGAGTAACCGATAGCTCGGTACGAAGCGTGTAATACTTGTCAATGTGAAGGCGCTGGTTCGATTTCCGTTACTAGCAACTCTTTTTTAAATTCACAGATGTTGAAAAAGAAGGAAGATTAGAGTTGAACGTCACGTGGACAGGGAAGTAATTAAAGATGGAGCAGAAGCTCGGATTACGAAAGGATGAGGAAGGAAATAAGCTCTGCTCTCTTCAATGGAACCATCACGGTATTTGCCTGAAGTGATTTAGGTAAGTGACGGAAAACATCCACCTTGATGGGCGGACACGGATTTGAACCGTCGTACTCCTGAAGCGAATTGCACACGGATTCACTGTGAACTTCTGACCGTACATCGAGCAAACCTAACGTTGCGTCCAGCCGTAATGAAATGGTGCCAATAATTTGCCCAAGCCACAGAGATGTAGCTGATGCTGATCGGTGTAACACGAAGCCTATTGTAAAGGGAAGAGACACATTTTGTTCAATTACAAACACGCGACTGCGGACATACAGGCAAGATCGGGTCTTATTAGTGTTGACAGCTGAAATCAGCTTCACAGGAGCACGTGGAGGGCCAATTTCACACTATGCTCCACAGATGGGGTTGTCTCTGGACTTACACTAGCCGTTAAGGTGACCGCTTGCTCACTTCTCGTGGCCGCTTTTTGCGTCCAGTGCAAAATTTAAGTTTAGCCAAAAAATAATAAACATTGAACCATATGAGTCACTGAAGAGCCAGTAGGTTCATTTGAATCGGAAATAAATCGAAGATTACGCGTGTGAAGACGTGCCTTCGATAGCCGCTTTAGTTGATAAATTATTGTAAGTTAAATGTCATGAATAATTCCTGAACTGTGAATGTGAATATTTCGGCAATGCCTCCAAGATCTTAAGAAACTTGGTCAGGCTCTGAAATTAATTTATTGTGAACAGTGACTTTAGATTTCTTGTGTTTTCTTATTCGAAATTAACTCATATTTGTGGAACTTTAGAAGAAATACACAGTGCGTACATGATGTTTGCATAGCAAATCCGGATACATCTCGTAAAACTGTATTGGTCTATGATAGTCAATTAACTGAAATTATTCACATAATTAAATGAGAAGCGGAAAAGTGATTTTCACGTAATTGAAAACCGCTGTTCTTACTAAATAAATAGAGAAACATTTAAAGTAGCGGCAAAACTGTAAACTTTACATACACAGAAAATAGATTTAATCTATAATTGAATTTGTTTGTTAAAATTCACATATAAACCCGAAAACGAAGAAAAACTACAGAAATTGTTGTTTATAAATAAACTATAGCATATACAAGAAAACTGATAACAGCATCATATTTCTCGGAAAATTTCCGTGTGATTTGATGTATCATATGTGTGTAAAAGGCTAAAATTAAGAATTTCAGCAATTTTCACGTTCAGTAGTTTAACTGACTTCATTGGTACTTGACCGTGGTTTCCTGGGCAAGCAGCGGCAGTTTAGAGGGGCGTTTAGGTGGGACGCCTCTGGAAGTGGTCAGGCTGTGTTCGTCCATATTAGGTGAAAGTTTTATCTGAAGAACAGTACAACAGCAGGTAATTTGGTTGTGTGAATTATTCACAGTTCCTACCTTCGGACACACATACTTTTCAGCATCTGACGAACTTGTTAATTTTCGGGTTGCGTGCGCTAAAAGTCACACATACAAGGTTTCAGTGTGTAGCCATTGTTAAAATTCCACATTATATCAAAGTATAAAGTTTGATATACTGCGGAATTTTAACGGTTTTCTAAAGATAACTCACGCAATCAGTCGTGGCTTATTCAATTGCCTCCAAGATCTTAAGAAACTTGGTCAGGCTCTGGAATTAATTTATTGTGAAATGTGACTTTACATTTTCTGTGTGATCTTATTCGAAATAAACTCAAATTTGTGGAGCTTTAGAAGAAATATGTAGTGCGTACATGATGTTTGCATAGCAAATCGTGCCTGCATTTATATTATATACTTTTGTGGAACACTGAATGCATTGCGATGAATGTGAATGGTTCAAATGGCTCTGAGCACTGTGGGACTTAACATCTGAGGTCATCAGGCCCCTAGAACTTAGAACTACTTAAACCTAACTAACCTAAGGGCATCACACACATCCTTGCTCGAGACAGGATTCGAACCTGCTACCGTAGCGGTCGCAGACTGAAGGGCCTAGAACCGCTCGGTCATCACGGCCGGCGATGAATGTGAGTTGGCACGCCATGTGTCCAACCACGTTTACGGGAACCCATTGAAGCGCTTGTGCCGGCCAGGGTGGCCGAGCGGTTCTAGGCGCTACAGTCTGGAACCGCGCGGCCGCCGGAAAGCCGTTCCACACCTCACTGAAAATGGAGCACAGCAATACTGCATTCGTCAGCAGCAGTGGCAGAGTCGCCGTTACAAGTAAGTGTTGCGGCAGGCAAACGTCCTTTGTGATTTCAGCTTTTATACCAGCCAGAGCGACGCATCACGAAATTGGGAAAATCAAAAATTCATCTAGTGATTGTGAATCAGCCGATAGCGGAAGTGAACCTCAGATCCAACAGAGACAGGAAAAACTAGAGAATACAACAACGATGAACATGCTAAGGTTATTAATGAATGAGATGGGAGATCTGATAATGGGTATGACCAATATGCATAATTCTGTCAAGAGTTGAAAGCATGAATTAAGTGGTAAAATTGAGGGATTAATCTGTTAAGTGAAAGAGTTATCGATAAAATTTAGGAAGGTGCAAAAGAATGTGTTTGCCAGAATTGATACAGTTGAGGCTGAACTGAAGGTTGAGATTGCCTCAGGCAGGTAGTTGTGTAACACAAGAGATGAGCATACAAATCAAGCTCTTGGTGAGGTGGATAGAAAATTGTGGCTAGCTGTCATGAACCAAAAACTTTATTGATGTGTGAATTGGCAGGCACAGCTTACAATTTGAGAAAAGAAATGAAAAATATTGTTGCTAATAATAATAATGAAATTAAAAAGGTAAATAATTTAGAGTTAAGAGGTGCTTCTCGAAATGTGGGGTGGCTTGTGGTGCAGCACTCAGTGATAAAACGTTTTCAGGGTAGAGTAAGTACTATGCTGTAGATTAACTTGCAGCATGCAAGGACTGTTTCATACAGTGAATGAGAGACAACAGTAAGATTAGATTTGTTAAAAAATTGCTGGATGCTTCTGCTCAGACATGGACAAATCAGTGTCCTTACGTGAAGTGTTTGAACAAATATTTTTAAATAGATAGTAGAGCCAAGGAAAGCCAGTGTTAAGGGTGGTAAATATTCAATGAGGGAATTTTGTCAGGAAGAATTAAGGAAGTCAGCACATTTAGATAGAACATTGGGAGTGTTAACTGAAATCTCTACTCTGAGGAAGAGAAACTGCAGTAGGAACTTATACATTGTGTAAGTAGCCTGCTTATATGTTTGTATATTGACAGCGCTACAGACTGTAATTAATATCGCTGACAGCGCTCTGCGCCCTCGGTAAGAGACTATGTGGTTAGGCGGGCTACCCGTTAGAAGTAAGCGAGTGGACGGCTTGGATACGTGCCCTTCATGGAGACTCAGTGTTCGTAAGACATTCATTGTAAAACGAAGATGGATGTAGTTGGTACGAATGGGTAGTGGAATCATTGACGAATATATAATTTTTGGAACTCGATGTCACATGAATAAGGTAAAATCTGCTAAATACATTATTTGCTCTTCAACAAAATCTTTCTTTTGCTAGCCATATGACTCCTAGTAGTTAGAGCGTACAGTAGTTAGAATATTTTTATTTAGCTGGCTGTAGTTGCTGCTTGCTGTAATTGCTGTAGTTCGTGTTATGAAGATTTTCTGTGAGGTAAGTGACTTATGAAGAAGTATGGGTTATTGTTAGGGTTTCTTCCAATTCAGGATCATTCTTTTGTGTTAATTATTTGAAGTCATGTTGTCGTTTTAGACTAGTCAGATAGCGTTGCGCTTGTATATTGTGGGTAATAAATGAACAGGTTAAGTTTGAGTTGTCTTTGTCAGGGAAAATTCCGTAGGTCAGTGTTGAAATGATAAAAATCAGTAACGGGACAATAGATTCAGTTTCATTCAGCGGTTTAAGACTAACACAAAGTAGTTTACCTACGCCAACTAAACTTGTACTTCCCGCATTTCTCTTTTGTATTGCGCATTGATTTGTTTCTGACTATGTTTGATAAAATTTTTGAATTAATTGCAATAACAATGCATTAGTGACAAACATATTCATTTGTGTTTTTCGTAAGTGCGTTTGCACCGGCAACATTCGTATTTTGAAAAGCAGAGAATGTGTCTTGACTTAACTGAGAAAAGTGTAATGACGCAAAATGGCGTATAACATTTCCTTGGAGAACGCCAGATCTGTTTTACTCGATTACTTTCCGTCTATTACTACGAACTGTGCCCTTCCTGACAGTAAATCAAGAATCCAGTCGCACAACTGAGGCGATATTTCATAGGCACGCAGTTTAATTAGAAAACACTTCTGAGGAACGGTGTCAAAAGCCTTCTGCAAATCGAAAAATATGGAATATATCTGACATCCCCTGTCGATAGTACTCATTACTTCATCAGTATAAAGACCTAGTTGTGTTTCACAAGGACAATATTTTCTGAATCCGTGCTATGTATCAATAAATCGTTTTCTTCGAGGTACTTCATAATGTTCGAACACAGTATATGTTCCAGAACCCAACTGCAAATCGACGTTAGTGATATGGGCCTGTAATTCAATGGATTACTCCTACTTCCCTTTCTGGGTACTGCTGTGGCTTGTGCACTTTCCCAGTCTTTCGGCACGGACCTATCTGTGAGCGAGAGGTTGTATATAATTGCTAAATCTGGAGCTATTGTGTGAGCATACTCTGAACGAAACCTGACTGGTATACCATCTCGACCGGAGGCCTTGCCTTCATTAAGTTGATTTAAGCTCCTTTGCTACATCGAGGATACCTACTTCTATATTTCTCATCTTGACAGTTGTTCTTGATTGTAATTAAGGAATATTTACTTCGTCTTATTTGGTGAAGGAGTTTCGGAAAACCGTGTTTAATAACTCTGATTTAGTGGCACTGTCGTCAGTGACTTCACCGTTGTTATGGCGCAGTGAAGGTATTGATTGTTTTCTGTATGACCAGAATGTCTTTGGATTTTTTGCCGGATTCCGAGACAGAATTCCGTTGTGGAAATCATTAAAAGCATCTCGCATTGAAGCATGCACTATATTTCGAACTTCTGCAAAACTTTGCCAATCTTGGGGATATTGTGTTCTTTTAAATGTGGCATACCTTTTTCGCTGCTTCTACAACAGCGATCTGCCCTTTTTCTGTACCATGGGGGATCAGCACCATCAATTATTAATTTATGTGGTATATATCTCTCAATTGCCGTAGATTCTATCTCTTTGAAATAATTCCACATCTTTTCTACCCTTATATGATAACATCGGAGGGAGTGAAGACTGTCTTAAAAAGGCATTAAGAGCATTTTTATCAGCTTTTTTTTTTTTTAAATAGATGTACTTTGCGTTTCTTTTTTATCGTTGTAGGTATTACGGTATTCAGCCTAGCACCAACTGCCGTGTGGTCACTAATCACCGTATTCGTCGCGATGCTCCCTATTTGTCCAGGATTATTTGTTGATAAGATGTCAAGTATGCTATCGCAACCACTTACGCTTCGAGTAGGCTCATGAACTAATTGTTCAAAATAATGTTCTGAGAAAGCATTCAGTACAATTTCGGATGACGTTTTATGCCTGCCACCGTCTTTCAACGTATAATTTTTCCAGCATGTTGAGGGTAGATTGAAGTCACCACCAACTATAATTGTTTGAGTGGGGCACCTATTTAAAATGAGACTCAAATTTCATTTGAACTGTTCAGCAACTATATCTTCTGAGTCAGGGGAGGGAGGGGGGTGGGGGAGGCGGGGTCGGTAAAACGATCCACTTAATAGTATAGTCCGATGCCAGGTATAACCTCTACCGTACTATTTCGCAGGAACTATCTACTACGATTTCACTACAAGATAAACTACTTCTGAAAGGTATAACCTCTACCCTTACTATTTTTCAGGAACTATGTACTTCAATTTCACTAATTGGTAAACTACTTCTGACAGCAACTGTATTTAATCTGTCCTTTCTGAACACTGTTAGGATGTCTGAAAAAATTTCGGATGACCTTATTTCCGGCTTTTGCCAGCTTTCTGTACCTATAACTACTTGAGCTTCAGTGCTTTCTATTAGGGCTTGGAGCTCTGGTTCTTTCCTAACACAGCTACGACAATTTACAACTACAATACCAATCGTTTCTACAACTACTTTACAGTGTTTTACCTGCCCCCTTTTAGACGGACGCCCTTTCTGTGGTTTTCTGAGACCCTCTAACCTAAAAAACCGCCCATTCCCTTCCACACAGCCCCCGCTACCCTTGTAGCCCCTTACTGACCTATTAAACGGAACCCGGAATCCCACCACCCGATGGCGCAAGTCAAGGAATCTGCAGCCTACTCGGTCACAGAACCGCACCTAATGTTGAAGCTCCCAGCTACCAGCAAACCCTCCTGCTGTGAATGCCCAAACCTTGTGGGCCGAGAAGCTTCCTCTGGAACAGGGTGAACGACTGCATCCGGCATGGAGACTGCATCAGCCACAGATAACGCCCGAAATCTATTCGTCAAACGAACCGGGGAGGCTCTACGATCCGCCCCTTGGAAAGATTTTCGGTGCCTGCCGGACTTTGGAATGATCTCCCACTCGACGACAGGTGAGGGGTCAACCTCAGTGCAGGCAGTACCCGGGGCAGCCACAGCTGTCGACCGATCGGGAAACACGTGGGACATTCTCGCATCCCCACGTCCGACCTTCCATAGTGATGCCCCTTGGCAGCAGCCTAAAGCTGTACGATGGAAACCAACACAGCCTGGAGCTGCAAGCGAAGGGTCACCAACTAACCTCGCATTTGTACACAGTAATCACAGTTCACACCCATTACTGAAGCCGCTCCCGTTTGTAGCTCGCAAAAATATGTAACGAACGGACGGTGTACTCTGCTTATAAGCAGCAGGAATTCGAAGTGCTCTTTCGGTGACGGTCTACCCTACGCTGAGGTACACTAACCAGAACAAACAAAAGCCTGTACTTTACGAGTGTCGATATAAGGGTCGATAACAACGGCCATACTGTACGCTACACTGTTATTAAAATAAAAGGCTGTGCCTAGTAAGCACTCGCACAGAACAGGTATCTGTAAATATAAGTCGCTCCTGTTGGAAGCTCGTAAAAATGTATAACAAACTAACAGTATACTCGTCTTATTAGCAGCAGGAACTCGAGTTGCTCTCTCACTGACTGTCTATCCGATACTGATTAGGAATTACCACAACAGTACGAATCACAAAACAATAAACTGTGGCACTTACATTAAATTCAAATGCAAGTAAGAACTGAACTCATTACCTTACCAAATAACAGCTGAGCTCAAACAAGACCAACAATTGGTCTTGGCTAAAACAGGGATGGGCGACAGCCGATAGTACTATGGATGTGTAGACAGTTTAAACCGATCGTTGGCCTTGCTGACTATCGATAGTGCGATCCCTTTTCCGTCATATGATTGAAAATCAAAGTTTCGTTCAATTTTATTACACGGCAACTAGCTAGTGTGTAATTTCATTTCAGTGACAGGGGGTGGGGAGAGGGGTCCGGACCCCCTGGACACTCCTTGCCCGACGTTACTTTTAGATCTGAAGACTTCGTTCAGAATGACATGCTATGATCTGTTTGCTAGCAACTTTTTAATGTGAGCTCGTATTTCGTTCACTGGGCAACAGTGCGGAACTGTATCGAGCGCCTCACGGAAGTCAATACGCGTTGTTTGCTGTTTTTATGGCAATTTCGTATTTTTATCGACGTTTATTTCGTACTTATTCGCGGAAATGGGTGTTAGGTGTTTCCAAGGAGAATTTTTAAGGTCAGTTACCAAGTTAGAGACGAGTAAAGAGATCACAGCATACAGGTTCGAACTAGATGTGTAGGTAGGTTAGGTAGGTCCGCCATTTGCCGTTCAAAGGTGTAAGAGCAACACGAGTTGCTGATTTAAACCCCAGCAGAGCACAGGCGCCAGGATCTCACCGGAAGTGATCTCGTAGAGCGCGTGAGAGGTAATCAGTCGGCATGGCCGCCTCTGCCGCCTCCAGTTCGCGATAAACATAAAACTCGCTGTCCTTGATCAACAGGCGGGTCATCGCTCTCGTCTCAGACACTGTGGCCAAACAGTTTGCACTTCACATTTGCTTCATCGGTGCTGCGCTGTAGGCAAGGGTGTGAATGATACGTTCTGTTGAAGCACTGAATAAAAGAGTTCTCATAATGCTTTTGTTGATAGTTCCAAGTGCATATGATGTGAAATAGTTAGTTGTCAGTCACCTGAAACTTTTAGTGTGCATAACCTTAAAAGCTCTCCTTCATAATGCTATTTACGGAGCAGGATATGTGAAAAAATGGACGAAGAAGAAGATTTTTATAAACTATTACCAGTTTCTGTATTGCCGCTACATCTACAGGGTGGTCCATAGGTGCAGAATCACCCATTTAAAAATTGGTGGATAAACATAAATTTAAAGTCAAGCAGTATGAGATGGGAGAAGGGCAAACCTGTGAGGCTGTTATCAACACGACGATCGTTTTTGGAAGCTGCTATCTTGGATGTAGTTCGTAATTTCCAAATGCAGAGGGTGTCATGTGTTATATCAAACAGTTACAGATAAACAATGATGTCTTTCATTTGAGCATAGCTTCGTGTAGGCTTTGTATAGAACAAGGCAAATGTTAGTGATAACAAATGTAGACTACAAAATGTGGTTGACGTATTGATGAGCGCTTGAGGTTATTGTTATTCGCTCCACCCATTCTTCATTAACTTTAACGAATACATGTTATGTACCAAAATCTTTATTACTTATATGCAGTTGGACCCTACGCCTGCGAGATGCCCTGCAACTGAATCGCGTGCTGTGGTATTCATTATAGCAATATCTACATCTCAGAGAACTACAAACAGACATCACCATTCCTCATTAGGTCAACTACTTTCAACATTGATTCTTTATGACGATTTTTTTACATTTCACCCAGCTGTTCATCAGAAATAAACTGTGATCTGTTCCTGGGTACGACTTACTATCCACAATAACGCTGACCGGTGACTTTACCATGTCCAAAGATTTGGAGGTCACTACGCCCAGGCAACATCATACCTACCACCACCATAAAACGCACCAAAACGATCATGTTAGAAAATGTTCCTGATTGTATTACGTGTTCCCATCTCCCGCCATTTGAAGGAACAACGCGCCCAGGAACATTGTCGAACGCCATCGTTTTGGTGGTCCAGCTGGTATGGTGCGGGGAGACATAATGTGGTGTAAGCGTGCCGATTTGATATTTGAACACGGTAAATCATCGACCAATGTTACTGTGACAGGGAACTCCTTTCCCAAATCCGTCTTTTCAGGAGTACATGCGGCCCTGGCTTCATATTTATCGATGGCAGTGCTCGACCGCATCGAACTGCGAAGGTTGGGACGCTCTTGGAACGAGAGGATATTCGGCGAATGAACTGGCATGCCCGGTACCCCGAATTAAAAACTGTGGGACACGTTGGGGAGACTTACTGCAGCACGTCCTCATCCACCAACGACCATCCAACAATTGTCACCCGCGCTAGTGGAGGAGTGGAACGCCGTATCGCAGCCAGCATGGGATCACGTTGCAGAACATGCATTGCCGTCCATGGTGATCACAAATCGTATTACCTAAGAACCATGTCCTGCCTTTTATAATGTCCAGGGACCATCATACACCCCAGTGAGTTCAGTGTAGTTATTGTCTTCGAACAGAAGTGTCACTTCTGTTCGTCTCATTCTCTTTCGGTTACATTTTCGTTCTATATATGGTTCAAATATCATCGAGCTATGCTACCTACCATTGAAGCATCATGCGAAAGATACTTTCATCCGTGATATGTGCACACTGATGTAGTTATTACGGAACTAACTTGGTTTCTCTAAGCAACAATCAGACCGTTGAGAGAGGCTTTTTCATGGATCGCAAACAAAGCGTCAAAATGCGATGACAGTAGCATGTTTTTGAAATTCGCAGGGCATACTCCTGAATTACTATTCGGACAATAGCAAATCCCAACAATTCCCTATTGTGTTCGGATGGTTTGAAACTGGACGTTATTGAAAAACTACCCTAGCCGACATGCAATAAAGGGCTCATGGCCAATATAACAGCAGTCACGGTAGCGAAAAGACATAAGCTGGGTTTCGCTCCACAAAGATTGCAACGGGTCTCATAGGAGTCTCTATGCGCCTGCTTACAATCATTCCGCAGCTTCTTGGTGACATGAAAATAGTAAAATTTTCAGAAATTTTTTGCATTTAAAATAGTTACGTAATTTTTTTGCCAGTTAATTTATCTTCCGCTAATGACCGATAACTTTTCAAGTGCAGCAGCAGAACTATGAGATCGAAGTTTTTCACGTCGACATTTTAGTCATCCTGGGTGTGGCCTCTTTGTTTACAAAAACTGAACCTGCTGGCAGGCCGCTTTACTCCTGAAACTATAACGTTTCGCCATCGTGCTTTGACGACCACCTTCTTCTTGTATAGCGGAAAATTTTACAAAATGACCGACGGAATAGCCATGGATTCTACATGGTTTCCAGCAGTGGCCAACTTCTTTAGAGTACAACCGAGTGAGGTGGCGCAGTGACTAGCACACTGGACTCGCATTCTGGAGAACGACGGTTCAATTCCGCGTCAGGCCATCCTGATTTAAGTTTTCCGTGATTCCCCTAAATCGCTCCAGGCAAATGGCGGGATCGTTCCTTTGAAAGAGCACGGACGACCTCCTTCACCGTCCTTCCCTCATCCGATGAGACCATGACCTCGGTGAATGGTCTCCTCACTCCAAACAACCCAACCGTTTAGAGTATATTTTATGGGACAAGTATTAAATTTAGCAGAGTGAAGGAGATCTGTCACTTTTTATGTTTTGTTAGAACAAAAATCGGATAGGCAACTCCGCCAATCTCTATAGCGCAGTCCGATGCACACTGATTTGTATCTTCACGCGCAGATGGTTGATCACGCCTGCCAGAAGAGTAGTCTTAAATAATTCACATGGGGAGCTATAACTGTTCCGAGATTACTCATCTGCAGTACGTATTCTGATACAGATATAAGGTTAGCGCTCTTCAAGAAACAATAAAGGCGAAAATGTTGAAGACGCTCCTGACGATCTACCTACAGTACTTCTTTCTTTCTGCTCTGTTACGTCTAGGGAAATACGCAGACTCGTGGGAAAAAGAACAGAAAGCAGCATTGCGCCCAGCTAAGGACAGTCTTCCTGTCAGAATTGTTCGAATTTGTAAGATTCCTTGTGTGTGCGGATGCAACTACATCGTGAAGTCTATCTAAGCCGCTACTTACCGAAGCGCAGAACACAGAAGTTACATTACGAAACGAGAAATTGAGAAATAAAGAGTTGATGAACACAGTCTCGCAAACAAACTCATATTAATTTTCCATGCAACGAAAGTCTTGTTCCACGCTTGTCCATGGCTATGATGTAGCACTTCTCGAAGGTGAGAAGCATTGAAAGATGCGCTGAATTGTTTACGTTCGCGTTCGTATGCCGCCACCAGTGCAGAAATGGACACAAACTGTGACATCATGATGTAATGATGAAATACAGCGAAAAATCACAAGCCGTCTGTAGGCCACAAATGGCCACCACAACAGTTAGGGCAGTCATTTGTTCCCGACGGAGACGATGGAGGATTTCTTCAACAGCTCGAGATTTTAATCAGATCTGACGCGACAAGTAACCCGACTATATTTTATACGCGGCAAGTACATGTTTTACCTCAGTCCCTACTTATAAAAGTAAATGACATACATAAGGGGGTGAAACAGGGGATGAAAGGTTTTCTTGAAAGTATGTTGTTATAAACGCAATTCTGAAGCTATGACTACGAGAACTAGTATGTTTCTCATTCAAAAATTAAAAAAAATTGTTTTAGCATTTGGAGATTCAGTACCTAAGGGGGAAATAGTGAGCGGTTTTTTAAATAAATAATTATTAAGAAACTACTAAAGCGTATTTGACGCTACATCTATGAAAACTGGTATTTGACTCCTCAGTTAGATATAAAAAAATACGTGTATCAGTTTTTATTGTTTCTGTGTTTTTTTATTTTGAAAATCCAACCGCTAAGGGGGTGAAATAAGGGATGAAAATTTTTATAAATTTCGTTAGATTAAAAAAAATTAAAGCTAAATCTGTGAATATTGGTATTTGACTTCTCGGTTACAGATAAAGAAATATGGGTTAGGGTACGAAAATTTTTATGGAAATACCACCATAAAGAAACTCCAGAGGCAGATTAACAAAAAAAAACTCTGAATGAAGCTACCAAAATCACTTCTTGGTCGAAGAACATTCAGAAAAGATCGTGCGTCTATGGCCTTAATTCGAGCGAAAAGTTTAGAAGATGTTTCCGATTTGTGAACTAAATCAAAGAAAGATATTTAACAGTCACCACGACAAATCGGCTTTGCCAGAATTGTAAAGGACAACAAACCCCTCTTTAATTCATTAATTTTTTCACTGAGGCTAATATGTCTTTATAAAATCATTTTTGTTGTAATTATTACTGAAACGCGGGAGAAGCAGCGAGCATAAGCTAGAATAATATAGAACAACCATGTTTTGTATCAATAATGTATAATGTAAGAACGGCATGAACAGCGGAAAGTTATTTATATGGAGTGACAACCACGACCTAGGGAGCTCTGTTCTCTCCGTTCATGGTTAAGCACTATGGGACGTAACATCTGAGGTCATCAGTCCCCTAGACTTAGAACTACTTAAACCTATCTAACCTAAGGAGATCACACACATCCATGCCCGAGGCAGGATTCGAACCTGCTACCAGAAGGAGCAACGCAGTTCCGAACTGAAGCGCCTGGAACTGCTCGGTCACATCGGCCGGCTCTCCGTTCACTCTTTCGATAGAGATACACAGCGTTATAAAGAAAAAATATTAATGTCAGACCGAATTGCAAACAGTGATCCAAAATCGGAAAGATTTTCGTTATTAACATCGAAATCGCCATTTACGTATCCATTTTTTTTCTTTCGTCAATGTGAGAGTGTAATAAATATGTTTTGAGATATCAAAGTTCAAACAAAGACGCCCAACTCGAAAAAAATTCTTAACTGATTAATGCTTGCTAGAACATATCTAGAGAAATTCCGCGTAGTGCAAGCACACACAGAGGCCATCTCGCTGACCGCTCTTGGGTTGATTTGGGAAGTGGGCTAAAGGTTGATATCCTGTCAAGGAATCTGACCCATGTCGGATGAGTCACGACAATAAATCCAGCAAATCCTACCCCCACGTCCACGAAAGCGAACGCTGCGCTGGCCCTGGGCAGTGCACTGCAGCGAAGAGTAGCAGACGGGTAAGGGTGATAGGGGAGGCCCTGGCGCCTCCAGATTGGAGATTTCCGGCTGAGGGCGCGATACCCGGGAGTTGGCAGCCTGAATCCGTCACGCGAGTTAATATACACAGCGCTCGAAAGGCAGCCAGGGACAGGTTGTTATTGAGAACTCTCTGGGAAAAGCCTCGGATGAAATGACTGCCAATAATTACGACGATTGGAAACGAAAAATGGATAAGAGATTTGGAACCAAAGATCGTCTGAGAGTAGTGACATAGAAATATTGGCAACAAAATCGAATTTTTGTTGAAGATATTTAAAGAAAAAATAGATACAGCATTAATAACAGAGACAAGAAGTAAACTAAAAGGTTCAGAAAATTTAGGAGAATACACAATGATTTATAGTGGAATTCCACAGGAATCAAGAGCATCAGCACGAGTAGTAATTTTCAAAAATGGCAAACGGAAAAAGAAAATACATTCATATTCATGGATGAATGAGAGGTTAGTAACAGACAGATTTAAGTTCGAAAAAGGATATTTAAGTGTCATAAGCACATACGCACCAGAAGACGGAAGAAACTTCTGTGAGTTCTTTCAGGATGCAATGAACACGTTAAATAAAAAGGACTTTGTGATAAATGGAGGAGACATGAATGCTAGAGATGGAAAAGTTCCAGTTAATAATATTATGGGAAATAATGAAAAGAAAGTCTTAAATAGAAATGGTAAATTATTAATAGATTTCTGATGTTTTACTTACTTCAGAATAATGAATGCGTTCCGGCAAAAGAAGACACATACAATAACCTGGGCTGAAAGAGGGCAGCAGTCGCTAACACATTATTTTTTGGCAACTCAGAAATATCTGTAATATGTGAGATTACACAAGGACGCTGGTTTGAATACAGACCATTATTTTTTAACTGGAGTGGCTTAGATTGAAGCACGATACACGAAGAACCAGGCTCCTACAGTCAGTGAGAATAAATGAAAAATGGAAACGAGCGTTCGGCGTCATTGGCCGGGCGGCACCTTAAGGGGCAGGTCCGGCCGCCTTGGAGCAGGCCTTAATGCATTCGACGCCACATTGGGCGACCTGCGCGCCGGATGGGGATGAAATGATGATGAAGACAACACAACACCCACTCGCTGAGTGGAGAAAGTCTCTGACCCAGCCGGGAATCGAACCCGGGCCTAAAGGACGGCAGTCCGTCATGCTCACCATTCCGCTATCGCGGCGGACAGTGAGATAAATAAATTCCATCAAATATCTTTACTGGAGGAGAATAAACTATTGATGGAAGAAAGCTAAGATGTAGAGAAGGAATGGAAAAATATTAAAACTATAATAGAGCAGACAGCTGCAGAAACTGTAGAACATCGAAATCAAAGAAAGACCAAAAAATGCGTCAACTACTAGAACGATGACATAGATAGATTGACGAAGAGGAGGAAAGAGGCATATTTGAAATGATTACAGAATAATACAGCTGAAAATATAGATGAATACGAAATACACTGTGACGACAAAAGTTATGGGATACCTCCTAATGCCGTGTTGGGTCTCCTTCTGTCTGACGTAGTGCAGCAAATCGACGTGGCATACACACAACATGTCGATGGAAATACCCGACAGAAATATTAAACCATGCTGTGTCTGTAGCCATCCATAATTGTGAAAATGTTGCTGATGCTAGATTTTATGAACGAACTGACCTCTCGATCATGTCCCATGAATGTTCTGTGGGATTCATGTGGGTGATCGGGGTGGCCAAATAATTTTCTCGAATTATTCAGAATGTTCTTGAAAGCAATCGTAAACAGTTGTGGCCCAGTGACATGGTGCCTTATCATCCACAAACATTCTATGATTTATTGGGAACATAAAGTCCACGAATGGCCGCAAGTGGTCTCCAAGTAGCCGAACATAGCCATTCCCCACCAATGATCGGTTCCGTTGGACCAGAGGACGCAGTTCAATCCTTGTAAATACAACCGACACTATTATGGAGCAACTACCAGCTTGCACAGTGCCTTGTTGACAACTCGATTCCATGGGTTCGTGGTATCTCTACCATACTCGAACCCTACCGTCAGCTCCCGCAAACTGCAATCGGGTCTCACCTGGTCAGGCCAGTGGTCCTGAGTCCAACCGATGTGATCACAAGCCAAAGAGGGACACTTTGTGTCGATAGTCTGCTGCCATAGCCCCTTAACGCAAAATTTCGCCACACTGTCCTAACGGATACGTTCGTCTTACGTCCTACACTGATTTCTGCGGTTATTTTACTCAGTGTTGCTAGTCTGTTGCCAATGACAACTCTGCGCAAACTCCACAACTCTCGATCGTTAAGTGAAGACGTGGGCCACTGCGTTGTCCTTAGTCAAGAGTAATGCCTGAAATTTGGTACTCTCGGCACACTCTTGACACTGGGGATCTCGGAATAAGTTCCTAATTGAAAAATCCTGGCAGATTAAACTGTGTGCCGGACCGAGACTCGAACGCGGGACCACTGCCTTTCGCGGGCAAGTGCTCTACCAACTGAGAGCACATGCCCGCAAAAAGCAAAGGTCGCGAGGTCGAGTCTCGGTCCAACACACAGTTTTAATCTGCCAGGAAGTTTCATATCAGCGCACACTCCGCTGCAGAGTGAAAATCTCATTCTGGAAACATCCCCCAGGATGTGGTTAAGCCATGTCTCCGCTATATCCTTTTTCTCAGGGGTGCTAGTTCTACAAGGTTCGCAGGAGAGCTTCTGTAAGGTTTGGAAGGTGGTAGACGAGGCACTGGCAGAAGTAAAGCTGTGAGGACGGGGCGTGAGTCGTGCTTGTGTAGCTCAGTTGAAAGAGCACTTGCTCACGAAACGCAAAGGTCCCGAGTTCGAGTCTTGGTCCGGCACACAGTTTTAATCTGCCAGGAAGTTTCATATCAGCGCACACTCCGCTGTAGAGTGAAAATCTCATTCTGGAAGTATCTAATTATTTCCGAAATGAAGCGTTCCATGCGTCTAGCTCCAACTACCAAAACGCGTTCAGAGTCTGTTAATTGCCGCCGTGCGCCCATTATCACGTAGGAAACATTTTCTCATGAATCACATGAATACAAATGACAGTTCCTCCAATGCTCTGCTTTTCTACCCGTTGTGTACGCGATCCTGCCGCTATATGCTATATGAGAATTACTAATGCATGACTCTTGTCATCTCATTGTACTCTGTCGAAAAAAGCTAAAGAATTATGTCGGAAAATTAATAACGAAAACTGGGATCGATTCATTCCGGAAGTGAAAAAGATGTCCATAGCATTTGCTTATGAAGAGAGTAATAACTTGAATAAAAGTAATGTAAAAGATGATGCAACAACAGAGGTGATAAGTAAGACAGAATGGCTGATCTAATATAAGAAACTTTGCACAACAGGAGACGATTTAAATAAAATCTGGATGTAAATTATATCCCCGGAGAAGACTAAGTGACAGCAGTAGACAGAATAAAAAGGAGTTAGAAGGTACAATGAGTAAATCAGTGACAAATAGTAAAACACGTGGCAGAGATTGAGTTAACACAGAACTGATTAAATAAGCATTTTCACATTTGAATCCAGATTTCTCAAATATAGGCATATTAACAGATGCTAAGCCAATGAGAAAATTCCAGAGAACTGGAAATTAACCGTGATAATACCTATTTACATGAATGGAGACAGAAGTAATTGCGGAAACTATAGGGGCATCTATGCGCTAAACACAAGGTATAAAGTGCAGTCTCTAGTTGCAAAACTATTTTGCTAGGAGACAGAAAGGTAGAAAGTACTCTGACAATTCATTTGTTACTAAGCAAACCGCTAGGAAACGCAGAGTGCATTAGAGGCACACAGTTACTATTCGTAGGCTGTATGGAACATTTCGAAAAGTAAATAGAGAAAATATATGGGACATAATGAACAAAAGAGGAATACCTCTGCACTTAATAAAGGTAGTAGAAAACATGTACTATGGGTCAGAAACCGTCATTGTAGAAAATGGAAAATCTAAGGTTCAAATGGCTCTGAGCACTACGCGACTTAACTTCTGAGGTCATCAGTCGCCTAGAACTTAGAACTAATTAAACCTAACTAACCTAAGGAATCACACACATCCATGCCCGAGGCAGGATTCGAACCTGCGACCGTAGCGGTTTCTCGAATCCAGACTGCAGCGCCTAGAACCGCACGGCCACTCCGACCGGCGTTAATCTAAGGCCAGGACAAATTTTGGATTAAGATAAGGATGTAGTTTGGCTCCGATTCTTTTTAATATTTATATTCACGACAATAGATAAGTAAATTACGGTGTTGTACTTATGACTTCAATGTAAGGAATTATTCTCTGACATTGCTCTTTGCCATTGAACAAAGCGTGATTGTTGACAGCGAGAACACATTCCAAACAGCAGCTAGTATTTTGCCAGGGCTACGCTATACCGTATAATATAGCAGTATCGTTAAAAAAAACTAAATCTATGGCTTTCAGGGGAGTCGGAACGGAAAAAACTTTTTTTGGATTGTCGGATTTTTATCCCATTATACAATTTTCAATTATTCTTAACGAAGTGGTACATAAATCACTTACAAAATAGCATGGCAAGTATATTTTTTAATGAAGTTTCCATCTGCTTAAAATGTTAAAAATTTTACATGCATTACTTCAGGATCAAAGAAAATCAGTAACTTTTTATACATAAAACTGTGGATTGCAGTATTACAAAGACGAAATTATGTTGTTTCTTTTGGTTGTACAGTTGAAAACAATATAGCATCTTCTCGTAATATAAACCCATGTCGTATTTAGAATTTCTAAGAATTCAGTTGCTACGGTGGCCAGTGTGGATACTGGAAAGGGAACCGACTTTCAGATTCAGACAAAACATTGTTATAAAGGTAAATCAGTCAATCAACCAGAACATATCTGTGATAGAACTATGAAGGACCAAATGGTGGAGAGGAGATCTCAACAGGTACTAAAATTTTCAGGTCGTCCGTGAATGAGGCGGGCGTTTGTTACTCTAAATTCCGTGGTGACGGGGACTCAAAAGCATACAACAACGTAATAGCAGCTCGGCCCTGAGGTGGTAAGATTATCACAAAACTGGAATGCGTAGATCATAAAATTATTGATGGATTGCAACAACACTGTGGGATAGCCATTAGTAATAGCGATGAAGATTTATTCAAAATGGTGCAGGCGCTATGGACCACCTTCTTCCACAGACTGTCAGCAAATAACAAACCAATATATCAGCTATTCCTCTCAAATAAGACGCATTGCGCAAATATCGCAACGCCTAATATTTAAACACTTCATACAAACAGAAACATTCCACCACATCAGCGGTCATGGAAGTCATAAAGCCTATCTACACAGACGTGGGATGTTCTGACTTGTTAAAGAAGTCTCTACATGGGCAGACTCAGAATCCAAATGAATCCATCAACAATCTCATATAACTCACATGCCAAAATATATTTTTTTTGGAGGAAGACACTAAAGTGCGGGGGAACTATGTTACTGTTACTGCTTTTGATGATGACAAAATTTGTAGGATAAAAGCGTCACAGCATACGGGAAATATTCCTGGAGTAAACTCTATCAGAGAACTTCAACGGAAGGACAAGATTTGCATCGATAAAGCACAGTATGCAAATGGTCACTAATGACTGCAGAAAGGAAAGAAGAACGAGATCCACGGAAAATGAGCAAGAGGACGTTACGCAGTATGGTGAAGGTTACGCCTGACTGAGTAAAAATAAAACATATAATTAGTAAGTTTTAGTCATTCACAGCAGTAGAAGCAGTTTCTGAAGATTTAAATTTTCAGTTGCATTATCCCCTAAATCTCGGCATCGAGTTGGAGTCGAGTATGCAGATTTTTAGGGAATTGCATCATAGATATACTGAATCTACTGAACTGAAATAAAAACGTAATGTTAAGTATAATTAAAATTATTTAGAAGAAAAGTATTATACAAAATTTAACAGTATAATTAAAAAATTTTGTTTCCAAAACCACTGGGTGAAATGCAATGGTTTTAGTTCAGTACGGTGAGAACATAACGTGTAGTTTCCTGTCAGAGTTTCACATCCATTGCTTCAGTGTTTTCTAAAATACAGGGAAGCCAAGTAACAAAATGTAACATTCTCGATAAGGGCGTTGCAACTACCCTTCATGGATCAGAAGCCAGTTCCCAGCAAAACAATAATAAATGAACAGGAAATAGAAAGAGTAAATTCGTTAACGTTCGTAGGTAAAACTGTTTCATTCATGACGGAAATGACCATAGGAAAGAAAGAGAGTGTCACGAACATGATACGGGGTTTGGGATCGACACCACTAAAATAAAGGCGTTTTTCCTTGCGGCGTGAAAATATTTTTACGCCAACCTACACAGGGAGGAACGATCATCGTAGTAAAACAAGTGAAATCAGAGTTCGCACGGAAAGGTATAGGTGTTCGTTTTTCCCGCGCGCTGACCGAGAGCACAATAATAGAGAATTTTTGTGAAGGTGGTTCGATGAACCCTCTGCCAGGCACTTAAGTGTGATTTGCAGAGTATGTAGAAAGATTTGAATACATTAACGGAAGAACCTACAGATTAAGAAAGAAAATTCTGCTTAAGGTCTACAAAACAGTTTCAGTATGTGCCGTTCCAGAGAAAATTCTGTCGTTAAGACATTAAAAAAAAAAAAAGAAAGGAAACGGGAACTTGGAACCAAAAGTGTATCTCTCGACGAAATAAATGTAAACGAATCTTAAGTGTTTCTCCAACCGCTTGGGAGTCGTAAAATTTTCCAGTTTTATAGCAAATATTAAATTTAATCTTACTACCAAGCTGTAAACTCCTCAAATGTAATGACTTCTATGCAATTAATAAGGGAGAAGAACGCTCCTAGATTGTTCTTCCCTCCTCGCTCTTCTTCGCTTGTTTCTAGTAATAGAAAGCAGACATATTGTACCACGAAAGTAAAAATGTTGTTAATGCAATACGTTAAAGTTTCTATGTGAGTTATTTCGATGTCTAGTGAGCCCTCTGTCATGTTCTTTCCATTGTATTAATTTTTCATAAGACGTTTACAGCTCCACAATTTTAGCGGCCGCTGCTTCAACGGACGCCATTACGCGTCGACCTATAAAGCGAAATCATAGCGGAAGCGCTGAGGTCGCCCGCTTTAACATTTAACAAACATTTTTTCACAGAAATGAGCCGCAGTGGAGAGCAACATTAGTTTTAAGATTTTACTTTCCAGCTTACGCCGAGAGCCGGGATTCGGCTACCACAGCCTCAATATGATGGTAAGAGGAATATTCTTAGAGTGTTGTGTGGGTCCACCATAATTTCAATATTTGAGTCCATGCTCTTAAAGTACAGATGCACCAAGGCTAACTATAATACTGTTATATTTTTCATTTTGAAGTAATATTCTTGATGATTTTACAGCCCGGTTGCGAGATATGTAAAAGTAAAACCAATTTTGAAATAATTTTCTGAAATAGTTAAGTAACTCAAAAGTCAAAAATCAAACTGTATATTTAAAACTCTTAGAGTAATAGATTTCCAGTAAAAATCATTTAACAATTTTTGCATATTGGATAACACAGTTACACTCAGGCGTGTTTTTAAAGACACCGAACAAATGAGAAAAATATAAATAAATAAATATACTCCTCCCGAACAGCCATTTCAAGTACCAGCCACGAAATGTGAGTTGAGGAGTGTAGCAAAAAGGAATGGATATAGAATAAAGCATTATAGATCTGATTTCTAAGAAGAGGAGCTGGGTACATATTAGCCGCGCTGAGTGGACGCGTGGTTTGAGGCGTCATGTCACGGACTGCGCGGCCCATCCCGCCGGAGGTTCGAGTTCTTCCTCGGGCATGGGTGTGTGTGTCGTTCTCATCATAAGTTAGTTTAAACAGTGTATAAGTTTAGGAACCGATGACCTAAGCAGTATGGTCCCTTAGGAATTCGCACACATTTGAACAATTGGTACATATTATCCGAAAAGAGTAGGGTACTAAGACCAGAGAAAAACTTTGAGTCAAAAGCTTAAATGGCCATGTTAAGGAATACGAGAACTGGAAAGACCATTTCACAAAAGACTAGAATTCGACAGACTAACTAAATTAATGATGACTTACTATCCAGTGTGCAGGCATTAAGCATATTAATCATTTACATGCTATGCCCTCTTGCTTGGAATAACTGGTGTTTGAAAATGTTCAAATGCGTGTGAATTCGTGAGGGACCAAACTGCTGGGCCCATCGGTCACTTGACTTACACACTACTTAAACTGCCTTAAACTAACTTATGCTAAGAACAACACACACACCCATGCCCGAGGGAGGACTCGAACCTCCGGCGGGTGGGGCCGCACATTCCGTGACATGGGGCTTCTAACTGCGCTGCCACTCCGCGTGGCTAATTGATGTTTATCAATTATTTCAAGCAAGAGGGCATAACAGTTAAATGACAATACAAGCAGAAATAAGAAGAGAAGACTATGATATTGTTTCACCGTGCCCCTCTTGTCGCACGCCATTGTGCACTTTACCGCGTACGAAGCTAGATGTTGGTGTAGGAAGAGGTGCAATGAGCTCTAGCCGCTATTGTCGTATCATAACTTCTGCGGATACACCTTTTCTCATTGCAAGGTGGAAAGCGCTTTTAAAAGTATATACGTGGTGTCTGTGCTGTGCCGAAGACTGTGATTAAATCCTCCCCGGCGACAGCGAGGCAGTATAGCCGAGCCGAATAGACGCTTTTGTGAAAGATTTTGCCGCCTGCTGCTGTCCCTGGGACGCTTTCAGAGGCACTCTCCACGGCCGGACCACTCACTCGGCCCCAGATAACGTGCTGACAACTCCTGCTTCGTGAGCGGCGTCTCTCCGCGACAGCCTGACTGATGCGGTACGGAAGCGTTCGCCTCGAGTGAAAGGCTGACGAAACGGCAGCCACCGCTCCCTTCTCGGCACAGCGCACAAAGCACAGAACTCTGCCTCGTGTCACGGTAACACATAGGAGACTGCGTGGAGACTCTGTTTGCGGTGTGATCAGTTTCGCGATGCCGTAGCTGGTTGCAGATACCAACAATGCATGTGGCCGTGCGGTTCTAGGTGCTTCAGTCTGGAACCGCGTGACCGCTACGGTCGCTGGTTCGAATCCTGCCTCGGGCATGGATGTGTGTGATGTCCTTAGGTTAGTTAGGTTTAAGTAGTTCTAAGTTCTAGGGGACTGATGACCACATATGTTAAGTCCCATAGTGCTCAGAGCCATTTGAACCAATACCAACAATGCAACATGCTTACCGACCATATTTTGACGAAGGTACTGCTGGGAAAACTGTTAATCTGACATCAACGAGTAGTGAGTAAGTTTATAACTTTATGTGGCCCATACTGAACCATACTTTAAAGTCTGACTTTTGTAAAACTACCGTAGGCTATTGGAGACTCTCGTAAGCAAGAGTAGAGTACGGCAGTTTTCCTAGTAGCTTTGCCCAATTAAGGTCATACCCGCGTTGCCTGTACGTCACGTGTGTTGCATACGTATCGGGCGCTACCTCATAACGATCGCTTTCTTCACGTATGCGACCGTCGTCGTACCCGATTTCCTAGCAACCAGAAGTATTGAACTGTTTAGAAACTCTGTGAGGATATATAGAGGGCCACGGAATATTTCTGTTTTACAAAGCTACCCTCCTGTCTGTTACTTAAAAATAAACCGTATTTATAGCAAAATTGAAACTGTCAACGTTTAATTCTGGTTTTATTCGAAAAATTTTGATTCATGATGCGAAACAGAGAGATGTTGCAATAAAAGAAAGAAATGCAGGTTTATCATACACGCAATTTCCTCAAAACAAGGTAAAAATAAAGAAAAAACGAAACCAAAAACATATCAAACTTTTCTCCGATTCTTCATCGAACTTGTACGAGTATAAAACATGTTTCTGTGATTCATAATCAACTTTCGTATTATCTATAATAAAAGGAAACTCATACCTTTGATCATGATGATGAACGTTCTTTTGAGCACAAGATAACAACAATAACAACTGTAAGCTAATGAGAGCTAAATTCAAGCGAATCGAGTGGCCAGCTAAATTACTGAATTATTGAACAACATTAGCTCACGCTCCAGGAAGACATTAAATACATCACTTCTTGCATTTCACACTGGAGTAGCAACGGAGCAAACTCTTACATACACTAGGTGACCAAAAGTATCCGGACACCTGGCTGAAAACGATTTACAAGTTCGTGGTGCCTTGATGACAGATTCCACTCTCGCAGGCATACGTGCAATCAGGCGCTGGAAGGTTTCTTGGGGAATGGCAGCCCATTCTTCACGGAGTGCTGCACTGAGGAGAGGTATCGATGTCGGTCGGTGAGGCCTGGCAGGAAGTCGGCGTTCCAAAACAACCCAGAGGTGTTCTATAGGATTCAGGTCAGGACTCTGTGCAGGTCAGGTCATTATGGAGACGTTATTGTCGTGTAAACACTCCGCCACAAGCCGTGCATTATGAACAGCTGTTCGATCGTGTTGAAAGATGCAGTCACCATCCCCGAATTGCTAACAGTAGGAAGCATGAAGGTGCTTAAAACGTCAATGTAGGCCTGTGCTGTGATATTGCCACGCAAAACAACAAGGGGTGAAAACTCCCTCCATGAAAAACATCACACCATAATTCCACCACCTCCGAATTTTGCTGTCGGCACTACACACGCTGGCAGATGACGTTCACCAGGCATTCGCCATACCCACACCCTGTCATCGGATCGCCACATTGTGTACCGTGATTCCTCACTCCATACAACGTTTTTCCACGGTTCAATCGTTCAATGTTTACGCTCCTTACACCAAGCGATACGCCTTTTGGCATTTACAGGCTTTAGGTGTGGCTTTTGAGCAGCCGCTCGACCATTGAATCCCAGTTTTCTCACCTCCCGCCTGTCATACTACTTGCAGTGGATCCTGATGCAGTTTGGAATTCCTGTGTGAAGGTCTGGTTAGATGTCTGCCTATTACACATTATGACCCTCTTCAACTGTCAGCAGTCTCTGTCATTCAACAGACGAGGTCGACATCTACGCTTTTCTGCTGCACGTGTTCCTTCACGTTTCCACTTCACTATCACATCGGAAACAGTGAACCTGGGGCTGTTTAGGAGTGTGGAAATCACTCGTGCAGACGTATGACACAAGAGACACTCTAACACCTGACCACATTCGAAGTCCGTGAGTTCCGCGGAGCGCTCCATTCTGCTCTCTCATGATGTCTAATGACTACTGAGGTCGCTGATAAGGAGTACGTGGCAGTAAGTGGCAGCGTAATGCACCTAATATGAGAAACATATGTTTCTGGGGGTATCCGGATACTTTTGATCACATAGTGTAGCTGTGTAGCTTGTGAACAGCTTTGTGGAGAATGCTTCTTTTCTTCTATTTCCAATACCTTCACTGACTGCTTTCATACGAACTTAGAAAAGCATAACTTTGAACAGCGAGCAGATCCCAAAGAAATTCTTGGTTTCAGTCTACGTCTACATACATATACCGCAAGTAATGACGCAGTGCAAAGCAGATGGTAGTTTGTACCATTGCTAGTGATTTCCTTTCCAGTTCCACTCATAAATCGAGCGAGGGATACGACTTTTTTATACCTACGTATGAGCCCTCATTTCTGTTATCTGGTCCTCGCGGTCCTTACGCTAAGTATACGTTGGTAGCAGAAGAATCGTTCTGTAGTTAGTCGCAAATGCAGGTTCTCTAAAATTCTCAATAACGTTTCGCGAAAAGAAGATCGTCTCCGCTCGAGAGATTCCCATTTGGGTTCAAGGAGCATATCCGTAGTTCTCGCGTGTTTCGATTTCTACATCTACATCTACATCCTTGCTCCGGAAGCCACCTGACGGTGTGTGGCGGAGGGTACCCTGAGTACCTCTATCGGTTCTCCCTTCTATTGCAGTGTCGTATTGTTCGTGGAAAGAAGGATTGTCGGTATGCTTCTGTGTGGGCTCTAATCTTTCTGATTTTATCCTCATGGTCTCTTCGCGAGATATACGTAGGAGGGAGCAATATACTGCTTCACTCTTCGGTGAAGGTATGTTCTCGAAACTTTAACAAAAGCCCGTACCGAGCTACTGAGAGTCTCTCCTGCAGAGTCTTCCACTGGAGTTTATCTATCATCTCCGTAACGCTTTCGCGATTACTAAATGATCCTGTAACGAAGCGCGCTGTTCTCCGTTGGATCTTCTCTATCTCTTCTATCAACCCTATCTGGTGCCGATCCCACACTGCTGAGCAGTATTCAAGCAGTGGGCGAACAAGCGTACTGTAACCTACTTCCTTTGTTTTCGGATTGCATTTCCTTAGGATTCTTCCTATGAATCTCAGTCTGGCATCTGCTTTACCGACGATCAACTTTATATGATCATTCCATTTTAAATCACTCCTAATGCGTACTCCCAGATAATTTATGGAATTAACACCTTCCAGTTGCTGACCGGCTATTTTGTAGCTAAATGATAAGGGAGCTATCTTTCTATGTATTCGCAGCACATTATACTTGTCTACATTGAGATTCAATTGCCATTCCGTGCACCATGCGTCGATTCGCTGCAGATCCTCCTGCATTTCTTCCTTTAATCCAATCTAGTGGGGATCCCAAACACTCAGGAAGTACTCAAGATGGATCGCACAGGTATCCGTAAGCGATCTCCTTTTCTTGATGAACAATACTTTTCTAGAACTCTCCCGATAAGCCGAAGTCGACCATTTGCCCTCCCTACAATCGACCTCATATCGCTTTGCAACAGACATTTAATCATCGCAACTGTGTCAAGTAGCACACCACTAATAATGTATCCGAAAATTACAGGATTGTTTTTCCTACTAACCTGTAGTAACTTAATTTTTTCTACATTTAGCCGCGCGAGGTAGCCGTGCGGTCTTGGGCACCTTGTCACGGTTCGCGCGGCTTTCCGCGTCGGAGGTTCGAGTCCTCCCTCGGACATGGGTGTGTGTGTTGTCCTCAGCATAAGTTTGATTGAGTAGTGTGTAAAGCCTAGGTACCTCAGCAGTTTGGTACCATAGTCCTTACGACAAATTTCCAATTTCTACATTTAGAGCAAACTGCGATTCACCACCCTAAATAGAAACTCTTTCCAAATTGTCCTGTGTGCTCCCACAGTCACTCTGTGACATCTTCTTGTACACTACAGCTTCATAAGCAAACAGTTGCAGGTTGCTGCTCACCCTGCCCGTCAGATCGTTTATGTATATAGAGAACAAGACCGTTCCTATCTAGCTTCCCTGGGCACTCCTGACGATACCCCTGTTCCTGATGAACGCTTGGCGTCCTGGACAACGTACTGGGTTCTGTTACTTAAGTTTTCGAGTCACTCACATACCAGAGAACTTATTCCTTATTATCGGACCTTCGTTAACAGCCTGCAGTGTGGTGCTATGTGAAACGGTCCCAAAAGGCAAACGTAGACTCAACGGTCATGATTTAATCTTTCACACGATTTTAGTACATACTGACATGTACAAAATGCTGGTCTAGCAGCATGCGCATCACAAGCGTTTTCGAGAAATCGAGGTTCTAAGTTTCACGGTCCTGCTGACAGCCATACGAGAGCCCCTGCAATCAAGCAGTGGATTAACGCAACGTGCTAAGGCCACAGACTAGATTATTGCGCTATGTTCGAGTTTCGTCATTTTTTTGGGGTTTCGTATCTTAACCGGTAAAAAACAAACCTTTACAGGATAAATTCGTTGTCCATCTTTCTGTCTGTCTTTCAGAATATTAAGACCCCTTTTTCTCAGGGACGGATAGTGATGTCAAGTTGAAATTCATGTCACATACTAAGCTCCACGGTCCCTTGGCTGTGTAAATAATGCAGTCAAAAGATACGACCATTCTTGTCACGTATTTTGATGTTCAAAAACTCACTCATCAAAATCTAGACACACAAAATTTGACAAGAAGCGAGGTTTCACAGTACAAGTAGAGCAAAAGGGAAAAAATCCGAAAATTGTTAATTTGTAATACTGAAGTTCAAATTTTTTACACCGCCAAAGGACCATAGACACGAGTACCTGACATAAATTTCCACTTTGTACCTACACCCGTCCATTACACAATGGGATCGTAACACCTTTGTCTAACGGAGGAGTGTAGGTATCAAGTTGAAATTTATGTCAGTCCCTAGTGTCTACGGTCCTTTTGCGGTGTGCCAAATTTAAGATTCAGTGTCAATGCAATCAAAAGAGGCGCCCTAATATCACTAATATTTTGTTACTGGGAGACTCACTTATCCAAACCTATAGCTGCGAGTGTCGTTCAATAATTAATGCATCACATTTCTTTTCTGATATCGAGTTCTTTTTATATATGATTCGAATACACCATAACATTCCCTACTCTTCTGCCTACAAAACCCTATTCCCTAGCATAATCTCCGTTCAATGTGACGGCCTTACGCCACCTTACTTAGAAGGCCTGTATGCTCGTACGGAACCACTCCACTGGTCGACGGGAGATCCAACTTTTTGCTGCATCAGTAGCCTCTTCGTCATCCACATACCGCTTTTCGCGGAGTGCACCCTTCATCGGGCTAAACAGATGGGAATCGGAAAGTGCGAGATCTGGGATGTAGGGTGGATGAGGAAGAACAGTCGAATAAGTTTTGTAAGCTCTCATGTGTCAGCACTACCAACAGAGACGTCCAGTTCTGTAGCGACGTACTTGACAGTGATCCGTCGATCACACCGAATGAGAGTGTCCGCACGTTTCAACATTGCAGGAGTCACAGCCATCCGGCAAACGAGTTTGCGCTGCCTTGTTGCGATGACGACAGCGACTCGCCCAACGATGCACGCTGTTTTTCTTCGCTGACCAGTCTCCGTAACATTCTGCGAGCGCCTTCGAATATCCGCGATGGTCTTGTTTTCCGCTAAAAGAAACTCAATGACAGTTCTCCGGGAACGTATCTCCATGCAGAAGCTATTTTGAAGGAAACCTATCGGAACTTCATGAAACTATAGGTTTGATGAAGCAATATTCCTCGATGTCCCACAGCAAATTCCGCATTTTTCGGCTGAAATTTGCCAAGAAACAACTTGTTGCACTACTTATCGAAAGCCACTCGTGTATGTACAGGGTGATCAGAAAGTCAAAATAAATCTGAAAACTCAATAAACCACGGAATAATGTAGATAGAGAGGTAAAAAATGACACACATGCTTGGAATGACATGGGATTTTATTAGAACCCAAAAAGAAAAAATAGCTCACAAAATATCCGACAGCAAAACTGCTACCGCGACGGGTGAGAGGTACCCCGATATGTTACAGAATCGCATCATCCCCAGCCTGGATGATAAACACCTCCTGGAACGTACGATGTTTATGCAGGATGGCGCTCCACTCCATATTGCTAGACGCATGAAAGACCTCTTGCGCCCGTCGTTTGATGATGATCGTGTGCTCAGCCGCCACTTTCGTTATGCTTGGCCTCCCATGTCCCAAGACCTCAGTCTTTGCAACTATTGGCTTTGGGGTTACCTGAAGTCGCAAGTGTGTCGTGATCAACCGACATCTCTAGGGATGCTGAAAGACAACATCCGAACCCCAATGCCTCACCATAACTCCGGACGTGCTTTACAGTGCTGTTCACAACATTATTCCTCGCCTACAGCTATTGTTGACAAATGATGGTAGACATATTGAGCATTTCCTGTAAAGAACATCATCTTTGCTTTGTCTTACTTTGTTATGCTAATTATTGCTATTCTGATTAGATGAAGAGCCATCTGTCGGACATTTTTTGATCGTTTGTATTTTTTTGGTTCTAATAAAACCCGAAGTCATTCCAAGCATGTGTGTCAGTTTGTACCTCTCTATCTACATTATTCCGTGATTTATTCAGTTTTCAAATTTATACTGACTTTTTGATCACCCGGTATGTCGGGCTGGTGATCCAGCGATAAAGCGCGTGAATGAAAACCGACAGGTCGCGCCGTCGAGTATCGATCGGATCACGGATTTTTCTGTCTTCGTTATAATCTAGCATTCATTTCTCAACGAGCTGAGGAGTCGCCAGAAACGTAGTTCGGATTCCACTGTAAACTGTAGACCCCCCCCTTTCCCAACTTTATAATTGAAGTAAGTTAGATACACGGAAGTCGCCGAATTTGTGACCGATAGGAAGACTTTCGCCCGGCCAATGATTCACACGAAATTAATATTATTATCTGTATGCATAACTAAGTTGGTACCGGGCCCTCACAGCGTCGTTCCTACTCTTACTTGCGTGGTTTTTTTTCCATTCTTCCTGTGAATATTTGTGTACCAACAATGAATGTTAGATCGATGGACGAAGGTATAATCAAATAACATTCCACAATTTCTCTCCTTAGCGATACCGAGTGGAAAAAAGAGCTTCATTTGGCTTACGTCTAGTAACGATAATCCAATATCTCCCGGCGATTAAAATAAGAATTTTACCTACTGAGCGTAGAGTTTTAGAATGCAGTGTTTATAACAGGCCTATTCCACCTTTTCATAAGCACGATGAACTACAATCGCTTTTACAACTCGACTCGAAGGGAATTGTATCAAAGTGATACGTGGTGATTACAAACGAAGTGACCATTTTGACTAAATGATCTCTTATCAGTTCTATCATTTTGTAAGTAATGTACATGATAATTGTTTTCAGCTGTATATAAGCATTAGCTATTAAAATACCAAAGAAAACCACCTCATACACTAACGATTATATGCGTTCAAAATTGAATTCGTCACATAATCTGGGTATCGAAATATATGAAAAGAAGTTGCTAGATTTTAATATCTCATGGTACGGGCGCCAGTTTCCAACCGTCCTAAACGGTACGGTGTTAGATCATGATATGAAAACAGCTGTTCATAAGCCATGACGAATATTTAAATTGGGAAAATAAATTGTCACAGCGAGAAGAAATATCTATCTTGCCTCTAGACTCTACATAAATTTAGTGACTTGTTTCCATCCGGTACAAACAGAAATTTACGTGAATGAGATTTTCACTCTGCAGTGGAGTGTCCGCTGATATGAAACTTCCTGGCAGATTAAAACTGTGTGCCCGACCGAGACTCGAACTCGGGACCTTTGCCTTTCGCGGGCAAGTGCTCTACCATCTGAGCTACCGAAGGACGACTCACGCCCGGTACTCACAGCTTTACTTCTGCCAGTATCTCGTCTCCTACCTTCCAAACTTTACAGAAGCTCTTCTGCGAACCTTGCAGAACTAGCACTCCTGAAAGAAAGGATATAGTGGAGACATGGCTTAGCCACAGCCTGGGGGCTCTGCAGCGGAGTGTGCGCTGATATGAAACTTCCTGGCAGATTAAAACTGTGAGCCCGACCGAGACTCGAACTCGGGGCCTTTGCCTTTCGCAGGCAAGTGCTCTACCATCTGAGCTACCGAAGCACGAACTGACGCCCGGTACTCACAGCTATACTTCTGCCAGTATCTCGTCTCCTACCTTCCAAACTTTACAGAAGCTCTCCTGGTTATCAGGCCCGAGTTTGTTCCTCAGACGTTGTGCAATGTTGAAAAATAGTTATATATCCAAACGAGCAAAACATACTTGTAACATTCGGTCTTTTGCTAATGAGAGCGCATGTTAAACGACATAGACCCGATGAGCGCAGAAACGTGACGTGTCTTTTCCTCTCTAAATCATACTCTTCGTTTTTTGTTTTTTTTTTATTCGATGGATGCCGTTTTTCCTTAATTGTAAGATCTGATGTACACAATGTCCTCACTGTTCCACATCGTAGTATTTAAACTTTAACTCCTTCAATAATAGATTGTTCGAACAAGTTTATTCTTGTATACTTGTATATTCCTATTATAAATGCGAAAGTACGAGTGTGTGTTAGTAAGCTTGTTACTCCTTCACGCTGAAACCCCTGGACGGATTTGGATGAAATTTGGAATGGAGACAGCTTATGCCCTGAATTAATACGCAGTCTACCTTATAAAAACTTAATTATCAAAGGTGAAAAAGGGAAGGGGGGGGGGGTCGGGGGAGGAACACAAGTGTAGACCACGAGCAGCGAATACCCATTCTTTAACCATCCAATATTTGAGAATGAGACCACTTAGTGACTTGCAAAAACCTTTACACATAATTTTAGACCTTTAAGAAAACCCCACAAAACGATGAAATGAATGAAGTTTATCGCTGAAAACATTTTCGCTTTTCGTGCAGTAAAACTGCAGCATCAATCATGACGTTTTAGTTACTTATGTATTTACTACTAACTTTATTCGCGACACTTTTTGCAGAAAGTATTCACATAAGCCACTGCACGTACCAGCAATATTACGAGTATATCTTTGTATGATATTATAAACGTTCATATGGCTGAAAACGAAATCGCACGGTGAAATTCGCTAGAGATATAGTTGAAACATGTGTAAAAATAGATGTGATATATGTACATTAAATACACGTGAAATTCATTGACATGTGCGTATACGGACAAATCCATAGGTAGAAACCGTGGAACGATGTAAATCAAGTTTGGTACACATTTTAGTTACTATCTGAAAAGAACCACCAGTCTCTTATTGGGGTGGGGGTGATAACGAGGGAAGAGAAGGGGAAGGAGTAGACGGACGGAGATGGGAAAGGGGGAGATGGACAGAGAGAGGAGAAGATAGACTAATAGTAGGTTGAAACAAACACATACCCAGGCGTTTTTTTTATATATACATAAGTAACTGCTTAACCGCAGGACACTGTGGGGCGCAGCTCGTCAGTAATTAAAAATAAAAACTCGTCTCCATTCTACGAGGGTGAGGCAAATGAAAAGATGAAATTTCTAATAACAAATCGATATTTCGCACCGTTATCCTGCAAGTTGGTAAGCGTGCTACAAACAGCGTGCAGAATGGCCTGTAAGTGGCAGCATAGTGCAGATGCACACATGCCGTCGCAGTATCAGTATAAAGATGGCCGCCCCACTTGCGACTTGGACCAAGGAAGAACAGCGTTCTGTTATTCGGTTTTTGCGTAGTGAAGGTGTGAAACCTATTGAAATTCATCGACGAATGAAGGTTCAGTACGGTGTTGCATGTTTGTCACAGCAGCAAGTCTACGAATGGAGTAGGAAGTTCGCAAATGGTGTGACTTCAGTGGAAGATTCTCCTCGTCCAGGTCAGGCACAACGAGTTGTGACTCCACAGAACATTGCAGCAGTTGAAACCATAGTGAAGGAAAACCGCCGAGTGACACTGAATGACATTGCAGTATTTTTACAGATTAGACATGGGTCAGCACACCACATTGTGCATGATGTGCTCCAGTTTTACAAAGTTTCAGCATGACGGGTGCCATCGCAGCTGACTCCTGAAATGAGAGAACGACGTGTTGATGCTTGTAAAGAACTTCTTCGGCGCTTTGAACGAGAAGGTGATGGCTTCCTTGCAAGAATCGTTACTGGAGACGAAACCTGGGTTCACTTCCACCAACCGGAAACGAAGAGAGCGAGCAAGGAATGGCGCCATTCCTCAGCACAAAAACCAAAGAAGTTTAGAACAGAACCATTACCAGGGAAGGTTATGCTGACTCTCTTTTGGGACGAAAAAGGCGTCATTTTGGAGCATTACATGCCTAGAGGGACCACAGTCACCAGTGCACCATACACAGATCTCTTAAAAAATCATTGGCGGTCTGCAACCAAATTAAAGTGACGTGGATTGCTGTCAGCAGGTGTCCTTTTTCAACATGACAATGCAATGCCTAACACTGCCCGTACAACAGTTGCAACAATCACGGAGCTGCATTTTGAGTGTCTTCCTCATCCACCATACTCACCAGGCCTTGCCCCAAGTGATTTCCATATGTTTGGACCACTCAAAGACGCAATGGGAGGAAAGAAGTTGCGTTCTAATGAAGAGGTACGCCACACGGTGCATGATGGTTGCGCGGACTACCAAAAGAATTTTTTTCTAAAGGAATTTATGTACTTTGTAAGCGCTAGAGGACTTGCATTGAGTGTGGAGGAGATTATGTTGAAAAGTGATACAGCTTTGTACCACTTCTGTACAATAAATAATATTTAAAAAAATATTTAAGGTTTTCATTTGACTCACCCTCGTAAATGAAATCAGATCGTCTCATGTTACGATTGACGTAGTTTATTTCTCACCATAGATCATACCTAGACAGTCTTCTCACTATCTGGGGAAAAAGAGAAGAAAACAGCATTCTGTCTCATCATCAACGTTTTATCTACCCTTTCAATCTCCCTATTCCTTCTTACTCTTCCTTTTTTAATGCTGCTTCTATGCATTGGTCTGCATTATCTCTATTACGACATATTTATTTTTAATCTTTTGTTCTCTAGTCATATCCTCAGTACGCTGCCCATACGTGCCTTTATTGGTAACTAGTTAGGTTCTATCTGCCAACTGTTAAGGTTTTCGTATTTAGTTTTCATAGTTGTGTGAGGGTTACTGCGTCCAGAAATATGAATTTACTGAACGAAATACTTCTGATATGTTAGCTAGTATTATTTAAACGACTGTTGTGTGCGACTGTGTATGTCCTTCTTCGTAACCGAGTGGTCAGTGTAGATGGCTTCCATTCTGAGAATTATTGCTTGGCGGAGGACTGGAATGCGATCCACTCAGCTTCGTGATACCATCTGCAAACTTGTGTGACTGAGTAGTAGCGCTCCAGATCTGCTTACCCGATAACAGCCAGGAGAGCGCCTCTCCATACTGCACCTCGACTGCGCCATTGGCTGAGACTTATACGGCGGTCGATATGATCCTCTTGGCCAGAACGGCGAAACTCTCCTTTTTTCCCCTCTTACATGACTGTTATTAACTATAACGACATAATTTACGCTTCCTGGCCTACTATAGTATCTGTCTGTTTGTGGTGTTGGTATGACAGGTGTAAGAAATTTTTTAACGCAGCTTGAATCTAACCTAAGATCGGCAGGTGATGGGTTCGTGTCTAGAAGATTTTGCATTTCTGGTTTGGGTACTTACATTCCGTCAATTTATTTCTGTTGCTCGTTTTTTTCAAATTATTGTGAAATTTTAAGAGGGAATCGTGTTTGATCTCAATAACATTATTGTACGTAATACCATTGTATTATGTACGTAATTTTGTTGATACATAAATGACTGTAGTGTTTCGTTTGTCGGGTTTTACTACAATAGCGTTTATTGCTTGTAAGTTCGCAGTTTATGCTGGTTATTGTCTTGGATTCTCAGTCCGCTTTGGTTAATGGTTGGGCGACTCTCAGCACTTCTCTTAGTTTTAAGGCTGTGGCAATTCGGTCATCGGCTTGTAAATGAGCAGTTGCATTGGTAGATTTTATGATTATAGCAGAATACCTTACATGTTCACTCTTAGGGTTAGGTGTTACGTAATGTTTGAGTATTGCTTTCAGGAGCGTCAATTCACTGACATTAACAAGAATATGAGTAGAGTTTATGAGTCTGTTGTGAAAGCTGTACGATTACTTGATGTGTTTTATTCTGACGCTGTTGGTGTTATTTGTTTTGAGCAGTTTTAGCCTTTGTAATGTTTATTGCCCATGTGTTGTCGTCCTTTACAAACGTATGTGTTGGCAGAAGATTTAAAGAAGTTTTGGATACGCTAACTCAACAATATTGACTACACACATAGCCACAAAAGATTGCTCCTTAAACCGTCCATGTTGTTGAAAAATCGTATGAACCGTGAGCATCGCTGTTACGGGATATAAGTGAGAGTTAACAAACAATTTTCGCATTCGGAGGAGAAAGATGGTGATTGAAATTCCTTGAATAGATCTCGCCGCAACGAAACGAGAAATTTTTTTTTTTCAATTATTCCCACGCCAACTCACTTGTGATATACGAGACTCTATTTCCATTATCAAGCGATAGTAAAAGACGAGCTGCCCTTCTTTGAACTTTTTCGCCGTTCTCCATCAGTCTCATCAGGTACTAATTCCATACCGCGCAGCAGTACTCCATAAGACGACGGACAAGCGTAGTGTAGACGGACGGTCTCTTTAGTAGATCTGTTGTATCTTCTAAATTTTCTGCCAGTATAATGCCGTCCTTGGTTCAGTTTATCACAAGATTTTATATGTTGTGGTTCCAGTTGGTGTTGTTCATAATTGTAATCCTTAACTATTTAGTTGAGTCGACAGCTTTCATGTTTGATTTATCGTCTGACCGATGTTTTACGGAATTTGTTTTAGAATCCATGTGGAGAATCTCACACTTTTTATTGATCAAAGTAAACTGCCACTTTTCACACTATTTGTATATTTATTTATTTATTTATTTATTTATGCATTTATTTTACCTGGCAAGATTAGGGCCTTCAGGCCCTCTCTTACACCTAACCAGGCATACTCAGATTGAACGAGTTACAGTTTCTACTTAACATTAAGGACATATAGCCTATTATGCAGTATTGATGTTAAAGAAAAAAATAGATATCATAACAGTAGTACAATGATAATTATAACAATAAAAAATAATTATAACAATCAATAATAATAGTAATAATAATAATAATAGTAATAGTAATAATAATAATAATAATAATAATGACTATGTATATGAAAGTAAACATACTTTTCTTTTCTGAATGTCAGTCACATTGTTAGTTGGGAATTTTCTCGTTATGTTCTTGCAGCTTGTGAGTTATTCTCATCGAGCAGAGACATAAGGCGATAGAATGGGGTGAAAGAGATATATAAGAGGTAGATAGGTTAGAGGAAGAGAAATAGAACGGTAAAATTCGAAGCTGTGATGGAGAGGAGAAAGAAAGAGATGGGAGGGGCACAAGAATGGTGGCTATACCGTCCCTAAAATGTATGTTTTGAGTTCCCTCTTGAATGTTGAGTAGTTCTGGATAAGACGCAGATCACAGGGGAGCGCGTTCCATAGTCGTATGGCTGAGATGGAGAATGACACGGAGAAAGATTTTGTATTATGTAAAGGTACAGCCAAGATGATAGACGTATCCGATCTGGTGTTGCGATTGTGGAATGATGATAGGTGTTTAATGTGAGAAGATAAGTATTGGGGGCACCAGTGGCTAAGAAATCGATGAAGTAAGCACATCGTGTGGAGATCGCGTGCCGTATGTGGGCGTATCCAACCTAGTATATCTTGTGTAAATCATTCTGTAATTGGTATTAATCTTCCGACGATTTTATTAGTCAGTAAACGACAGCGCCGTCTGCAGAGAATCTAAGAGGGCTGTTCGGAACAGAGCGCCTACAACTCTTTCTCGGGGAAACTCATATATAACTTCTGTTTCATTCGATGATTTTCCGTGAACTACTACGAACTGCGACCTTTCTGACAGGAAATCACGAATCCAGTAGCACAACTGAGACGAATCTCCATTGGTACACAATTTGATTACAATTAGAAGCCGCTTGTGAGGAACAGTTTCAAAAGCCTTCTGGAAATACAGAAATAGGGATCAACTTGAGATATCCTGTCGAAAGCGCTCATTACTTCATGTGAATAGGGAGCCAGCTGTGTCTTACAAGAACGATATTTTCTGATTCCGTGTTGACTATGTGTAAATAACTTGTTTCCTACGAAGTGTATCATAGTGATCGGAAAACCCTTCTGCAAATCGATGTCTATGATGTGGATCTGTAGTTCCGCTGATTATTTCTATTTGCTAGGTTGCGTATTTCCTTTCTTGTGTATTGGCGTGATCGTTGCAAATTTTCAGTCTTTAGCTGCTGATCTTTCGTCGACTGTGAATGATTGTTAGCAATAGAGCTATTTCATCAGCATACTCCAAAAGAAATTTGACTGATGTAGGCTCTGGATCGGAAGACTTCTCTTTCTTAATTTTATATAACATTGGCGGAGAAAAGCGATCTTATTGTGATAAAATTATTTAAAAGCAGAATTGATAGAACTCGCCGTCATCCAGATGGCCCGTAATTGAAAGGCCGAAACCGGTCAGAAGTTAAAATCGGCTATGATCAAGACTGCTTTCAAGTAATTTTAAGCTTGTCTTTACTGAGTGACTGAAGTTGTTTCAGTACGCCTAGGGAACCCACTTTAAGTGACTCATGTTGGCAGCTGTTCTTCATTGTAATTCTGGAATATTTACTGGATCTTCTTTGGTGAAGAAATTTCGGAAACCATGTCTAGTAACTCTACTTTAGTGGCGCTCTCGTTGGTAAAATTACCATTACTCTCATGCAGTGAAGGTACTGACTGCGGCTTGTCGGTAATATACTTTACGTACTACCAGCATCTCTTTCGATTTTCTGCCAGATTGCGAGGCAGAGATTTGTTTTGGGAACTAGTAGAAGCATCTCATATTGAAGTCTGCACTAAATGGCAAATTTCTGTGATAGACTGACACTTTTACAAAAGTTTATCTCCTACATATGTGCAGATAGAAACTGGAAGTAACTTTTAACTTATCCTCACGACTTAATTTTTATACGTAAATACACATACAAATTCGTGATTTTTTTAACAGTTACGCTTAGGATGAAAATAAATGTTCAGTGCTCCATCGAGTGCACGACACACATCCAGGTGACAGTCAAACTCGTGCCTCGCTTGTTGGAAGGGGAGGCACGTAGACGGGAAAAAAAGTAAAAGTGTGCTGAGACGACCGTGGAGTCCATTTGTGCAGTGCGAGATTCGTACGCCGCCTTAGCCTGTAGAACTAAGGGAGATGCGTAGTCTCGGCGAAAATCACGTCGAACAGTTGACACTGCATTCCACCTGCTGAAAAGGTGAACGCAAAAAGCGTCCGATGCTGTGTTACCACCATCTCAACTCGACGCACATCATTCAGTAATGAACGTGCGAGCTAGCGAGCTCCGAGGTAAACTTTTAGCTTATATGCAGAGTTAAAATCAACCCCCAGTTTCCACCTTCATTATGTAGAAGATGTGGCCTTGTGAAATTTGCTGAGTTTTTTTGAAACGTAGTGCACTCTATGGATTTGGAACGGATATGCAGAGCCTCCCTGTGAATGACATAAGTGAGACGTATGTTGATTGCTGGTCTTTCAACTACAACCAATGCACGAAGTTCTGCTAAGTCCCTATAAGGGTTAATGACGTCGATCTCGGAAAACAACGGAAATCACTTAAACTCAACAACGCCCGAGGAGCTGAGGATGTCCCTGTCAGATTCTACTCATACAGGGTAAATCAAAAGTCATGTCATTGGACAAACAGGGTGAACCGGAACTCAACTGAAAAATGTTCAGAGGATGCAATATGGGTCAAAACAAGGAGAAATTATAGTACACAGGGCTCTAAAATGCATACTTCAACAGCTATGAGCATTTATTCATATTCCATAATGTGAATTATATCTCTTCCACTGCAAACTCTTTGCCTTTCATATTGTAAGAGGTGGTAGTAAGGACCAAAACAAGAAAAAAAAATGTCCAGGAAACTAGAGGTCTAAACTGCATATCTTAATAACTATGATTACTTGTTCACTAGATGAGATGTGTTTCATAGTAGCGAAGATGAACAAGTGCTTGTGGGTCGTAAGGTATGCATATTAGAGCCCATGTTTAATGGACATTGCTTTCCTTGTTTTGGCACGTACTACCACCTCTGAAAGTTTAACATGGGGCTCTGCGTCACCCTATTTTGTCCCATGGGGAATGGCTTTTGAATCACTGTGTACAACAGAGCTAGATTCACACTTAATTCGAATTGTAGTTTATTGAACTTCGGTTCCACATAATCCACCAACATTCAGATCATAATTATGTCACTTATTTTGATTTCAAACATAATGAGCTATCTAAAGTAACATGTTCATTTAACGTGATGTTTGTCATGTGCTCTTCTCTCATGACATTCTAACTGCCATGAGTAGAGCTTGGTACTACCCTTACTATAGAAGATACGTAGCAGACTCCTAACCAGTGTGGACGTGGTATACGGACTTTTTGACAGGTAAGATAAAAAGACTGTCTTCAAGGAAGAGGCTTCTACATGTAATGAAACGAATCTTTTCGTCGTCACAAAGCGGAAGTCTCATATTGAAGATATGTTAAGTGTTTATGGAGATATTTTTTGAGCTGCCAATTACGCGAGCGAAGAAGATGACAGAAGAACAGCAGGGCGCATATTTGGGGACACGTGACTATTGCTCGCACGCTAGAAGGAATTTTGTACAAATGGCCGCTGACAAGAAGAAGATCACTGTCTACATAAGATTTCGTAATGTGACTAGAAACATGCACGTATGTAAATATGAAGGGAAAAGATTGTTACCAGAAATTTCTAAAGATTCTTGGTCGATTTCCTTCAAATTTCTACACTATCCCCTAATGAAGATTTGGGCAGACATAGGCTATATATTTTTAAGATACACAATATATATATACAAAGGAGAAACGTTATTACCAAACATCTCTGAAAGTGCTTCACCGATTACCTTCAAAGTTCTTGGACGGTTTACTCAAATTTCTATGTTCAAATGAAACAATGAAGACAATTAATAAAAATTAAGTGCCTAAGAAACGAAATACTTGTATATCGCGGTAAACTGACTGTAATTCCCATCAAGAAAATAAATTACAGCAGCAGTACCCGTCTTGGTGATAATCCATCAGGATGAACTTAATGCCTGCCTCAAGCCATCGGCGCTATCGAGAGAGGTATGCAAAATGCATCTCAGGACTACTATAATGGTTCACTTACTAGGAGAAACGAATGAAGAGTAGTTTGCACAGCAACTGCTGGCACTTGACAATGGGGAATTTTCTATATGCCCCTCTACCTATCTAATTTCGTTTCCCGTAAATTTCTGCGACATGATCACGTCACTAGTCAACCTATAAGCTAATGTATTTCCGAATATATGTACAAAAATTACAACATTCATCGATGGCTATTTGAAAGGGCCACTTTAGCATTACAAAACCACAGTGCTAAGTATGTTAATGATTTATGCTGGAAATGCTCCATTGATTCAGTAATGGATACGCAGAAAGCTGTACATTAAGCGACAGAATGTTTAAATGCCTTTGAGTCCTCAGGATTACCGCCACAAAAGCTCATTCTGAAAAAAAAGGAATCCCTATCATATTAGCCAACATCGACCCGCCTTCGCTACGCAGCGGAACAAGGCTGTCCTTGTAGAGCTTATTGCCGAAGATCCGAAAGGCCGCCATCATTACGGGGTACCGTAAAGACATGCTCATTCCTCGCATTCCGTTGATATCCAGTGATTTATGTATGCCCTTAGATTAAAAGCGACTACAGTTTCCCATGCCATTCGCATTCACTATGACTATCAACAAGACCAATCATTTTTTGTGGCTGGCATTAACTTCGACACGCCATGTTTTTCGCATAGGACCACTTCATCATTATCAGTTTGAAGTCCTCGAAGACGTTCTTTACGTTTCGGAAACAGATCAAAATTATATGGGACCAAGTGGGGACTATATGGAGGATGATCGATGACAGTGAACCCTAGGCGTAGGATTGTTGCGGATGTCGCAACGCTTGTGTGTGGTCTGGCACTGTCATGATAAAGGAGAGGGTTTTCCAAGTATGGACCGCTCTTCGAATTTGAAACTCGATTTCAGTGCGCTGTTTCTCACGCACCGACACAGTTACGTTACAAATCGCTAAGTTAAACGCTACAATACAGAGCCCTCTAGCGGCAGACGGCTGCAAATGAGTAGACATGAAGAATAAAGACGAAGAATGTTAACAACGTTTGTCTTATTTAAAAAGCTCAACGAGTTTTCTCATAAAAATTCAGAGGCCTTACTTTTCAGTACACTCTTGTACATTTGTCATTTTTATGAGCAAATGAGTCAAAGCAGACGGCTGGTAACGGAAGGTTCAGTATTCCCCCCCCCCCCCCCCCTAGAAGTACAGAACATATCACAGCCCATTATAAAATCGTAAGTTCCAGTAAAATCGTAAGTTCCAGTAAAATCGTAAGTTCCAGTTAGACAACTTAATTACAATTGCCCTTAAATGTCAGGGTTGCGTTCCGCGTAAGCAACGAGTAGATATAAAACCTGTGATACGATTCAATTTTAGGTTTTCACGGCCGTTGTTTACTTCCGTTGGAATGCTCAGGCCAAGAGGCCGTGGTCGATGTGTAAAACTACTCAATGACGTTTCGTTCCAGTATGAAGGAGCCGGCCGCGGTGGTCTCGCGGTTCTAGGCGCGCAGTCCGGAACCGTGCTACTGCTACGGTCGCAGGTTCGAATCCTGCCTCAGGCATGGATGTGTGTGATGTCCTTAGGTTAGTTAGGTTTAAGTAGTTCTAAGTTCTAGGGGACTAGTGACCACAGCAGTTGAGTCCCATAGTGCTCAGAGCCATTTGAACCATTTGAACCACGCCCTATGCTCAAATTCAGGGCCCCCTTGAGTTCTTGATGCAATTGCCGATTTATCCGATGACGTCGCACATGGGGACGAAAGTCAACGAACAGTTTTACATACCGACCACGCCCTCTCAGCTCGAATGTTTTAGCTGAAATCGTGAGATCACTTTGATTTCTTTCATTATAGCCAGATATTGTCTCCCTCCAAACACTTGCGGTGGTGTACACGGGACAGGTTACCATTGTTTTCGCCAAACACCTTCACATCTATTTATAATTTAATTCACATGGCACCTTAATGCAAACGCCCACTTATAGCGTAATTTCCGAATCAAAAATTACCGTGTATATACTAATCGTGTAGTGATGATGTTCCAAACTTGCAGAGGTGATGGAGTAGGGTATGTGTATCAATGCGGGTTAAGGGACTCGTCCAGAAACGACCGAGTCGAAAGTTGTAAGCGGAAATCGTTCTCATTGTTCTGAAGGTGGAATACAGGTGCTGATGCTTTTGTTGTTAAGATTTTAGGGTAATAACTTCAAAATGTAGCAGTATGGACCAATGTCTACTAAACATAGGCTTCAAAATGTGTACCTTTAGAGCTATGAGCAATTTTTCAGATTCGCCCATGTGAGAGACTTCTCTTCTAGTGAACAATTGCCCATACCTCTTATGGTATGCGATTTAGACTCCATATTTGCGGCCTTTTTCTCATGTTTTGGGTCATACTATCACCCCTGAACGTTGCCCTGCGTAGTAGTAGTGAAACTCTCACCTGTGAAAGTTGATACCCTCTGACAGTTGAAGATACACTCGCACCCCTAGCGGCAAGAAAGCCATTCATCACTTAGCGTCATATGTTCCATAGCATAGATTTTTCTTTTCAATTATTTTTCTACTTAATTTACGAAATATTTATTTTTTGCCTCGAGTGTTGGTAAAATATAAGTGATCTGTCCCGAAAGTAAGTTCCGATCGGCCGTAAAATGGAAGCCACAGTAAAAACCAGAAATGTTTTATTTGCAACAATAAGGTACACCTTCCACCTACTTCTCTACATAGTCGCCACTCCAACTACGAGTTTTGTCGTAGTGTTGCATCAACTTTCCAATATCCTCGTCATAGAAAGCGCCTGTGCTTTCGGCCGTATATCTGCACTGGTCTGCAGCTCGTTGTCTGTGAAAAAAAATTGTCTTCATAGCCAGCGGCCCTTGTGAGCAGAGATGAGACTCAGGGGGAGCCAATTACTGACTGATCAAACACTTCTCATCGGAACGCTGCAGGAGCGTTTTCATTGCACCTGCAGTGTGCGGCTGAGATTTGGAATGAAGAAGGAACTGCTCGACAGTTGTGTTACGTGGGCTGCGTGACACAGGCGACATCTCTACCCAGACCCTCATACTTGGCGGGAGACGCTATTCCCTACGCATGTTTAAGTGCTCACTGTTCACTTAAAACTGAAAAGAGCAACACGACACGATCGACGGGTATACTAGAGACACTGCCCGACACATCTCTGCAAAGCTTTACCTGATTTCCTCAGTGGTTTCCATTTCGCGACCGAACGGAACTTTTCCCACGCCCGGGTTCCCGGGTTCGATTCCCGGCGGGGTCAGGGATTTTCCTGCCTCGTGGTGGCTGGGTGTTGTGTGATGTCCTTAGGTTAGTTAGGTTTAAGTAGTTCTAAGTTCTAGGGGACTGATGACCTAAGATGTTAAGTCCCATAGTGCTCAGAGCCATTTGAACCATTTTTGAACCGATCGGAACTTGCTTCCTGGACAACCCTCGTATTTCTGTTTCTGACTGGTACTGATGATTAGCACTTTCTTGATACACAAAAATTTAGCACAAAGTCTAAAATATTTGCTCATCGATACACTTCAATCAACATTTCAATTCAAGTATATGTAATATCTGTAATTACTTCTTCTTCTAAGACCACTGTGTTGAAATATTGTAATGTGTACGGCTCTGATGTGGGAACAGTAGTAGCAGAGTTAGTTTCTTTTCAGTCTCATTGTTTTTGTCATTTGATTGTCAAACCTGCTTGTAGTTTTCTCTTCACCTACAGTTATAATGGCTTATCCGCAACGCTAAATTATGTACGTACTCCATTCCATGCACTGGTTTCTTTCTTTGTGGACAAACCTTTGCGTCATTGTGTAAATATACTCTTTCTGCAATTCATCATGTCTTCTGCTGTTCACTACATATATCTTTTACTTAAAAAGACGCGTTATTTCTAATAAGTGTCTGTAGGTTACAAGGAAATTGTAGCTAGTCCTGTTACATACCTCTTATGGTACTTCGGAAATGTATACATTCCCAAAATTATGGCGTTACATATTCTCCCTTTTCTACAAACCCTGTTAGGAATAAGTATAAATGATGCTACTTGCATTCGTCGCCGGCCCGGGGTGGCCGAGCGGTTCTAGGCACTACAGTCTGGAACCTCTTGACCGCTTCGGTTGCAGGTTCGAATCCTGCCTCGGGCATGGATGTGTGTGATGTCCTTAGGTTAGTTTGGTTTAAGTAGTTCTAAGATCTAGGGGACTGATGACCTCAGAAGTTAAGTCCCATAGAGCTCAGAGCCTTTTCTTTTTTTTTTTTTTCATTCGTCGGGTATAGTTTTCAACTGTGTAGCTTACTGTCCACCTAGGCGTGTTGCTGTCCCAGCGTATAACAAAACATAGAAGCATTGTAGTGACTGTATGTGCTAACCCTTAGTAAAATGTTCTACATTGTCCAATCACATTAATGTGAAAAATGTTCAAAAACCTAAATAACCACCTTTTGCAGCATGAGACGTGCAGGAATGGAGGCGATGAGGCACTGGAAGGTATCAACAGGGATGTGGAGTCATGCAGACTCCAGTGCCATGGCCATCTGCGGTAAGTTTCTTGTCTGAGGATGCATGGTGCGAGTAGCCCAACAAAGGTGGTCACGCAGCTTCTCGATTGAGTTTAAATCTTTAGTATTTAGTGGCCAGAGAAGTACAAGTAAATTCATACTGGTACTCTTCAAACCACACAAACGTTCGCTGCGATCTACGTAATATGACGCATTGTCCTGCTGGTAAAAGACATCATGGCCAGCCGCGATGTCCGAGCGGTTCTAGGCGCTTCAGTCCGGATACGCGCAACTGGTACGGTCGCACGTTCGAATCCCGCCTCGGACATGGCTGTGTGTGATGTCCTTAGGTTTGTTAGATTTAAGTAGTTCTAAGTTCTAGGGAACTGATGACCTCAGATGTTAAATCCCAAGTGCTCAGAGCCATTTGAACCATTTGAAAAGACATCATGATCAGGAAAAAGAAACTGCATGTAGGGTCGCCAATGGTAGACTCATACTTGTGTAGATCCATTGTGCCTTCCAGAATGACGAGATCACGCACGGAATGCCACTGACGTGGACCCTTCCAACTATTGTTGCAGTGTGTTTGCTTACGGACCTTCGATGGCGTACACGCCAACGGCCATCTGTCCAAGAGAGCATAAGACGTTATTCATCTGATAAGGCCACCTGTCACCTCTCAGAGGACATCCAGCGTGGAAATACCGGCCTTCGTGCAGCCAGCGTGGGCGCATGGACCAGGTGTCTGCTACCGATCCCCATACGGAGCGACGTTCGCTAAACGGTCGATGAGAAGACACTGTTGGTAAACCCTTGGTTTACCTGGGCGGTCAGTTGTGTCTGTACGCAAATCCGCAGCCATCTTTCAAACCTGTCATCTGTGGTCCGTGGTGTATGGGAATCGCCTCGGCTCCGGTTTTGGATAGCGCCATTTTGCCATGCACTGCATATTTTAACCACCACAGCAAGCGAAGAGTTTACAAACTTAGCCTTTTCAAATATGCTTCCACCCTTGGCTCGAAAGCTAATGGTCGTGCTCTTTTGGACGTCAGATAAATCGCTGGTTTCCGTATTACAACAATTACTGCACTGTTTTCCACTTTCCCCCGACTCGCTTTATATATCCCCCACACTATTGCTTTTACCTGCTGTCTGGGAGTGGTTATTGCACGTTCACGTCGAACATAGGTGGTGGTCACATTAATGTGACTGTACGGTGTAGTTAGTTAGGCCGCGTCATGTTTCTTCTACACGATCGAACTTTCAATCGCTCTGCTGGGGTCTTCTTCAGGATCTTGTGGTGTTCACAGTTAGTTGTGACACTGGTCTCCGACAGCGCTTACCTAACCGTGAACACCACAAGAAAAAATGGTTCAAATGCCTCTAAGTATTATGGGACTTAACATCTGAGGTCATCAGTCCCCTAGACTTAGAACTACTTAAACCTAACTAACCTAAGGACATCACACACAGCCAGGCCCGACGCAGGATTCGAACCTGCAACCGTAGCAGCAGCGCAGTTACGGACTGAAGCGCCTAGAAACGCTCGGCCACAACGGCCGACTCGACAAGATCCTGCACAAGATCCCAGTAGAGGGGTGAAAGATCCATAGTGTTGATCCAAAGGTCCTCAGTGTTGCCAGGGTCACCCTATCCAAAACCACTACAGCGCCATTTTGAAAACAAACTATGTGTAGTTGTCAACGTCTCTGCTTGCTACATCCGTCAATAGCGTGCCAAGGCTGCCCCCAAAACTGCCATTAGGGCCCAAAGCCCATCTTCAGCTCCTGTTGTAGTGGCTTGTGACGCCTTTCCTATGGCGTCGGACAAACCCTACGTCAGAATTACGATGGGTCTAATGACTCAAATTAAGTGTAACATAATTTTAAGCTGTACTGAAGGCCTATTACACAGGTAATTCAGAGCAACCAAGAGAAATTGGAAATCCCTCAAAAACTGTCAGTTCTTTTCGCATGCAAATCATGTTTATAATACGTTGATGGAACCAGATTGAAATTTGGTGGAAGGGCTAACACGCAGAAAAACAAAATTCACTATAAAACGCCAAAATAAAAATCAGTCTTAATGTTAACGTGATGTGTATCAAATGATTGCATTTATCTGAGAATTATGAATCAAAAATTGTATTTTCCTACGCAAAGTATTACACAAAATATCCAAGTATCTTTATCGATGTTTAAGTTAATCAATAGCAACGAAAACATCGAATTTTAAGACGAACTAGATAGCAGAATCAAAATATTTCGATCTTAGGTTTCGGTTGAAATGTGTCGCTTCAAAAGCCTTTTCTAAAAAAGAAGAAAAAAAGAAGAAAGGTCAGATGAACAGTGTTGTCATATCAGGATCAGGCTTTGTAAGTTAATGTATCAAACGAATTCGCAATTGTGAAGAAAGGCTACCATCAGCTGTAGAATGGAATGACGAGAATGAAATTTGTGCCTGACCGGGATTTGAACCCGGATTTCCTGCTTATCCGCGAGGAAATCCGGGTTCAAGTCCCGGTGTAGCACAAATTTTCATTGTCATCATTCCATTCTACAGCTGATAGTTGTCCTTACTCGCAATTACGAATTCGTTTCATGTGTTTCGTAATGGCTGTGATCGCCGCAGTGCCTGTTCCTTTGGACTTGCATGCATGTGCAAAGGAATTTTGCATCGTAAACAGAATCACACAAGCACTGCAATGTCGTTCGCAAGATAAGCTTATGGAAGATACCTCCCAACAAAACCTGTTATATCACTGCGAGTAAGAGGTGGTTCTGACTACCAGTACAAGTCAGTAAAGATGGGGACAATTTGTAAAAGACAAATTAAATAACTAAAATCGAGCCGCACAAAGAAAGTTGATAAAAAAATATTTAAAAATAACGATATTAAAAGCATTTTATGTCGGAAGGGTCTGTTATGGTTAATTCAATAGCGTATTTTATTACGCAAAATTTTAGGTTTACAAAGGAGGTTTTATCTGAACCAATAAATAAAGAATGGTTTGAGTGATCACAATGGATCACAGATTTGTAAAAGATGGACGATTTCAGTAGAATTATATACCAAGGTAATCAGTGTATCTATTTATTTTTCTGTTATGTTCCTTGGTCTTGAACGAGCGAATACATAGTTATCAGTATTTTGTTCAGAACATATAAACAAATAATTTAAAAAATAATAAAGTAGTAAGAGGGATGAAGTAGTGAAGGCAGCAGAGGATCAAGTAGGTAAAAAGACGAGGGCTAGTAAAACTCCTTGGGTAACAGAAGAAATATTGAACTTAATTGAGGAAAGGAGAAAATGTAAAAATGCACTACATGAAGCAGGCAAAAAGGAATACAGACATCTCAAAAATGAGATCGACAGGAAGTGCAAAATGGCTAAGCAGGGATGGCTAGAGGACAAATGTAAGGATGTAGAGGCTTATCTCACTAGGGGTAAGATAGATACTGCCTACAGGAAAATTAAAGAGACCTTTGGAGTAAAGAGAGCCACTTGTATGAACATCAAGAGCTCAGATGGAAACCCAGTTATAAGCAAAGAAGGGAAAGCACAAAGGTGGAAGAAGGATATAGAGGATCATTACAAGGGTGATGTACTTGAGAACAATATTATGGAAATGGAAGAGGATGTAGATGAAGATGAAATGGGAAACACAATACTGCGTGAAGAGTTTGACAGAGCACTGAAAGACCTGAGTCGAAAAAAGGCCCCGGGAGTAGACAACTTTCCATTAGAAGTACTGATGGCCTTGGGAGAGCCAGTCCTGACGAAACTCTACCATCTGGTGAGCAAGATGTATGAGACAGACGAAATAGCCTCAGACTTCAAGAAGAATGTAATAATTCCTATCCCAAAGAAATCAGGTGTTGATCGATGTGAAAATTACCAAAATATCAGTTTAATAAGTCACAGCTGCAAAATACTAACGCGACTTCTTTACAGACGAATGGAAAAACTGGTAGAAGCTGAACTCTGGGAAGCTTAGTTTGGATTCCTTAGAAATATTGGAACACGTGAGGCAATACTGGCCTTACGACTTATCTTAGAAGAAAGAGTAAGGAAAGGCAAACCTACGTTTCTAGCATTTGTAGACTTAGAGAAAGCTTTTGACAATGTTGACTGGAATACTCTCTTTCAAATTCTAAAGGTCGCAGGGATAAAATACAAGGAGTGAAAGACTATTTACAATTTGTACAGAAACCAGATAGCAGTTATGAGTCGAGGGGCATGAAAGGGAAGCAGCGGTTGAGAAGGGAGTGAGACAGGGTTGTAGCCACTCCCCGATGTTATTCAATCTGTATATTGAGCAAGCAGTAAAGGAAACAAAAGATAAATTCGGAGTAGGAATTAAAATCAATGGAGAAGAAATAAAAACTTAGAGGTTCGACGATGACAATGTAATTCTGTCAGAGACAGCAAAGGACTTGGAAGAGCAGTTGAACGGAATGGACAGTGTCTTGAAAGGAGGATATAAGATGAACATTAACAAAAGCAAAACGAGGATAATGGAATGTGGTCGAATTAAGTCGGGTGATGCTGAGGGAATTAGATTAGGAAATGAGACACTTAAGTAGTAAACGCGTTTTGCTATTTAGGAAGTAAAATAACTGATGATGGTCGAAGTAGAGAAGATATAAAATGTAGACTGGTAATGGCAAGGAAAGCGTTTCTGAAGAAGAAAAATTTGTTAACATCGAGTATAGATTTAAGTGTCAGAAAGTCGTTTCTGAAAGTATTTGTATGGAGTATAGTCATGTATGGAAGTGAAACATGGACAATAAATAGTTTGGACATGAAGAGAATAGAAGCTTTCGAAATGTGGTGCTACAGAAGAATGCTGAAGATTAGATGGGTAGATCACATAACTAATGAGGAAGTATTGAATAGGATTGGGGAGAAGAGGAGTATGTGGCACAACTCGACAAAAAGAAGGGACCGGTTGGTAGGACATGTTCTGAGGCATCAAGGGACCACAAATTTAGCATTGGAGGGCAGCGTGGAGGGTAAAAATCGTAGAAGGAGACCAAGAGATGAATACACTAAGCAGATTCAGAAGGATGTGGGTTGCAGTAAGTACTGGGAGATGATGAAGCTTGCACAGGATAGGGTAGCATGGAGAGCTGCATCAAACCAGTCTCAGGACTGAAGACCACAACAACAACAAAATACGAGAAACAGAAACAATACGAATAATTAATAGATTATACAAAAAAAAGCTGTCAACGATGACGAGGGACTCCAGTACAGAGTAGAAAGGAGTGTCCAGAAAAATCTTTTCATCTTGGATTTGAGTAATTGGAGATTACCATTCAGTTTCTTTCAGTTCTTATGGAAGCCTGTTGAAAATGAAACCTAGTGAATAGTGCACACGTTTGTGTACAATGAGTAAGGAAATGTTATCGAAGTGCATATGGTTTTTCCATGTTGTGTTCACTGAATGAATGTCACAGTTTCTTCAGAAAGAGTCAATATTATCAACAACTAATCCCGCGAAGGAATACATGTACACAGATGGCAAAGTTAGGATTCCGAGACACCTGGACAACAGCCTACACGAATTTCGCGAACTGACAACGCCTATCAGTCTGATCGCCCTTTTCTGGGTTAAGAATATTCTTGCCGAGTACACATAGTTGCCCAAAAACATACCACCATACGAGACAAAATACTGAAAGTAAGCAAAGCAAATAAGCCTTCGCTTTTCAGTGTCAGAGACATTGCAGAGCAGTCTTATAGTGAAGATAGCAGCATTCATTTTCTGCACAAGATCCTGAAAGTGATACTTGCAAGAAAGCCTTTTCCATCTGCTCTCAGTCCTAAGAATTCAAGACGTTCGACTTTACTGAGTGTTTGACCACAATGGGACAATAAAAGTATCATTCGCAAGAGTTCTGTGTCAGAAACCGTATAGATTGCGCTTTGTTACAGTTAAGCATAGATCTGTTCTCTGAAAGCTACGTCCTGATGTTACTGACTATCCTGTTTGCTATATCATTTGTATTTCGTCCCACGTCTTTGACAATAACGCTAGCGCCACCAAACAATTTATTTGTTACCTGTCATGTTCAAAGGTAGATCAATGATATGCTATTGTTAAGATTTATGTGCATTGTAGCAAATTTTTCAGAAATCTTGCGTCTACGATCAGTGTTATGTTCCCACTTCTCCGTAGAGCATATTAAGACATGGCAGCATGTTTTGGGGAAATAGTAGTCTGGCTAAACACTCATTCATAATACGAAAGATAGCGGTGAGCATAATACACAGAGACTCGTGCAATATTTTTTTCAAGGAACTAAAAATAATGACGATATCATGTACCTAAGTATATGTTTTCGCAGTCGATGTTGTTAATGCATGCCCGCGCACTAGACTCGCAGGTAAGCCGGTTCGAATCCTGGTGATGGGACATTTTCACTGCAGGTATTTGGCCGGCAAGGGAAGCAAACGCGGTGACATAAAGTTCCAAATCAGCAGGCTTTGCACCAACTACCTGTATAGAATATCAAACGTCTCCGCAGTATCTCATGAAGTGAAAATTTTGGTGGCAATCGTGTCTGCCGGATGGCGACGTTAAACTCGGCAGGCCCCTTGGTGCTATTCGAGTGGAGCAAGCTATGTTCGGCACAAGGTTTTCACCCGCTCCCTTCCTTTCGTCCATAACAACACAAAGCCGACATTGGACTACATTAGTCTGCCACCATATTATTGCACCTGAGAGTGAGGGTACTTCGGTCGCCTTATCACGACTTTTTTACCATGATATTTCACGAAGAGGCACTGAAACACTCGATATTATATACACAACCATCCTGAAATCATTCACAGAGCCATGCGTTTTCCTTAGTCGCCATTATACTTGTTTATGTAACGTCACGGCGAGTTTGCGGTAACGGCCATGGCGGGCAAGGGGCGATAATATCGTGGTGGGGTAGTACAAGCACTCACAGGTACACGCGTGACATTTGATAACAGGCCAGAGGAAGGAAAGTCACCTGCTCTAGGACCCTACCTAGAATGGGGATGTGGGATTCCTGCATCTGCCTCCCTACGCTTATTCCCTCAGTATGCTAGTACTTTCACTTTTCTTTGGTGTTCTGTGAAGGTGCATCAAGAACTGCCAGTGTTAAACAATCTAGACCATAGCTACGGAACGAGATATACAGGCGATTTTCCTATAGAAATACGTACAAAGGCTTTGATTAAAAAATGTTTATCAGCCAAAAACTGTGCTTACTGAACTATCAAAGGGAATAAAAAAAGGAAGTTGGAATCCCACATATTTACAAGAAATGCTAGTAGCAAGAGTTCTTGTAGTATTAAAGAATACTTCTGTCATCAGCATTCATATAGTAGAGCAACTTATTTCCTTCATTATAAAGAAGTACTTATTTTTTTAATAAATTGTATTCGCCCAGATAGAATATGACTCATTTTATTATTCTAATGTAATATATTATGACTGCTGTTATGTCTGACGTTTCATGTGTACGTAAGAATTATTTTAAAAGACGACATGTAATAGTAAAACTTTTCCATGTGCTATTATTTACGTAATATCATCTACGAAAAATCTATATCATTGTAATAAACGAGATACAACGTTATATTTACCAGTACATCAGGAAGTGTAAGTCGAACATAATTTTATCTGTGTTTACGTCATTTAGTTGTCACCTGAAGCCGCTTCGTGACGATATAAATTACATTTATTTCGCCACGAAGCGGCTTGAAGTAACAACCGAATGTCGTAAACACAGATAAAATGATGTACAACGTATACAGATAATATTTACACAAAAATACAGAAACAATGACATTTTCACATACAAAGGTATTACATTTATCGTCATGCATCTCATCAAGTTTCTGTCTCCTGAGTAAATGACATCTGTGTAAATTGCACATTATTTTATCTGTATTTGTGACAATCAGTTGTCACCTGATGATGGCCTAACAAGCCGAAAGCAGGTTTGTGAAAAAACAAACACAATATTTCCAAATAGTAGAAAGTACCGGGTGATCAAAAAGTCAGTATAAATTTGAAAACTTAATACACCACGCAATAATGTAGATAGAGAGGTAAAAATTGACACACGTGCTCGGTATGTCATGGGGTTTTATTAGAACAAAAAACAAACACCCGATATTGCTAGACGCGTGAAAGATCTCTTGCGCGCGTCGTTTGGTGATGATCATGTGCTCAGCCGCCTCTTCCGTCATGCTTGCGATTATTCGCTTTGGGGTTACCTGAAGTCGCAAGTGTATAGTGATAGACTGTCATCTCTAGGAATGCTGAAAGACAACATCCGACGCGAATGTCTCACCACAACTCCGGACATGGTTTACAGTACTGTTCACAACATTATTCCTCCACTACAGCTATTGTTGAGGAATGATGGCGGACATATTGAGCATTTCCTGTGAAGAACATCATCTTTGTTTTGTCTTACTTTGTTATGCTAATTATTGCTGTTCTGATCAGACGAAGCGCCATCTGTCGGACATTTTTTGAACTTTTGTATTTTTTTAGTTCTAATGAAACCCCATGTCATTCCAAGCATGTGTGTCAATTTGTACCTATCTACATTATTCCGTGATTTATTCAGTTTTCAAATTTGTACTGACTTTTTGATCACCCGGTAGTTAGAAAATGCATTCAACGCAATCTAGACTACAATATATTTATTTAGTATGGTTACAGGTTCCAGTCAGAATGTGACCATCTTCAGACCCTTTACACTATGATGGTAGGCTGTGGCGGTGAACGGAGCACGTATTATGAATCCATAAACGTGAACTGCTTGGAGCATTTGATGTTCGTGGAGTCATAACATGTACCCCGTTCATCTCCACCGCCTTCCATCGTGGTACAAAGGGTCTGAAGATGGTCACATTCTGACCGAAACCAGTAACCATTGTAAATAAATGTTTTATTGTGGTCGGGACTGCTTTTAATCCATTTTTTTAAACTAGTTTTAACCAGTCCGCTGGTTCTCTACGAGAAATGTTCTCAAAACTTAAAATTGAAAGTCGTTTCTGTTTAATATTGTTATCATATTCTGCCAGGCAATGGCAGAACATTCAGTTAAACTGAATTGAAAAAGAAAAAAAAATTCGCGCTCCGCAGCCTCTTCTGTTCGCATAGAGTAGCAGCTCAGCACTCGGCGGAACGCCGTTTTTAACGACGTCGTTGCTGTGCGGCTGTTGGAACCAGGGGGCGAATCGGCGTAGCATTGGGTCCGGCCGTGACGATACGGGACTCAGCCGGCAGCAGCCGCCGACGCTTGGTCCGTGCCCCCCCACCACGCGCCCTCCACCCCTCCCCTCTCCCTCCCCCTCCTCGTGCTGCAGACGTCGCCCTCGCCTGCTGCGAGGAAGCCGCTGCTCCTCAGCACGGAACTGCCCGCGGCCGCCGGAGCCCGGGAGGCTGAAGGCGCAGTGCACTCACCTGTCGCTAGCTGCCACTGCCGCTGTCGTCGGTGCCGTTGGTGGCGGTGGTGGTGGTGGCTGTGGTGGTGGTGTTGGTGGCGTGCCTCGGTGCGGCGGCCGCGAAGACGCTGGAGGCCGGCGCCGTGCGGAGCCGGCGGCCGCTCGCGGCGCACTGCAGTTTGTCACCTCTGCCGGCGCGCCGCCCCTCCACGCCGCGCCGTGCGTCAACTAACCGGTCTGGTTTTTCGCATAACACATCTTTTTATTTTGTTTTATTACGCCTCCTCCTCCTCCTCCTTCTCCTCCTGCCGCTCCTCCTCCTGTGCTTCTCCTCGTCTAGCGCGCGGCCGTTCGCTACGGTGCAGCGCTTTTTAATCCCCCGGAGACTGTATCGTCTGCCCCTTTGTCCGCTATCCTCCTCTTTCTCCGCGCCTCTGCCTTCGCCGGCGGGCTTTCATCGGCACATCCGCCCGCCTCGCGATACGTTGCCCCCGCTTGTCTGGCGGCGCGGCCGATACTATCTGCATCTGCGGACGCACCTCGTGCGTGTCTGCGTGTAGTGCACCGCTGCGCGCCGCGGGAAATGACTAATGCAGTAGCCGCGGGACTCGACCTGCCGCGCCTGTCTGCTGCGGGAAACGTGTCCCCGTCGTGTGTTGCCGTGTCCGAGAGCGCCTCACAGGACGGAGCTGCGTCTCCGTCCTTGCTTGCGATCGTATCAGCAGCAGCGGCTCGGCTTAAGTTATTGACAACAGCTCCGACATTCCGCGAGGCACAAAGTCCGTGCACCACCTACGTTTTTGGGATAACTGCAATCAGACACGTTTCTCCTGGACCTGTATGCATTCCTACGTTCGAAATAACCGCTCGCAGAGTTTTAAAACCAATAAGAATTAACAGAGAAGTTAAGACACAGAGGAATTAATGACATTAGCTGCCAGTGGGCATTGATGTAAATCGATTGGGAGACATGAAAATTTGTGCGCGACAGGAATTCAAACCCGTATCTCCTGCTTATTAGACAGATGCACTGACCACTGCGCCATCCGGACACAGTGGTCAGCACTAGTGAATGGACTTCATAGTGCGCCTCCTGTCAGGTCAAATTCTCAGCTAGTCCACGCACTACTAATGTGCTCATTGCCGGATATCCTCATTGCTAGTGGCATTTCGCTGATTCTTGTTAGAGAGTGGTGAGCATTCACACTTAAGTGATTATTCGTCGTCCTCACCTTAATTGTATATATACAGGGTGGTCCATTGATAGTGACCGTGCCAAGTATCTCACGAAATAAGCATCAAACGAAAAAACTACAAAGAACGAAACTTGTCTAGAAGGGGGAAACCAGATGGCGCTATAGTTGGCCCGCTAGATGGGGCTGCCATAGGTCAAACGGATATCAACTGCGTTATTATAAATAGGAACCCCCATTTTTATTACATATTCGTGTAGTACGTAAAGAAATATGTATGTTTTAGTTGAACCACTTTTTTCCCTTTGTGATAGGTAGCGCAGTAATAGTCACAAACATGTGGCTCACAGTTTTAGACGAACAGTTGGTAGCAGGCAAGTTCTTAAAATTAAAATACAGAACGTAGGTACGTTTGAGCATTTTATTTCGGTTGTTCCAATGTGATACATCTACCTTTGTGAGCTTATCATTTCTGAGAACGCATGCTGTTACAGCGTGATTACCTTTAAATACCACATTAATGCAATAAATGCTCAAAATGATGTCCGTCAGCATCAATGCATTTGGCAATACGTGTAACGACATTCCTCTCAACAGCGAGTAGTTCGCCTTCCGTAATGTTCGCACATGCATTCATTGACAGTGCGCTGACGCATGTTGTCAGGCGTTGCCGGTGGATCACGATAGCAAATATCCTTCAACTTTACCCGCAGAAAGAAATCCGGGGACGTCAGATCCGGTGAACGTGCGGGCCATGGTATGCATGATGCTTCGACGACCAATCCACCTGCCATGTAATATGCTATTCAATACCGCTTCAACCGCACGCGAGCTATGTGCTGGACATCCATCATGTTGGAAGTACATCGCCATTCTGTCATGCAGTGAAACATCTTGTAGTAACATCGATAGAACATTACTTAGTAATTCAGCATACATTGCACCATGCAGATTGCCATCGATAAAATTTGGGCCAGTTGTCCTTCCTCCCATAATGCCGCACCATACATTAACCCGCCAAGGTCGCTGATGTTCCACTTATCGCAGTCGTCAAAAATGTTCAAATGTGTGTGAAATCGTATGGGAATTAGCTGCTAAGGTCCTCAGTCCCTAAGCTTACACACTACTTAACCTAAATTATCCTAAGGACAAACATACACCTCCGTCAGGACCAGCGGCACATTTTATGACTTCAGCGCCTTAGACCGCTCGGCTCGCTGCCATCGTGGATTTTCCCTTGCCCAATAGTGTATAGTATGCCGGTTTCCGTTACCGGTGTTGGTGAATGACGCTTCGTCGCTAAATAGAACGCGTGCAAAAAATCTGTCGTTGTTCCGTAATTTCTCTTGTGCCCAGTGGCAGAACTGTACACGACTTTTAAAGTCTTCGCCATGCAATTCCTAGTGCATAGAAATATGGGGCAGGTGCAGTTGATGTTGATGCAGCAATCTCAACACGGACGTTTTTGAGATTCCCGATTCTCGCGCAATTTGTCTGCTACTGATGTGCGGATTGGCCGCGACAGTAGCTAAAACACCTACTTGGGCATCATCATTTGCTTCAGGTCGTGGTTGAGGTTTCGCATGTGGCTGAACACTTCCTGTTTCTTTAAATAACGTAACTATCCGGCGAACGGTCCGGATACTTGGATGATGTCGTCCAGGATAACGACGAGCATACATAGCACACGTCTGTTGGGCATTTTGATCACAATAGCCATACATCAACACGATATCGACCTTTTCCGCAATTAGTAAACATCCCATTTTACCACTAGTAATGTATCACGAAGCAAATACCGTCCGCACTGGCGGAATGTTACGTGATACGACGTACTTATTACCTTTGTCACTATTACAGCGCCATCTATCACAAAGCGAAAAAAGTGGTCCAACTAAAACATTCATATTTATTTACGTACTACACGAATATGTAATAAAAATGGGGGTTCCTATTTTTAAAAAACGCAGTTGATATCCGTTGACCTATGTCAGCGCCATCTAGCGGACCAACCATAGCGCCATCTGGTCTCGCCCTTCAAGCTAGACGAGTTTCGTTCTTTGTAGTTTTTTCGTTTGATGCTTATTTCGTGAAAAAACAGGCTTGACACACACACACACGCACGCACACACGCACGCACACACACACACACACACACACACACACACACATATATATATATATATATATATATATATATATATATATATATATGGCAGAATGAATTTTCAATCTGCAGCGTAGATTAAAGCTGTATGCCGGACTGGGTCTCGAAAGTGGAACCTTTACCTGTAGTGGGCAAGTACTGATGATGATTATGTGTTTACAGGGACTAAACTACTGGTCCTCAATCCCTCCCTATCATGTGAGAAATACGTTCAAAGGCAATAAGCGAAAAAAATGGGGATTAGCTGCTTCAACTATATAAACAAGTCAAAGAGTTTAAAATGGCGTGACAGTAATTGTAACAGACAGGTAAAAGAAAACAGAGACAATCATGTCAGCGTCTTGCACAACCGTGTAAAGGTCCGTTCTCGCTCAGGAAATGCAACGCCTTGGTAGTGGCTGCCTCGTCGTCCACAAGCATCTGAGGTAGTAAGGCTGAGAGCGCGCCGCAGGTCGGCCAGCAGGGCGTACTCAACAAGAACGTGCGCCACCGTCAGTAGACTACCTCAACTGCAGTGAGGAGGATGCTCCCGTCGCAGTCTCGTGTGTCCGATGCGTAGTTGGCACAATACAGGGCGTCTATAAATGAATTTATTACATTAAACTTACAGTTATAAATGATGTGTCAAATGAAAGAGCAACTCAAACAGTTTTACCAAGAACCTTATAAATGTTCAATGCGAGCACAAGTTGTCACACGGCACACATCAAGTCTGTAGCCGAGTTCTTCCCAAACGTTGATAAGTGTGTTTTCAGTGATTGTAGCAACTGCTGCTTCAATCCGGTTTCTTAGTTCAGGGAGATCTGCTGGTAGCGGAGGCCCCAAAGGAAAAAATCGCATGACCTTAGGTAGGGTGCACGTGAAGGCCATACAAAGCAAGCCCTGTCACTGGGCCCCTTGCGGCCTAGCCAGCTGTAGACTTGATGCGTGCCGTGTGACAAATGGTGCTCACATTGAACATTTAGAAGGTTCTTGGTAAAACTGTTTGAGTTGCTCTTTCATTTGACATATCATTTATAATTGTAAGTTTAATGTAACAAATATTACAAAGCGTTAAAACCCCGACATTCGTTTATAAACACCCTGTAAAATGGCATCTTTCCGAGAGGCCTGGAAAAATGTATGCCACACTTTAGAGGACTCTTTAATCGCGCCGCAACTTGTTTTTAGGCCTAGTAGCCTACCATTCCAATTTCCAGAGCCTAATAATATTGCGTCGAAGTTGTAATCGTAAGTCAATGTCCGGTATCTTGACGTCATGTTGGTCTCCTGTAGTCGCATCTTCAGCTAGATGGTCGGCAAGTTCATTTCCTGGACTGCCTGTGTGACTCGGTGACCAGATGAAGATCGCTGTTTATCCAGAGCTGTACATGTCAACCAATAGATCCTGGATGTTGGTGACAAAAATATTTTTGGAGTTAGCACAGGGTTATGCCTTTTTGAGTAACTCATGGAATCGTGGCCTGAGATTTGATGTACTGCAAAGCGTGAGATATGGCAACCAATTCTGCGGTATATACGCTGCATGCGCTCAGCAGAGAGTGCTTCATGTGTCTCCTTGCATGTGCAGAAGTGTCACCGATCCCGTCATTAACTTTTGATCGGTCCGTGTAGACGCGTACCATATTAAAATAATCGTGGAGGATCGAAAGAAACAGATGTAGGATCAGCATCTCTCTTGGGCCGACAAAAGAAGTCCATCCGTGTCAGGGTTCAGACCACGGGGGCGTCGAGGGAAATTTCTAGGAACACAGACAAACGGAGGCTGCTGGATGTCCTTCGGTAGCGTATCGAGTCGGATCCCAGCTGGTCTACCCAGTCTTGGGCGATGCGCGAGCAGTGTGAACTGTTGGTTGTGGAGCAGAGTTGACTGACATGGGTGAGTAGGTATCTGCCAGTCTGTGACTGTTGCCAGAACCTGCTTTCGTCCAACCCTCAGCGGTGGGATACCGACTTCCGCCAGGAGGCTATCGACAGGACTCGTACGGAAGACGCCCTTTGCCAACCGTACGCAAGTGTGGTGAACACGATCCAGCAAGCTCAGTACGGACGGTACTGCCGACCCGTAGGCAACACATCCATAGTCCGCGCCCCACGAGGAATGATTAAAAAAAACAGAGAGCATTCAGCTTCTTCATGCAAATTGCCTTGAACCGACAGACATGCGGCAGCCAAGTTAGTTTGCTGTCAAATAAAATACCAAAGAATTGAAAAGTTTCAAGGCTTCAAGTAACTGGTCATCAAGATAAATTTGTGAGTGCGGGTGCACAGTCTGTAGTCGTCAAAAACGCTTAACTCGGATTTTTCAGGAGAAAATGGGTAGCCATGATTGAGAGCCCGGTCACTGACTCTCCAGAGAGCCCCCCCTGTAGCTGGCGCTCAGCGGTGCTCAACGATGCACAGGCGTAATACAGGCAAAGATCATCCACGTACACTGACGGAGAGGCTGTAGGACCCACTGCATTTACGATACCACCGATGGCAATAGCGAACAGCCTTACGCTCAGAATCGATCGCTAAGGGACTCCAGTTTCCTGTATATATTGATTGCTGAGAGTTGAATCTATCAGGGAGCGAAAAAGTCGGAGAGATAGAAAATTTTGGATAAAAATGGCTAAACTGCCCCGGAAATCCAACTCACACAGTGTAGATTGGACGTGATGTCACCAGGTTGTATCATTTGCTTTTTGTAGGTCAAAGAGCACAGGAATCAGATGTTGGCGATGCACGAAAGCATTGTGCACTGCGGATTCCAAACGAACCAGGTGATCTGTGGTACACAGGAAAGCCCGAAAGCCACTTTGGAGTCGTGATATATACCTTCCTGCTTCAAGGCACCAACAAAGACGGCGGTTGAACATTCGCTCGAATAGCTTACACAGCGCACTCGTCAGAGAGACTGGCCTGTAGTCAGCTAAAATATGTGTTTCCTTTCCCGATTTCAGGACAGGAATAATAATCTCTTCCCGCCATTGAGACGGAAATATCCCTGTCGAAAAATGAATGGAAAAGCCTGAGGGTATATTTCATGCTGTCGGCATGAAGATATTTGAGCATTTGGTTGTAGATTTTGTCAGGCCCAGGGACCCTATTTCGACACTCGGCCAAAGCGCAGCGAAGCTCCCATTCACTAAAACTGACATTATATGGTAGAAAGCCGTGTGTATGGAAAGATAGCGGTTGGCACTCAAGGTGTTTCCGGGTCAGAAAATGAGGATGACAAGTACTCTACCACAAAGCACGACTTAGGACCCACCCTCACAGTTTGACTTACGCTAGTACCTGCAATTCTACCTTCTGAACTTGCACGCCTTGCGATACTGGACCTCCTCACAGAAAAAAAATCACTTGCTTGAAAAGCAAAGGTCCCACCCTATCAGCCCAAAAAGATTGAAGACTGCAAAACAAAAAAATAAAAATCCGGATACGACCTTCTAGGACTTACACACTGACGGTTCAAATGGATCTGAGCTCTATGGGGCTTAACTGCTCAGGTCATCAGTTCCCTAGAACTTAGGACTACTTAAACCTAACTTACCTATAGACATCACACACTGACGGTTTTTACAAACTTAGATACGTATACAGATAGTTCATTCATCCCAGGAATCGAGAATCTCGAGAATTTTTAGCTGTTATCAATATCGATACAGGCAAGATATTCATCCACCCATTCCTGAGGAAAAGGTGTCTTAACAGAAGGATAGATAATCAGTTAACAAAGTATTTTTTCATTAACAATTTTCGCGTTTTGTTTCTCTACATGTCTATAGAACTTTGCTTATTGCCAAATTTCATGATTTATGTCACAGGGAGGCACTCTTTAAGTTTTGTTGAGTGAGTTCGCGAATATCATAGTATATGATATAAATGGCCTTATCTTTCGACCGCATTGACTTGGAAGATTACATTTCCTACACCGCCAAGGGGCCGTAGACCTTAGAATGCGACACACAAGTAAATCTGAACTTGATACGTCCAACCGTTCCCGACAGAAACGGGTGTTGACGGACGGACAGATAGTCAGACAGCAATTACAAAAAAAAATTGTGATATAATTAAAAATTAACCATTTTCAGAGTTTTCCTTTAGTTATACTGTGAAACCTCGCTTTCTGCCTAATTTCACGATTCTACAACAACGGAAAGTACATCATATGTTCTGATGAATGGGTTGGCGAGGATCAAAAATTGTGACTTAAGTGACCGTATCTTTTGATTGCATTGACTTAGCAGCTTACATTTATTATACAGCCAACTTCCTTAGTAGGCGAAATAAATTTCAACTTCATACGTCTACCGATTCCTGCGAAGAAGAGATCTTAACACATGGACGAATAGACAGTCAGATGGAAATTAACGAAAGCAATTTTTTCGTGTGTTATAATTACAAATCAATATTTATTTGTACTGCGAATCCTTGCTGCTTTCAAAATTTCATGATACTCTGACAACGAAAAGTACCCTATAGGTTTTGATGAGTGAGGTTACGAGTGTCAAAATATGTGACGTAAATGCCCATATCTTCTGATTAGATAGTCTTAGATGCTTCAATTTTTCATACCGGCAAGGGAACGTAGACTTCAATACGTCACATGTAATTCAACTTGATTTGTCTACCCATTCCTGAGAAACAGGGTTCTTAACAGTCGGTTCTCAGTCAGACGGACAACAAAGTGATCTCCTATGAACATTTATACTGACTGAAATAGGAAAGCCTAAAACCACAGAAAAGTTAAGATGCTGCTTTTAAGGCTTCAAATGTTCAACGTAGTCTCCACCCACGTGGGTACGACGCAGAAAACGTTCATACAATCACATGAAATTGTCAGAAAAGTCTTTATTTATGGGATGTTATTCAAGTCGCGCGTCACATTGGCTTGAATGTCGGTTATTTGGCAAATAGCTGACCATTCATGTGAATTTCAGCACTCTGTCGTTCTATGGTGGGTTCGCACCGAGAGCAACAAGTTTCGTCACCCGTGATGATTTTTTCCAGGAAACAATTATCCGTAATTTTCGTTTCAATCATTGTTTACAGTTATTAGTTCACCCTGCCATTGTAGAAACTACGCTAAAGTCGCTTGTAGGCCAGGAGTAAAATCAGTCTGCAAACTTTTTCAAGGGATAGTGTGTGTTCGAGTCCTGGTCCAACATAGTTTTAATCAGCCACGAAATTTTATCAATATCTTTTATTTATAATAAGTATCTTTTTTGCATCCCTAGATACACAAACACGGTCTGCCGAGCGCTGTTGGCAAGAGGGTTGCACTCAGCTCTTGTGAGGCAAACTGAGGAGCTCCTTGATTGAGAAGTAGCGGCTCCGGTCTCGCAGACTGACCTACGTCCGGGAGAGCGGTGTGCTGACCACACGCCCCTCCATATCTGCATCCAGTGCCGCCTGTGGGCTGAGGATGACACGGAGATCGGTCGGTACCGTTGGGCCTTCATGGTATGTTCAGGCGGAGTTTTGTTTAAAAATGAATTGTCGAGATCGCAATAATATTTCTTTATTAACTGGTTTCGGCTTATGGAAATTCGATGTATCGATGCGTCAAAACATCTGTACGCAGGGTTTGAGGTCTTATAAAAGAAACTGTTCCCGTATGGTACTGTGGCTTCTGCGTCTCCTTAGAGTTGACGCGACTCGGCGGTGATGGTTGTCCCAGTCGGTATGACGTGCAACGGCGTTCGTCGCTCACGACAACACCACCCTGTAACTAGTAAGAAAACACAAACTCCTCGCGTGGTTTTCTTTTGTTGTGAGTGCGCCACAGACTTTTCAGCTTGAGCGAACTGGCTAACTGTAGCTCTTCTTTTTATTATGCCCGGTTAGATAATGGATGTTGAACATTAATAATATAAAGTCTTGAATCTTCAATTCATCACCGAAGTCGGGCCACATTATGGAATTACGAGGAATTTAAGTTAATAAATTGTTATTCCGCTGCCAGACGTTGCCACGTCGCGTGTTCAATAATTACATAACGTAATTCCAGAGATAACATATACTTAAGTAATGTTCAGAATGCGTCGTAATCTTGGGACAAATCGATGACTGTACACTGTTAAATAACCATGAATTCGCTTTTCACTTCATAATATTCTAATAGTCAATTAATTTTCACTAATACACACGATAATGTCTATTCAATTATGTAGGCGACACGAAAAATTAAAGTTTGAATCCAATTTTCTTGTTACTTGTAATTCATTGTCCCTACACAGAGCAGGCACACCGATTTCTCACTCAGGTAACTGCTTCCGTTTGCATCAGTAATCCTGCCGTTGACGACAACTTCTGACAACTCGGCGCAATTGTACGTTCTTCGTGTTTGCGTTTGTATGTTACCTACTGGAGACTAATGATTTTTTTTTCTGTCGGCAATCTTTCTTTTTCAGTGTCCTTGAATGCTCGTGTTTATTTCGTATCACGAAGCCTAAGTCCCATCACAAATCTCATACGGTTTAACTTCGTCGCGAATCTCCGTATCCCGTTATCTTGCTAACGGTAAAGATGACTTTGCTTTAGTATGACTTCTGAATAATGCTTCAGTCTATATCAAAAACCTTCAAACTTCCGATTAGCTTAAAACAATCAAGTAGCGTTTACATGCATGCTACGATCGCAATAGTACTAGAGAGCGACTAGATAGTAACTGAAGCTAACATTTCCATTTCCGAGTTACATTGTAGTCACATGGAACTTCCTTTTCGATGGTAAATGTTATCTTTGGCCAATTTCTTTCTTTGATGTTTTTGTTGTGTATCCTATCGCATTCTTTCATTCAGTCACTAATTCATCATAAATATTTTTATTCACATGACATTCCTGTTGATCAGATTATCGCAAGTGTAAATTTTGTCGTCCGTAGCTGCCGTCACCATCAGGATGACTAATTTTCCTACTTCTTTTACAAAAAAGGATTGTTTATTAGGATTTCTGTAATTGGGGTGTTATAGTACCAATCGACTGACACAGAGATCGATCCTAACCTGTGTTCCGCGCCACCGGAAATAGTTGCTCGTCGACGGATATAAAGCGGACGAAAGCGAGTATTCAAGTAGTGAAACCATATGCACTGTTAGCGTTCTAAGTAATCAACGCAGTGGAAGGACTAGCTATTCCTTTCACTGCCCCTGCTACATCTCGCTTTACTGCCTCCGTAACGTAATGCAGCTGTCACTGTGCCAAAAAAGTTGTATGGGAAAGTTGGCTAGGAGACCCAGTGCGGTAGGTTCAGCCGCCTAATTGCTAATGCTATTATTTCTTAGAGTGTGTTGAAAGCTTCCCTCGTTTGTGTCATGAGTGTGCATTTGTGAGTAGATGAATTATGACGGCGTGTAGAGTTTTAGAGTCCTATTCCTTTTGTGGATGACGATGAGAGAGAAGAACAGCGAGTGTCGAATACCACCCACCTTAGCGCCTCGTCTGTATGCCAGCCCGACAGAAGGCAGGCGGTAAACGAAAAACCTGGTGATCAAACTGGTCATTAACTGGACCGCCTTAACTACTCTAGCCTTTCTCATCTTGCACCATGACGTGGTCTCTGCGCATGAAAAATGTGACATTGTGCCGTCAAACCGTCTTTAGATACAGATGATACGCCTATACCATCCCACGCCGTGAACACACTCCAGTATGCTAATGGCACCTATCCGCCGCCGCTGATCTCGAACTCCATTCGTCCAAACGATCCCTTCAACTCATCCTGTACAATTTCTACATATCTACATGTATACCCCGCTAGCCACCAAGCGGTGTGTGGCGGAGGGCACAATTCGCGCCAAAGTCATATTAGCCCCACCCCACTGTTCCACTCGCAGCTTGCGCGAGGGAAAAAAGACTGTCAGAACGCCTCAGTACGAGCTCTTATTTCCCTTATCTTAGAATCGTGATCATTGAGCGATTTGAAAGTTGGTGGTAATAATATATGCTCTAAATAATATATGCTCTAAATAATATATGCTCTAAATCCTCGGTAAAGATCGGATTTCGGAATTTAGTGAGCAGCCCCTTCTGTTTAGCGCGCCGTCTATTTGCAAGTGTGTCCCATTTCAAACTTTCTATCAGATTTGTAACGCTCTCGCGGTAGCTAAATGCACCAGTCACGAATCTTGCCGCTCTTCTTTGGACCTTCTCAATCTCTTGAATCAGACCCAACTGGTAAGGGTCCCATACAGACAAACAATACTCCAAGACTGGACATTAATGGGGATTTTCGCCTTGTTACACGCAGTAGGTTACACTTACTAATAATGAGAGATAACTGCCAGTCATTACACCATGCATTTATTTTCTGCAAATCTTCATTGATTTGTTCACAACTTTCGTGTGATACTACTTTCCTATAGACTTCAGTATCATCGGCAAACAATCTAAGGCCGCTGTCAATACCATCAACCAGATCGTTTATGTAAATCGTAAAAAGCAGAGGACCTATTACGCTGCCCTGAGGCACACCTGAAGTTGCACTTGTTTCTGTTGAAGTTACGCAGTTCAGGACGACATACTGCACCCTGTCCGTTAGAAAACTTTCTATCCAACCGCATATGTAATCGGATATACCGTAAGCGCGCACTTTTTGTAGCAAGCGACAGAGAGGAACTGAGTCGAACGCCTTTCAGAAATCGAGAAATATGGCATCAATCTGTTTGATGTAAGCAGTAGCACCACACCAACAATGCTGCAGAAATCTGTATACCTGCAAGTAGAACTAATGTAGACTGGCCCTACAGATTTTATGGAACGATGGTAGTAGTACTCTCCATGCCGAAATTATAAGATTACGTACATAACTGCCTCCCATTGCGACGCATAAGTTTGAAATTTGTCTCGAAGATGCCTGCAACGTCATCTGTAATGATGCTAAAGCGTGGCGCGCTGTTGTGACGTCACCCACGGGCTTGGTGACGCTTCAAACACCAAGGTGTCGACACAAGCAAAAAAAAAAAAAAAGGTTAGAGCACATAAATTCTTGTGAGCTGTAAGATGGCTTAATGATGCCACACTGAACTGTCACTAAATTTCACCAAACTTCTGGCCCACGCCACCTAGCACGTGTCACACGATGGGGAGGACGTCACACTCCCTCATACCAACATTTCATCCCTTTTTTTGATGCCTCTGTGTAGGAGGACAAAACCGCGTCAACCAGCGTTGAAATCACGCGGTTATCTCATAGTGGCCGAGGAAAACATTACAGTCACACAGCCGTTCAGAATGGACACGAAAAGGCGTCAAGGAGTAGCTTAAAGAGCGTCAATGAAACCACCTGTTCCCTTGGGGCCTACTTTCTCACACATTTCACGGTCGAAAACGACAGTCTGCAGTGGGATGAGCAATAGGACGGCACTTTGACAGCGTTCGCCACTGCTGCCATTCCGTGGGTGTCTGAAAGCCACACTAAGGACATTATGGGGCTGCAACCTCATTTCACATGATCAGACCCCTTTGGAATGTAGTGAGACCGCATTTTTGCTCTGCTGTACAGCTTGAAAAATCACTAGGGACTGTTAAAGACTAGTTCTTATGGTTTTTTATCTCTCCTTTTTCGCGCCCTCCTATGGCTTGTTCGCGTGAGTACTCGGTTCCATCCACGCTTCTTAGTTGAGCATGTTACAAATGTCACTGTCAGAAACTTTGACACACATTCAGGCTCGTGGCTTGTCTAGCGCCTGAGGGTTTGGGAAACCCTTCGATGCTCGTCAGAGGTGTCTGCGTGCCTTCAGGTGCTAAGCCAGCAGCAAGACAAAATGTGTGTCGAAGTTTTTACCAGGACATTTGTGAAGTGCTCAACTAATATGCGTAGGTGGCACCGTGGGAGCTGACGAACTGGGATGGTCTTAGAGCGACTTTTTGCCATTCTATTCAGTCACATATAAATGTTGGAGCCCCGCGTGAACACGTCTTAGGAGGGCGCTGAAAAACAGGGATGAAACGCATAAGAACACTTTCCTACTTCGGATCACGTTCCGATTCATTCGAATGATTTTTAACAGTCCCTAGTGATTCCAAGCTGTACGGAAGACCAAAAATTGTGGTCGCACTAGACTCTGAAGGGGTCAGGTCACGTTCAACGGGGTTTCAGTAGGGTTCAAACGCCTAGGGGATGGGAGCAGCATCGAGCGTTGTCAGGAACGTCGCTCTGTTCCTCATCACAGTGCGAGCTGTCGCTTACGACGTGAAACGTGTGAGAATCAACGTCCCAGGGGAAAGGGTGGTTTCACTGACGCCCTTTATGGCACTCCCTGAGGCCTTCTCGCGATTCTGAGCGGAAGCGTGTCTGAAACGTTTTCCTCGGCCACCGATAAGAAAGTAACGTGACTTCAACGCTGGATGCCTGCGGTTCTGGCCTCCCTCACAGAGAGAACAAAAGGAGTGGTGGAATTTGGGTAAGAGGGGACTCACGATCTTCCCACACTGATAGCCACGTGACGTCATGAACCCACCTTACAGCTCACACTAACTTCTGAGCTGTGGCTTTTTCATTTTTCATTTTTTTTCGAAACCTTCTTTGAAGCGTTGCCGTGCCCGTGAGTGACGTCGCCGGGCGTCACTGTTTAACACCATTACAAAGGAGACTGCAGGCATCTTTGAGACAAATTTGAAATTATGCATTGCAGTGCGAGACAATATGGAGTTTCGAAAAACGTGAACTTATAATTTTGTTGAATAGTGCACCATGCATATCGTTCCACAACAGCCACCTGGCCAATCTACGTTAGTTCTGCTGTGCAGGTATGCAGATTGGCTTAAAAGTGACTTTTAATTGCTCCCAGCCACGTCAGTTTGGAAATTTGTGGTAAGTTCTATGGGACCAAACTGGTGACGTCACCGGGCAATAACCTTACACACTACACTTACACTAAGGACAATGGCTGTGAGCACTATGCGACTTAACTTCTGAGGTCATCAGTCGTCTAGAACTTAGAACTAATTAAACCTAACTAACCCAAGGACAACACACACACCCATGCCCGGGGGAGGACTCGAACCTCCGACGAGGGGAGCCGGGCGAACCGTGACAAGAAGCCCTTGACCGCGCGCCTACCCCGCGCGGCGCCGCGGCAGTTTTGACAGGTGTATTGAGCTATAGAGAGAAGGTGCTGGATTTAAGTCCCACGTCAGTCAGTCTTGGTATTTGTGTTTGTCACGTCTCTCTACTCTGTTAACGTGTGGGGTGAAACACTATAGTTATAAATCGAAGCTCAATATTGTCTTCTCCAACCATTCGTCTACATTTCTTTCCAGCCTTGGAATGTATTTACCATAACAGAATGCTTACCAACAACAAATGCTTTTTGTTGATGACGATTGTTCACAACAGTAGCAGAAAACTCTGTAAGGTGAATCTGCTCCTGGTGTATCACAGCAAACAAAATTTTTTTAGAGGCAGTCTTGATTCAACGCATAATTTGGTAAGGTTCCGACGGCAGTAAGTTGGTTACCGAAACATAAATAGCGTGTACTATATTTCCTCATAGTTTACCACTTTACCAATACATATGCTCATTAAACATAACTATTCAACACGTTTAAAAATTCTGAATGGAAGCTAAGGATTGATGGTTGGTAAACCTACATATAAGTTATAATTTACCGATTTTTGGTCTAAGAGCTGTATAGGCGTTTTGCTTCTGGCTACAGTCTGTACTTTGGCTGTCTATCATTGCTTCATTAGCGTCTAACTAGCCCTCATTCCATGTGCAACGTAGTTGTACAGCTATTGTTTCACCATCTATGTCCTGTACTTCTATGTACAAGACATCGTGGTCCATAGTTATTCCCTAGTGGTTTTATTATATCACGTGAATCAGGCCTTCGTGATTTTTTCTACAGTTTAATTGGGTCGTCCTTATTGACAACCAAACTTTGGAAACATATTTAACAGTACTATAAAGAAGATTGTCCTGGATTGAGAAAAAAATGTTTCTCCAGCCAGAATACCTGAGTATACTACTGCCTCCCGACATTAACAAACGTTTCATTAAAACCTATAGACTTATAAAGCACATTCAATCCCTCCTCATTTTGAAACGGAATTTACTTTATGGAATACCCAGTACTCCATCAGAGCAACGGAAATGGGAGTGTAACTATTATTTCCACACACTTTACACGCAAATAACTAAAAAAACTACAGGTAGTCAGGATGCACTTCATAATCTTTCCTCAGTCTTGGTTGTCTATAACGTGTGCACTTCTGTACACTAAACTTCCATGCGCTCATATAATACTTGTACGACCCGTGTTAACGATGCCATCCTATTTTATAGGTCTAATAGTGACTGTGAATAACGTTACTACTTCACTGTTAATCTCCCTCTAGCACACGGAAGTTGTAGTTTGATGTTAAATAATCACTCAGCTCTGTTTAGTTAAAAAATTCCAGAATAATCTAGCAGTATATCCACAAAGCTCATAACACTATCAGCTATGTGGATGTACTGCTAGAATCTGCTGCGCTTACCTCCACTGGTTTTGTAACTGGTGTTACATTAGTAGCGTTTGATTCGTAAAATATTCTTCACTTGGATTCTGAATGCTGTGATAGGCTTTCTGAATATATGCGAGTTGCGAATCAAATGTATCTGTAATGGTAAAATATTTTGTTGCAGTCTAAAGTGAAATGATCCCATATAACTCAAAGTAATACATATGGATCTCAAATTGACACTACTACTGAGAACATCGCTAATAGAAGACGAAAGTGTTCTACGAGGTGCATTCAAGTTCTAAGGCCTCCGATTTTTTTTCTCCGGACTGGAAAGAGATAGAAACATGCGCATTATTTTAAAATGAGGCCGCGTACATTGTCAATACGTCCCAGAGATGGCAGCACCGTACGGCAGATGGAATTTTACTGCCAGCGGCGAGAATGAGAACTGTTTTAAATACTTAAAATGGCGACGTTTTCCTTACTTGAACAGCGTGCAATCATTCGTTTTCTGAATTTGCGTGGTGTGAAACCAATTGAAATTCATCGACAGTTGAAGGAGACACGTGGTGATGGAGTTATGGATGTGTCGAAAGTGCGTTCGTGGGTGCGACAGTTTAATGAAGGCAGAACATTGTGTGACAACAAACCGAAACAACCTCGGGCTCGCACTAGCTGGTCTGACGACATGATCGAGAAAGTGGAGAGAATTGTTTTGGGGGATCGCCGAATGACTGTTGAACAGCTCGCCTCCAGAGTTGGCATTTCTGTGGGTTCTGTGCACACAATCCTGCATGACAACTTGAAAATGCGAAAAGTGTCATCCAGGTGGGTACCACGAATGCTGATGGACGACCACATGGCTGCCCGTGTGGCATGTTGTCAAGCAATGTTGACGTGCAACGTCAGCATGAATGGGACTTTCTTTTCGTCGGTTGTGACAACAGATGAGACGTGGATGCCATTGTTCAATCCAGAAACAAAGCGCCAATCAGCTCAATGGAAGCACACAGATTCACCGCCACCAAAAAAATTTCGGGTAACCGCCAGTGCTGAAAAAATGATGGTGTCCATGTTCTGGGACAGCGAGGGCGTAATCCTTACCCATTTCGTTCCAAAGGGCATTACGATAACAGGTGCATCTTACGACAATGTTCTGAAGAACAAATTCCTTCCTGCACTGCAACAAAAACGTCTGGGAAGGGCTGCGCGTGTGCTGTTTCACCAAGACAACTTACCCGCACATCAAGCTAACGTTACGCAACAGTTTCTTCGTGATAACAACTTTGGAGTGATTCCTCATGCTCTCTACTCACCTGACCTGGCTCCTAGTGACTTTTGGCTTTTTCCAACAATGAAAGACACTCTCCGTGGCCGCACATTCGCCAGCCGTGCTGCTATTGCCTCAGCGATTTTCCAGTGGTCAAAACAGACTCCTAAAGAAGCCTTCGCTGCTGCCATGGAATCATGGCGTCTGCTTTGTGAAAAATGTGTACGTCTGCAGGGCGATTACGTCGAAAGGTAACGCCAGTTTCATCGATTTCGGGTGAGTAGTCTAGGGGTCTTCAGCCCCGGGTTCGATCCCCGCCACTGCCTAAATTTTGATAAATAATCAGCATTGGCGGCCGAAGACTTCCGGCATAAGAAGTCAGCCTCATTCTGCCAACGGCCTTGTCAAAGAGGGCGGAGGAGCGGATAGAGGTTCAGGGCACTCTCTTGTCCTAGGGGTGGGAAATTGCCCCTAAAGGCGAAAGAATCAGCAATGATCAACGACACGTAATGTGTATCCACAGGACATGTGGCCTGCAGTTGAAGAAGTGTCATGATGATCTCTCCATTGGCAGAAGATTCTGGAATAGTCCCCCATTCAGATCTCCGGGAGGGGACTGCCAAGGGGGAGGCTACCATGAGAAAAAGATTGAATAATCAACGAAAGGATAATGTTCTCCGAGTCGGGGCGTGGAATGTCAGAAGCTTGAACGTGGTAGGGAAACTAGAAAATCTGAAAAGGGAAATGCAAAGGCTCAAGCTAGATATAGTAGGGGTCAGTGAAGTGAAGTGGAAGGAAGACAAGGATTTCTGGTCAGATGAGTATCGGGTAATATCAACAGCAGCAGAAAATGGTATAACAGGTGTAGGATTCGTTATGAATAGGAAGGTAGGGCAGAGGGTATGTTACTGTGAACAGTTCAGTGATCGGGTTGTTCTAATCAGAATCGACAGCAGACCAACACCGACAACGATAGTTCAGGTATACATGCCGACGTCGCAAGCTGAAGATGAACAGATAGAGAAAGTGTATGAGGATATTGAAAGGGTAATGCAGTATGTAAAGGGAGACGAAAATCTAATAGTCATGGGCGACTGGAATGCAGTTGTAGGGGAAGGAGTAGAAGAAAAGGTTACAGGAGAATATGGGCTTGGGTCAAGGAATGAAAGAGGAGAAAGGCTAATTGAGTTCTGTAACAAGTTTCAGCTAGTAATAGCGAATACCCTGTTCAAGAATCACAAGAGGAGGAGGTATACTTGGAAAAGGCCTGGAGATACGGGAATATTTCAAATCGATTACGTTATGGTCAGACAGAGATACCGAAATCAGATACTGGATTGTAAGGCGTACCCAGGAGCAGATATAGACTCAGATCACAATATAGTAGTGATGCAGAGTATGCTGAAGATCAAGACATTAGTCAGGAAGAATCAATACGCAAAGAAGTGGGATACCGAAGTTCTAAGAAATGACGAGATACATTTGAAGTTCTCTAACGCTATAGATACAGCAATAAGGAATAGCGCAGTGGGCAGCACAGTTGAAGGGGAATGGACATCTCTAGAAACGGCCATCACAGAAGTTGGGAAGGAAAACGTAGGTACAAAGAAGGTAGCTGCGAAGAAACCATGGGTAACAGAAGAAATACTTCAGTTGATTGATGAAAGGAGGAAGTACAAACATGTTCCGGGAAAATCAGGAATACAGAAATACAAGTCGCTGAGGAATGAAATAAATAGGAAGTGCAGGGAAGCTAAGACGAAATGGCAGCAGGAAAAATGTGAAGACATCGAAAAAGATATGATTGTCGGAAGGACAGACTCAGCATACAGGAAAGTCAAAACAACCTCTGGTGACATTAAAAGCAACGGTAGTAACATTAAGAGTGCAACGGGAATTCCACTGTTAAATGCAGAGGAGAGAGCAGATAGGTGGGAAGAATACATAGAAAGCCTCTATGAGGGTAAAGATTTGTCTGATGTGATAGAAGAAGAAACAGGAGTCGATTTAGAAGAGACAGGGGATCCAGTATTAGAATCGGAATTTAAAATAGCTTTGGAGGACTTACGGTCAAATAAGGCAGAAGGGATAGATAACATTCCATCAGAATTTCTAAAATCATTAGGGGAAGTGGCAACAAAACGACTATTCACGTTGGTGTGTAGAATATATGAGTCTGGCGACATACCATCTGACTTTCGGAAAAGCATCATCCAAACAATTCTGAAGACTGCAAGAGCTGACAAGTGCGAGAATTTTCACACAATCAGCTTAACAGCTCATGCATCTAAGCTGCTTACAAGAATAATATACAGAAGAATGGAAAAGAAAATTGATAATGCGCTAGGTGACTATCAGTTTGGCTTTAGAAAAAGTAAATGCACGAGAGAGGCAATTCTGACGTTACGGATAATAATGGAAGCAAGGTTAAAGAAAAAGCAAGACACGTTCATAGGATCTGTCGACCTGGAAAAAGCGTTCGACAATATAAAATGGTGCAAGCTGTTCGAGATTCTGAAAAAAAGTAGAGGTAAGCTATAGGGAGAGACGGGTCATATACAATATGTACAACAAACAAGAGTGGACGATCAAGAATGAAGTGCCCGTATTAAGAAGGGTGTAAGACAAGGCTGTAGCCCTTCGCCCCAACTCTGTACATCGAGGAAGCAATGATGGAAATAAAAGTTCAGGAGCGGAATTAAAATACAAGGTGAAAGGATATCAATGATACGATTCGCTGATGACATTGCTATCCTGAGTGAAAGTGAAGAAGAATTAAATGATCTACTGAACGGAATGAACAGTCTAATGAGTACACAGTATGGTTTGAGAGTAAATCGGAAAAAGACGAAGGTAATGAGAAGTAGTAGAAATGAGAACAGTGAGAATCTTAACATCAGGATTGATGGTCACGAAGTCAGTGAAGTTAAGGAATTCTGCTACCTAGGCAGTAAAATAACGGACGGAGCAAGGAGGACATCAAAAGCAGACTCCCTATGGCAAAAAAGGCATTTCTGGCCAGGAGAAGTCTACTAATATCAAATACCGGCCTTAATTTGAGGAAGAAATTTCTGAGGATGTACGTCTGGAGTACAGCATTGTATGGTAGTGAAACATGGACTATGGGAAAACCGGAACAGAAGAGAATCGAAGCATTTGAGATGTGGTGCTATAGACGAATGTTGAAAATTAGGTGGACTGATAAGGTAAGGAATGAAAAAGTTCTACGCAGAATTGGAGAGGAAAAGAATATGTGGAAAACACTGATAAGGAGAAGGGACAGGATGATAGGACGTCTGCTAAGACATGAGGGAATGACTTACATGGTACTAGAGGGAACTGTAGAGGGCGGAGGAAGACACAGATTGGAATACGTCAAGCAAATAATTGAGGACGTAGGTTGCAAGTGCTACTCTGAGATGAAGAGGTTAGCACAGGAAAGGAATTTGTGGCGGGCCGCATCAAACCAGTCAGTAGACTGATGACAAAAAAAAGTTAATTAGATTAAAAATCGGAGGCCTTAGAACTTGAATGCACCTCGTATGCGCAACATGGGTAACACCCCAATTTGTTGGTTTGATGTTTTGGGGGAAGTGACCAAACGGCGAGGTCTTCGGTCACATCGGATTAGGAATGGATGAAAAGGGGCAGTGTCCTTTCAATGGAACCACCCCCGCATTTGCCTTAAAACGATTTAGGCAAATCATGGAAAACCCAAATCAGGATGGCAGCACGATAGTTTGAACATTCTTCCCGAATGCGAGTCCAGTGCGCTAACCACTGCGGCACCTCGCTCGGTGTACATTATGTCTACATGGCTCAGGTAAACAGCTAATACTATTGCTCGGCCTGTGTCTAATTTTAAACCGTTAGTCATATTTTTAACCATTTCTTTTTCCACTGTTCTCTCCGTGCTATCGACACCTGAACAACTGATTGCTTTCCAGGAGAGAGACCACATATTCTTTGTTTACGTATAGGATTTTTGTTTTAGTCGTACTGGATATTATTCATTAGCACATCGCATTTCAAAATCAAGAAGGATTTGAAGAGCTGTAGGGGACCTTAGTTTTTAATGGTATTAATGGTGGGGAAGGGTACCCCACACTGCATTACTGTACTAAAAGAATAGTACTGACAAATTTATTGTAAACTACGTGGAAAAATCTGTTACACACATCCGATTGCACGGCTTGTTGTATTACTAGTCTTTCGTCAAAAGCAAATTACATTTCAAAATCAGTATGGGGTATGTACATCAAAGAAGACTGTGGTTCTTTCAAGGACACATTTGGACACATTTGTTAATGCTGGGAGGCAGTACTGCACACAGCTATACTAGTGAAGAAACGTATTTTTCTCAATATAGGACAATCTTTTTTGTGATACTCTAAAATATATATTCAAGGATTGTTCATCAAGAAGTACAACACAATTAAACTCTAGAGAAAATTACTAAGGGCTGATTCCCTTTATAAATTAGAACCACTTGGGGATAACTATGCAACACAACATTTTATAAATAGAAGTACAGGACGCAGACAGTGAGAGTTGTTGGTGTTATAGAGAATAACTTCACTGCTTTATGAGTAAAGACTTGTTAGTTGCTAATGAAGCTACACTAGGCAGCCAAGTATGGACCATGTCTATACAGCTGCGACATATTACTCCCTCCCACATATGCCTTGTATGGGAAAATCTGGGAAATTATAGAGAATATGTAGGTTTATCGAGACCCACTCTTAATGTCCGTTTCCGAGTTTTTAAAAACCTGGAATAATCATGTTTAAGGGGCATTTGTTTTGGTAAAGTAGGGAGTTACGTGGAAACAGGATGTAAGGGGTTCAATATTATTCTCTAGCGCACTTGAGCAGATGTAATTTCGATGAATTGCTCACACGCTGCCTGCGATATGGAATATCTATGCTACAGAGAGCAGTCGTGTTTTGTAGCTCGCGCAGAGCACTTGAGTTATGGAGTTCGGACAGGGCAGTGCAGCGGCTGATCTGTGTTGGGCCGGTCGTGCAGAACGATGGCGGTGCCTGAGCGATGTGGTATAAGGTAAAAGAATATATATATATGTTCTTTGTTTTCCGCGCGCGTATGTATATTTCCACAACTGATTTAACCACAACTGTAATGTTAAAGTCCCATGTAATTCCTTGCAGAAATGTCTCAATAGCAACTTATGTTCTGAAAAATATTTTTTGCCACTCATTTATCTGAGTTTAAAGATTTTACGAATTTTTCTTGTGCATACTCATGTTGATTAAGCAAAAGAAAATCAGCTGTTTTCCTACAAATGAAAATCTAGTGGCCAGCATTGCATTGGGCTGTGCCAAAAATTTCTTATAGGAGCAGGTATATAGATAGCGTTACCCGACGACATCATCGCGAGTTAAGAATTTTTCAGTTTATTCAGGATGATTTCACAGGGCCAAGACGCAGCGCTGCTGACATCAAAACTTATTAATCTCAATATTCAGTCAGTCTGTAATGAAAGGTCACATTAAAATATGAAATTTTCGTATTGGGAAGAAATTTTTCCATTGGGAACTTAAACGAGGTTTTTTTACTGGGAGGTTACACTAAATGCGAATATTATAATTATTTTTCTGTTGGGAGGTTACAGGATTACATACTATTTATGTCTTGGCAGCCAACTTACTGGTGTGAGACCCTTGCTAAACTACCGATTGAATCAAGACTGTGTATAACATGGTTTTTATTTGCTGTGATCTATTAGAATAGCTCCAGCTGACAGATATATTAGCTACTGGTATGGACAAACGTTATAAACAAGGGGATTTGCTGGTTACGTGCCTCCTGCTCATTCTGCTAGGGTAAATACATTCCAATGATGGGAAGATGAAGGGACGAATAGTGGACAGAAGACAGTACTGATCTTCGGTTTATAACTGTAATGTTTGATCCTATACATGAAGAAAGCATTACCCCAGACATCTTATCACCGGAAATGATTTTGATACAAGCTCATTTTCTGTTCTCTCACTGGTACACGTTCTCTACTGAAACACACTCCACTTCGATTTCTGTACCCAGCTAGTCCCCCATACACATGCCACAAACCTTTTTTTGTAAAATATTCCCCCAATCGTACCTGAGCCATTTACTGGTTTGTATCAGTAGAGGTCTTCCCTCTTATCGTATGTCTGATCTAGCAACGAATGTTATGGCGTCCCACTAGAGTGTTCAACTTTCCGCACATGCCTGTTTTTAGAGTGCTGTCCTTGCAGGCTCCTCCTCGGTCTATATTCCTCGTCGAGTGCCTTGGGTTCTTATTTTGCCGCTGACCGTCGTATACGACTGCATGCCGAGCCACTGCAATGCCCCGTGCTGCCCTCACCAGCCAGTTGGAGGAGAGGCATTCATTGTATTGCGTTTCAGGAGACATGACATACAACATTTTTTATATCATTTACGGGAGGCAGCGATCTTGTAATTTATGTAAAATCAGTGAAAAAAAAAACAGTCTAGATCGCGAGCACCATAAGCTGCAGAATCAGCGACTGAGGTCAGCTGGCTATTGTGCGCTTTGACACCTTCAGCTGATGGTGCTGTCTGAGGATTAACTAAATATAGGCCGAAACCGGTCATTTTAATAAAGTACCAAAGCCATCTAGACTGTTTTTTCACTGATTTTCTATAAACATAACATAGTTCCATCTTGATCTAGATTGTTTTCTCACTGATTTTATACAGATATGACATAGTTTGAAAAGTGTGACTAATAGCAGACGAGTGCAGCTGTGCATAAGGAAGTAGCTCTTGGGGACTTTCCCTTCTGCTCTGCCCGGCGAGCATCAAAGATAATTTGGGAGAAACACACGTTTCAGCTATTCAGTGCTCAACAGCGAGTAACTTGTGTGTTAACATAAGACAAACCTTAGCTAATTATCTCCAGATCGCCATGCATCATTGCCTTCCTCAGTCTCATGGCAATGTGGTCTACTTCTAGCTGTGTTTACAGAATACTTCGTAAAGTTGCCAATCACTACTTTTGGCTTTGACCTATGTTCACCAATGATAGGTTATGTATTACTTTAAGTATTCCATGTTATTGGCGTCAATCATTATTGCCTCTCCCATGGATTTTAAATGTTAATTGTTCTTTTATTTAACATTATAAGATTTTTGTAAATACTTATTCAGAGCTCTGAAGTTATGTGGTTTACAAGCTCTATGCGTAATTTCAAGTTGTCTGTTTTGATGTGCCTATTATTGTGTACTGCTCATTCATTCCCATATGTAATGTGGAATACATTTTGAGTGTTTCAGTTACCATTTATGACCAGTTTACTATGTGAAATATCAAGTTTGCATGGCAAAGTGTGTGTACAGTGTTGGTGACAGGGACCGGCCCAAGATTGTAAATTGCCTGCATTAATATACGTGTTATAAGGTACGTAAGTGCCGGTGTGGTACGTGATTAATACTCTGACGTCACAGGTAGCGGTCGGACAGGCGTGAGCTCCGAGTGATCAGTAATCTTTAAAACATTAATTAAATAACACATCAAAAAATGCTAATAATTTCCCAATCAAATTCAAGAACATAAGCTTCACTGTGTTAAATTCCAGTAACGTTATTAAAAGAATTTAAAACACCTGGCATGTTACGACATTCTTTAATAATTTTATTGAATATGGTTGCACACCTCTAAGATGACTTTCAGTCACATTTGAAATAAATTTCAGTATCCAATGGTAACACACAAGAAATGTTCAGTAACAGATGGGTAGTCAATCAGGTCAAAATACCAAACCTACAATAAATATAAAAAAAGTCAAATAACAGGTAACAGATCGTAAGGATACCAAGTATGTTAAAATACTGGCGTAATAAAATTACGCTAGAGCTGCCTACCAAAATAAGTACAACTTGGAAAATTTCTGAAATGTGTAGCATACTTAAAATAAACTTACTGTAGCTACGTTAGAGCACCACATACATAAATAAAAGCTTGTTCTAAATATCTCTGAACACAGTCTGGCAGATAACACCATCGATATTATCAGGCACAACAAATATCGAGACAAATCGAAATTAAAATTATCAAACACTTCTAAAAAATTCCCAAAGTATTTTACACATTGTGTTCAAAGCGGATTTATGGCAACGACATTAACCAGAAAAAGCAAGACGTCTACACAGTCATAGCAAAAAGCAAAAAATGGTTCAAATGGCTCTGAGCACTAAGGGACTTAACATCTGTGGTCATCAGTCCCCTAGAACTTAGAACTACTTAAACCTAACTAACCTAAGGACATCACACACATCCATGCCCGAGGCAGGATTCGACCCTGCGACCGTAGCGGTCACGCGGTTCCAGACTGAAGCGCCTAGGACCGCACGACCACACCAGCCGGCCCCGCAAAAAGCAGTCAGAGGGGTAATACAAGAACTCTCTGCCAGCACTTAAGTATGATTTTCGGAGTATTCATGTAGATGTAGAATTCGAGGAGAAAATATGCCAAGGCTTTGCTTCAATTATACGTAATCCATCACCTGGCAACAGGTATAATAACATAACTCTGTTCACTGAGAACTACGACACAACTGCAGTGAATGATTACACGACACACTCGGGAGCAATTTCATAACACGCTTTACATGCAATAATCAGTAGTCACTTTAGCACTGACTAGAAGCGTACGTACACGGGAATAAATCTGCTCTCTCCAATGAGCGCACTACTGATCGATCGGGAAAATAGTTCACAGCATCTTGCACCAAGAATTTAAGGAAGCACTGTATGGCAACAGAATCACGCAGCTCAAGACACTGCCCCAAACTGTGCCTTTCAAGAGCAGACTGGGTACACAGCTCCATAGCAAACAAAGACAAGCACATTCTTCTTACAGGGCACTGAGTATACACCAGCTGCCAGACCGACCTCTGCTCGCTACTTCCTGGTCCCCCCCCCCCCCCCCCACCGAGGTCCAGTCTTCTGCGGTGCTCAGCTTCCTCCCTTGCACCACCCGTGGCCTCCCTCCTTGGCTCCAGGGAGGGCGCTGGTGTATCTGTCAGCACCATCCCCGTTGCAGCACTGGCGTTACAATTGTGGGGCCTCTGAACTTGCTACGGATGGTGACGTCTAGTGACGCCACAAAGACCTTGTTTTTATTGTTAAGCTTCATGGCAATAAAACATGTGCAGATTTATTGTTTTGGTGCTGTACTGGTTTCAAAAAAAATAGTTTGTTCCTTGGGATAAATATTTTCTTTTTCTGGCAACTTCTAATCCCACCTCTCTGCTCCCAACCTCTCCCTGTCCAAATCCTTAACCTATAGTTACCAACATCCCTCTCCAAAAACATCACCCTCAATTATAAAACTATGTACAGCACCATCATAATGACAATCATAACAGCGTCACAGTCAGAAAAAAATGATTAACATGTAAATGACAGATAATGGGAAACACAGTGTTTAAGTTTTTCTTCTTGTACCTGATGGTCATCAGTCATCAGAAAAAAATGGTTAATAATCCCTATTTGTATACAAGCATATGTGCAAACGCACTAAAAATTTTGAAAATTGTTATCTATAGAAAACAACTCTGTATACAATCCACCATATGAGTAACAAACGGTTATAAATAAAAAATGTTAATGAATAACAAATTATTGTAAATAAAAAATACGCTGTGTGTATACAAAATGCATTATGAAAAGGAAAATAAAGAACTGAGGATTTTAAATAACAATTTGCAAAAAAGAAATTATTCATAATAACTTATTAGTTAATTTGTTGCATGTGACGCCTCCTATTGCTGCTTACTGGTATTTCCACGATCAGTGAAAGTGTAACGTCCTTTTTCAATGCCCAGCCAGTATTCTTCACGTCATCAAGGTACGTGAAAGTGAGGCGATCAACACTATCTGTTACTGCAGTCAATATTTGTTGATAATGTCCGTTCTTCTCACTAACCTGAGTCTATATTCAGTATCACACAAATCTTTTAAAGTCTCTTTCGTCAATAAGTTTAAATTCAAATTATTACTATCGGCTAGCTGCATTGTCTAGCTGCTGCCACTGAAGATACTCATTAACAGTTACTAGGTAGCCGACTCGCGTTTCAAAATGAATTATATCTTTGACGAGCGTAACACATGTACACTGTATTAATTCCCTCAAAAGACACAGCGTTCATTTAATCATACCCTTAAATATTAACGTTGAATAAACAATAATTATTATTATAATTCTTGTTATTATCGTCCAGAGATAATCCAATACACGGTTCACTTCTCGTGATACTCTGTTCGAAATCTTAGGGCACAAAAGTTTTTCCTTAAGTCGGTTTTTATTAACAAGGTTTCTTTTATATGATTCACTACTAGTAATGGTCACACTTTAGGTCGATAATAAATGTCCATACAAGGTCTGTAATCGAAAGCCAAGTTGCGACGCGTTCTTTGAACAGTAGCTTCGGCAACAACTGAAGTTCTTAAATTGGAATTAATTAAATCGATCTTTTATCGATTGAGATGGTCGCTCGATGTTAGCGTTATCTTAGTTCTGTCGGTCTTCGTACTTTTGACGATAAATTGAACGAACAGAAATTTACTTTCACTTAGCCCGGCTACCAATAAAATTAACTATTTCACGCAGTGGCGCATGAGCTTAAGAGATGCGAATACTCAGGACTCAAGCGCTAAAAACTCGGACACTAAAATTTCGAACACAAAGACTGCCATATGCTAAGGACTCCTTAACGCTGAAGACCCCAAAAGCTAAAGACATTAACGATACGTCCGTTGGTTTTATATAGTAGTTGTGAAACAAAAGGGACGTGCGTTGGAAATACTTTCTATAAAGCCTTTCGCTGCTTTGTAAATAATACTGTATTCCATTGGCTCTTATTATTCTTTCATTTAATTTTCTCTACTTTAAAACGGTAAGTTATGATTTTATGTGAAGTATGGATTCTGTTCATGGCCAGTTCGAATAAATTTTAATTTCAAAAAAGACCAGATATGTAACGAGGGGCTACACAGTCCTCTAACGATGACTACTTTAATCTAGTTGTCATAGTTTCAGGTAACAACGAGATATGCTAGTATTTCGCCTATTCAGATTTTTCTCTTAGAGGGTTGGAATTTTTCCGTAACTATGTTTGACTTCCACTTAGGATTGGGTATTTCTAGTTTCTTTTTTATGGACCAGGCTTTTGGATCTTTGCTTGTGACTATTCCTTCTTTTTCTTTCTTTTCGTTTTTATGATCAAGCGACAATATGTTAGATGATATGATTACAAAAAGTGTACAATAGGTATTTTACATGTTCTTTATATAGTAGACTCCTCATTACAGACTAAGTTAAGTATTTCGAAGTATTATCTAAATCTTAGATATTTCCATTTTTCCTAACATCAATTAAATATTTTATTCATTTAATATCTATACTGACTAAGTCAGTTTAAAGTTATCTATAAATGTCATGTTAGATACTAGACACGACTTAATGTTCACCCTATGTCTCTTACTGAACACATACCAGTCTATGTATAGTCTTAAATATTTCATTAACTATCTTGCAACTTAATTGTATTCTTGTCTGTTGTTTTCCCGGCGAGGTGGGCGATCTCCATTCATCTTGCCGCCCTTGTTCCGCTGCACAGAGTGATCGTTTGGGTTCTGCAGGCCATCTGAGCGGTTGCAGCAATGGGACATATGGAATATGGGTAACAGGTGTCTTCTTTTGTCGTGCTGCCTCTTCAATGGCTAAGCAACACGACTTTTCCATTATTTGACTCATGTTGTCTCTTCTTATAGCTTGAAACATTATTGTATATGTTGTGCCGTCTCTTCAATAGCTAAGCAGAACGCTTTCGTCATTAAACACTCTCTCTCTCTCTCTCTCTCTCTCTCTCTCTCTCTCTCTGTCTCTCACTCACACACACACACACACACACACACACACACACACACACACACACACACGCGCACACACACACATACATCGCATAGCTTCTCGGATGATTACGCCATACCACATGTGATTTTAGATTTTTCGTTCTTTTCAATTTCCATTCGCCGATTCTTGGTCTCTATTGTTAAGCTTAATAATGCGTTCTTTGGATTGCCTACAGCTGCCGATTTTCTTCGGTATGGTCTTCTTTTTCTTCAAATTCTTCATCCAATTTATACCTCTGTGATGCTCTTGACTATACTGACGATCAAATTTCCGGTAGATATCAACGGACAGTTCGCTTCTTGTGTAATATCTTCCAGTGATGAACTGAAGGCGAATGGTTCCTGTTTGCTCGTTCTCGCTCTGCGTTTAGATTGCAAGACGAGCGAACTGCCAACGTCAACGCCCTCCGCCTACGTCATGGAACGTCTCGTATCTCGTAGTTACCGTTTGTGGAGCCGTGCAGCCAAAAGATGATCCCTCAGGTTGTTTGGGCTGCAGCCTCAGTGACGTGTAAGATGTTTCCACACATGCTCCAGAATGACGAATATAGAACACAAAGGACACGTGCAGACACGACATAATATATGAAGGTAAAGTCCATTAATGTCACTCATTAAATTTCATCTCCAGCAATCACTGTTCTTGTTCACTAATGTATGTAGTCTTTTAGCGTTCATAATAGCTCATAGCATTTATTTTCCCCGTAGTGTCAGGCACTAGCTGTTTGTACATGCGATTTTTCATTGTTTCACAATTATTCTTACGGCTCACATCACTTTCATTTCGAAGGTTATGCCGAAATTCTGTCCTACACAGTTTCGTGCACATCTCTACTGAAATAACTGAAACTTCACTGGGCAACCTGCACCGCTGCAATGTAATATACAAATAACCTCGATAGCGCATTGTGCTTGTTCTTAATTCAAATGGTTCAAAGGGCTCAGAGCACTATGGGACTTAACTTCTGAGGTCATCAGTACCCTAGAACTTAGAAGTACTTAAACCTAACTAACCTAAGGACGTCACAGGATTCGTACCTGTGATCGTACCGGTCGCACGGTTCCAGACTGTAGCGCCTAGAACCGCTCGGCCACCTCCGGCCGGCGCTTGTTCTTAATCAAAGGCCTCTGCTCACTAACTGTTGCATGTTATGCATTCAAAAAAAATTACAGAGTAAAGTATTAACAAACTGCATTGTCACTAACTACTAACCTATTAAACAAAGAATACATTTATATCCACTAAGTTGAGAACATTATTAAAACAATAAATCGTAATACTACTCCAACTGACTCACTTAAACTATAACAACTACTTAGACAAGGCTTCTCATTCAGTGTACCATTAACTGTCACTAATAGTTTCATCCATAACATTTTTTCAAATCTTTGTGAGGAAACAAATCCTTGGTTTGCCCCCCCCCCCCCCCCCCCTCATCTCCATTAGCTAACAAATAGGTAAGGTCCAGCGTTAACATGTTTCCATTTCTTGATTAACCTCTTAAGAGCCGATGACTTAGGGTGTTTTCTTAATAAGGCCGTACACTTACGGTATGCGTCACAGTTCTGCCCAATTTACGATCGAATTTGGCCTTCCTCAGTCGCACAGCATGCTTTACTGGTTCACACACGTCGTCCAAAAACGACTTGCTATCTTTGTTTAGCTCAGCCAAGATCGGTATAGATTTAATCCAGACATTAGACTCGGGCGTGTTGCACATCATTTCCGCTGGAGTATGCCTGGAGGTCGTGTACGGCATGTTATTGTGGATCTCTTCAAAGACCTACACGTACTCCAACCACTTACATTGTTCCGATGGAGCGTAAGTGCGAATAAATCTGTTACACTCTGCGAATAACCACACATCAAAAAAAGTTTTGCATCACCTCGGTGACAGAAAATTGAAATGTAGATCAATATAAACATCATTTCCGCCATTTTTATTGCTCATGAAAACCACCTCTTGCACGCTGTACCACCATACAGCGAGACCTTCAGAGGTGGTGGTCCATCCTGTTGTACACACCGGTACCTCTAATACCCATAGTACGTCCTCTTGCATTGATGCATGGCGGTATTCGTCTCAGCAAACTATACACAAGTTCATCAAGGCACTGTTGGTCCACATTGTTCCACTCCTCACCGGCGATTCGGTGTAGATCCCTCAGAGTGATTGGTGGGTCTCACCGTTCATAAACAGCCCTTTTCAATCTACCCCAGGCATGTTCGGTAGGGGTCATGACTGGACAACATGTTGGCCACTCTAGTCGAGCGACGTCGTTATCCTGAAGGAAGTCGTTTACAAGATGTGCACGATGGGGGCGCGAATCCGTAGATAGCGGCCATCCACTGCAGTAGTAGCCCTCGGGCGGCCTGAGCGAGGCATGTCATTGACAGTTCCGGTCTCTCTGTATCTCCTCCATGTCAGAACAAAATTGCTTTGGTTCAGTCTGAGACGCCTGTCCATTTCCCTGTTTAGAGCCCTTCCTGGCACAAAGTAACAATGCGGACGCTATCGAACAGCGGTATTGACCGTCTAGGCATGGTTGAACTACAAACAACACGAGCTGTGTACCTCTTTCCTGGTGGAATGAGTGGGACTGATCGGCTGTCGGACTCCCTCCGTCTAATAGGCGCTCCTCAAGCATGGTTGTTTACATCTTTGGTCGGGTTTAGTGACATCTCTGAACAGTCAAAGGGACTGTGTCTGTGATACAATATCCACAGTCAACGTCTTTTTTCAGGAGTTATGGGAACCGGGGTGATGCAAAACTTTTTTTTTAATGTGTGTACTTTCAACTGACGACGCTTCTGCATGATATCGTGGTATTAAGTTATGGTATAGTGTAGGAGTTAGCAAAAAGGTGCTTAATAAGACCTTAATAACACCATTAATGGTATCGACTTTTATTGATTGAGATGATCGCTCGATGTTAACGTTATCTCACTTCTGTCAGTTTTCGTACTTAAACGATAAATTGAACGAACAGAATTTTTCTTTTATTTAGCCTGTCTTCCAATGAAGTTAACGATTTCATGTAGTCACGCACGAACTTAAGAGCCGCGAATACTCAGGACTCAAACACTAAAAGTTCGGAAACTAAAATCTCGAGCACAAAGACTCCCGAATGTTAAGGACTACTTAACGCTGAAGACTCCCACACGCTAAAGACGTTAACAATATTTTTGCGTAGGTTTTACATAGTAGTTGTGAAGCAAAAGGGACATTCGTTACAAACTCTTTGAGTAAAGCCCCTTACTACTTTGCAGATAATGCGCTATTCCATTGGCTCTTATTATTCTTTTATTTAATTTGCTCTGCTTTAAAACGGTAAGTTATTACTTTATATGCACTCCGTCTTCAGGCCATGAGTGGCCTACTGGGACCACCTAACCGCTGTGTCATCCTCAGAGGAGGATACGGATAGGAGGGGCGTGGGGTTTTGCACACCGCTCTCCCGGTCGTTATGATGGTATTCGGTCGAGTAGCTCCTCCATTGGCATCACGAGACTGAGTGCACCCCGAAAAATGGCAACAGCGCTTAAAATGGCAACAGTGCTTAACTTCGGCCATCTCACGGGAACCAGTGTAGCCACTGCGGCAAGGCCGTTGCCAATTATTACTTTATATGAAATATGGAAATTGCTCATGGCCAATTCGTATAAATTTTAGTTTTAAAAAGACCAGATATGTATTGAGGTGCTACATATATCATTCTAATTATTTACAAACCCTTTCACTACAGAGTACTACTGACTAGGATCATGTATTAATTGAGATATATAATACAGAGGAAGAGAAAATTATTGTTATTTAATTTGCTATTGTTTATAAAAAACCTGAACGTCTCCCGCATGATGATCAGACTTCGAATGAAGAGGCAGACACACAGTTGACCTAGATGTAAAGGATGGTAAGGGGGAGCTCGAATTTTACTGGTTTTCCGTCATTTTATTATGCACCCATTGGCTGTGAGAAATAGGGAGGAGTGTACCGCCAATTTTGTCACAAGACAACTATCGCGCAACCGCCTAATATGTGTGATGGATCAATTCCCAAAGGTTATTTTGGGGAGGGGGAGGGGGGTTATATCGATCATATGTCAGCCAATTGGTTAACCACCTGACACTGGAAGTTCTTATCAGTGACATTGAGATATGACACCAGTTACAACTAGATCAGGGTTTGAATTCACACTGTTATGCTACTCGCAGTAACCACACGTGATTGTAAAACTACTGCTGTTGTGAGGAGCTTCGTGACGTCTATTAAAGAAGAAGAGTAAGTGAAGGCAGTACAGCGTCTTCATAAAGAGCACGCCTTATAAAAACAGCTTTAGAAAATTAATGAGGAAAATTGTTGTCATTGTTTATGAATATTGCGTGATGTCCAGCTTTGAACTTGAAGGCAAGACCATGTAGTTACTGAGAAGCGTCATGGATGATCTGACGTAGAGCAACAAACATTGTGGCGTCATAAGACAGAGGTGGTTCGATTCTAGAGCCGCAGGTGTCTGCGAAAGTACACAACGTGCGTAGTTAACTGTATGTGGATCATAACTCGGCACAGATGGAAGCAGGTACGGAGATGTGATGTCCTTCCTTTGATCCTCATTTTGCGCTGTTGTACAGAACGAAACCTGTGAGTCGAAAGAACACGCTGTATGCTGCAGTGGCCTGCGCTTGGCCTATGGGCACTTAGATTCTGGCCGCTTCCGGGACTGAGATGTCGCGCAACTCCACAGAAGTCCTGAGACCAAGCTAAAGAGGCATTTCACTTCCTCTTCTTCCTCCTCTTCTTTGTACTGGAGTTATCTCGTATCTTTTATACTGATCATATAACTTCAAGAAAACCTTTCTCTTACTGAAATTTACTTTCAAAAGTTATTATTCTTTCAATTAACTCTGTATAGTCACTTACCAGATTCTAGTAACTTGGCTACACTCTGATTGAATTTTACGTAAGCAAACTTTTAGTATAACACTTTGCAATTGTTAAGAAAACACAAAAACAATTTAAATGGTGCCTCTTTATGTTAACTTGGTACTTCATAAGTCTGTAAAATAGGATATTCGTATTCATCAAACACCAGGAAGGAACTCTATATACGTGTATGAATAGGATGAAATAACAGTGTGAACTACTTTCTTCAATGTTCAAGAATAATTATCAAAAACATAGTTTAAATTGATGGTTCACGCTGTTCAAAAGTAAATTTACTATAAAAAAGTCTTACCCGGTGGCTGTAGGCTTTGGTGTGGCGAACAATTATGGCGGCTACACTACCCACACCACAGCCTACAAGCCCATTGCTGCATGGGCTTAATTTCTCTTCTTGGCGTCGTTGAGTTCTACATACAGTAGCCCAAAAACTCGCAGCTGTGACGTAAGCCGTTTGCAATTTCCATCCGAGGCATTTTGTGCGAATTTGCAGGCAAAGCTTCTCCTGCTCCACAAAGGTGTTGCCTCAATCACTGCTTCCTACAGACTGTGTGACTTACTACCAGCGCTTGCTCTAGGTAGCGCGCCAACTCACCCTTGCCACCTTTTCCATTCCACAGCGCCACTTTCGTTTTAAACAAAAGGACACTGGCCTTTACATAACACCTACATCTTATATTGTTGCTAAGCGTGATCATTTCTTAAATTGGCAAATTTACATTAACATGAACACACAAATATTTTTAAATACGAAAGGTCATCAGAAAGTTATTTAACGTTGTTGTTGTTGTTGTTGTTGTGGTCTTCAGTCCTGAGACTGGTTTGATGCAGCTCTCCATGCTACTCTATCCTGTGCAAGCTTCTACATCTCCCAGTACTTAGTGTAACCTACATCCTTCTGAATCTGCTTAGTGTATTCATCTCTTGGTCTCCCTCTACGATTTTTACCCTTCACGCTGCCCTCCAATGCTAAATTTGTGATCCCTTGATGCCTCAAAACATGTCCTACCAACCGGTCCCTTCTTTTTGTCAAGTTGTGCCACAAACTCTTCTTCTCCCCAATTCTATTCAATACCTCCTCATTAGTTATGTGACCTACCCATCTAATCTTCAGCATTCTTCTGTAGCACCATATTTCGAAAGCTTCTATTCTCTTCTTGTCTAAACTATTTACCATCCATGTTTCACTTCCATACATGGCTACACTCCACACAAATACTTTCAGAAATGACTTCCTGACACTTAAATCTATACTCGATGTTAACAAATTTCTCTTCTGCAGAAACGCTTTCCTTACCATTGCCAGTCTACATTTTATATCCTCTCTACTTCGACCATCATCAATTATTTTACTCCCTAAATGGCAAAACTCCTTTACTACTTTAAGTGTCTCATTTCCTAATCTAATTCCCTCAGTATCACCCGATTTAATTTGACTACATTCCATTATCCTCGTTTTGCTTTTGTTGATGTTCATCTTATATCCTCCTTTCAAGACACTGTCCATTCCGTTCAACTGCTCTTCCAAGTCCTTTGCTGTCTCTGACAGAATTACGATGTCATCGTCGAACCTCAAAGTTTTTATTTCTTCTCCATGAATTTTAATACCCACACCGAATTTTTCTTTTGTTTCCTTTACTGCTTGCTCAATATACAGATTGAATAGCATCTGGGAGAGGCTACAACCCTGTCTCACTCTCTTCCCAACCACTACTTCCATTTCATGCCCCTCGACTCTTATAGCTGCCATCTGGTTTCTGTACAAATTGTAAATAGCCTTTTGCGCCCTGTATTTTACCCCTTCCACCTTCAGAATTTGAAAGAGAGTATTCCAGTTAACATTGTCAAAAACTTTCTTTAAGTTTACAAACGCTAGAAACGTAGGTTTGCCTTTTCTTAATGTTTCTTCTAAGATAAGTCGTAAGGTTAGTATTGCCTCACGTGTACCAACATGTCTGCGGAATCCAAACTGTTCTTCCCCAAGGTCCGCTTCTACCAGTTTTTCCATTCGTCTGCAAAGAATTCGCGTTAGTATTTTGCAGCTGTGACTTATTAAACTGATAGTTCGGTAATTTTTACATCTGTCAACACTTTCATTCTTAGGGATTGGAATTATTATATTCTTCTTGAAGTTTGAGGGTTTTTTGCCTGTCTCATACATCTTGCTCACCAGATGGTAGAGTTTTGTCATGACTGGCTCTCCCAAGGCTGTCAGTAGTTCTAAAAGAATGTTGTCTATTCCGGGGGCCTTGTTTCAACTCAGGTCTTTCAGTGCTCTGTCAAACTCTTCACGCAGTATCTTATCTCCCATTTCGTCTTCATCTACATCCTCTTCCATTTCCATAATATTGTCCTCAAGTACATCGCCCTTGTATAAACCCTCTATATACTCCTTCCACCTTCCCGTCTTCCCTTCTTTGCTTAGAACTGGGTTTCCATATGAGCCCTTGATATTCAAACTAGTGGCTTTCTTTTCTCCAAAGGTCTCTTTAATATTCCTGTAGGCAGTATCTATCTTACCCCTGGTACGTAATAAACAATTTACATAGTGTTTTACATAGATTACTCACATACAATACTAAGAACTTTAATCTCCAGTATAACACACTTTACTTTACATATTCCGAAAATATAGTACCAATATTAGAAAATAATATAGCAAAAAAATTACAAAAAATTTAAATGAACAGTATTATTGTAGGAGCGGGGCATTGTCGGTGAATATCTATTATCAAAACTACAGTAATGCTGCAGCTGAATTTCGAGAATATCGCCGGCTGAATGTGTTATGGAAGGGTCCTCTTTCTCCACCTGCTGTGCGGAGCGTGAAGAAGTAGTTCGAATCACTTGGCGAACTGAGTGACGCTCCGGGAAGAGGCCGCCGACTGGTTGCACCACAGGTGGTTGATGAAGTAGCTGTAGCTACGGTAGACAACGTCCACTGTACGGAAGATGCTTCGAGCCGTTCTCAAATGGTACCAGTACAATATCCATATCGCACAGCAGCTTGCACCTCAGGACGCACAATGACTTCTTGACTTCGCTCTTCACTTTCTGGCAAGGATTGAAATTGACGACGGCTGGCCCTGGACCAGCCTATGGACAGGCGTATCTTATTTTTCTATGACGGGTGAGATGAACACACAGAGCTGTCGAGTTTGGGGATCTTCGCCTCCAGTCACTGCGCATGAAGTTCCTCTGTATGGTGAACGTATGGTGTGACTTTACGGCTACGATTATCATTGGCCCATTCTTTTCTTAACATGGTGGCGCTCAAGAACAAAAGAAGGCCCAGCGTTACTGCGATATGCTTCGCCAGCATGTCATACCCGCCCTACCGGAGAGAGACACATTGAATTCAACAGTTTTCATGTGAGGTGGAGCCAGGGTGTTGGATGGTTCCTTCCAATCCCCTCTCCAGACATTACGCCACTTCACTTTTTTTCTGGGGCTGTATCAACGATAGAGTCTTCGTCACCCCAGTTGCTGACGTCGACGAAGTGATGGCTAGGATACAATCTGCTGTGGGTACTGTGACAGAACACATGTTATGAAACACCTGGCGGGAACTGGAATACCGCCTCGACATTATCCGAACTACCAAGGGAGGGCACGTTGAGGTTCACTAACGCAAATGGCCTTAAAAAACACTAGTAACACTAACCTATGTAACGGCACCAAATCTAAATTATTATGTCAAACGGTTATTATGTAATAAATTGTTATAATCAGGGCACAACTTTGTGCTCACCCTGCACTTCCGTCACTGAAGCCGAGCTTTTCTAGGAGCAGGAATTTTGCGCCACGTGGACAGCACATGGGCTTTTGCGTCGGCAGGGATGCAAAACCTAAATACGTTGCGCGTGTATGTTTTGTCCCAGAAAATAAAACCGCAAGAGCATGAACTACTCAGTCCATGCGTACTGAATGGGAAGCGTATTCAAACAAAGTGTTAGTATACTGTACAGTCTTCAAGAATCGCTTGCTAGTAGCTAAACATACAATGGGCGACGAAGAAGACAGTTATTAGCTCAAGACTTCTGCGAATCACAGGAAAAAAATAATCAGCAATGCGTTTCTGACACTACATCAACTAACATTTTATCTTCTTCTGCACTCAGACGCATTTCTGGCTTTCATCAACTTCTGTAGCTTCGGTGTTGACGGCATTTTGGTCAACCCCAATCGTGGCATCGCGCCCCGCTAACCGCTGAGCGAGAGACGGCACTTACGTCTGCTTGTATATTTTTGCCACCTCACTACCGATACGATAATAGCCATGGTCACACAACTTTGCTTGACTTGCAGGAATCATTTCACACGAACGCAGCATAAAGCGCATTAGACTCACCCAGATCCAATTTTACCCGAATGCCATACTGTTCTGGACTGTACAGTCTTCGAAAGGAGACTTTTTGGTTGGCCCTTACAGAAAACCTTAGACAGCGGTCAACATTATTGTAACTGGAATTCAGAGATGGGTTGTTAGAGGACCAGTGTGAACAGAGAAGCATGAGACTTAATGTTACATTTATTTTTCAATTCTTTGTTCATAGCGTAAATAAAAATGCTCAAACTTAACTATTTAATAAATGTTTGGAGCGCCCTTAGTTGAACATACTGCCTCTTGCCAACAATGGACACTACAAAAATACAAGAAGAAATTGCAAAAAATATTCTAGAAAAAAAGTGTTTTAAACTTACTAAGAGCAGGCATTGTCTGCATTAGGAGCGACTGTTAAAACGAAGTTTTCGAAAACAGCCACAAGTCGCACTTTGTGTTTTTTATTATGACCGGTTTGGCTCTTGAAATGAACAAGAGCATCATCATAACATACAGTTTGTTGTTGGCTAACAGCTTGAAAGATTACCACTGCGGCAAGGCTGTTGGCGTCATCATTTACTACTGTACTTGTACTGTAAACGTGAGTTTAAGTACCATACTACAGCCAAATTAATCTGCAGAGCTGTCAGCCAAATGTAAACGTAACTTTTATGCTCTCAGCCAAATTTAAACGTAAGTCACCACACTGGAAGCAGAATATGTACTTTACGCAATGTCAGTGTAAGGTTTCCATATTGTCTCCATTCGTATCTTTTATAGTGTACATTCTGATGATGGCCATCTTCATTTGAAGAGAGAAACCGGGTACGATAAAAACTTCAACACATCGCCTGGCAACATTTTATAATCTTACGAAATACCACACCTTATTATTTATTGTTTAAATCAAGAAATCAATATTTATTGCGGGGGGAGGGGGGAGATACAGTTCACTTGTTGTACCCAGACTTTCATTTCATTATTGCAGAATAGTTAAACATTATTAGATTTCACAAGAGCGTATTATTCGTAGTTACTCATGAAAGGCATTCATTCCAAATCTGTGAAACGTTCTGTAAATAAGTTGTTGTTGTTATGGTCTTCAGTCCACAGACTGGTTTGATGAAGTTCTCCATGCTACTATATCCTGTGCAAGCTTCTTCATCTCCCAGTACCTACTGCAACCTACATCCTCTTGAATCTGCTTAGTGTATATATCTCTAGGTCTCCCTCTACAATTTTTATCCTACACGCTGCCCTCCAATTGGTGGCCCGTTGATGCCTCAGAACATGTCCTACCAACCGATCCCTTCTTCTAGTCAAGTTGTGCCACAAATTTCTCTTCTTCCCAATTCTATTCAATACCTCCTCATTAGTTATGTGATCTACCCATCTAATCTTCAGCATTCTTCTATAGCACCACGTTTCGAAACCTTTATTCTCTTCTCGTTCAAACTGTTTATCGTCCATGTTTCATTTCCATACATAGCTACACTCCATACAAATACTTCCAGAAATGGCTTCCTGATACTTAAATCTATACTCGATGTTAACAAATTTCTCTTCTTCAGAAACTCTTTCCTTGCCATTGCCAGTCTACATTTTATATCCTCTCTACTTCGACCATCATTAGTTATTTTGGTCCCCAAATAGCAAAACTAATTTACTATTCTATGTATCTCATTTCCTAATCTAATGTCCTCAGAATTACCCGAGTTAACTCGACTACAATCCATTATCCTCGTTTTGCTTTTGTTGATTTTCATCTTAAATCCTCCCTCCAAGAAACTGTCCATTCCATTCAACTGCTCTTCCATTTCCTTTGCTGTCTGACTGAATTACAATGTCATCGGCGAGCCTCAAAGTTTTTATTTTTTCTCCATGGATTTTAATTCCTACTCCGAATTTATCTTTTGTCTCCTTTGCTGCTTGCTCAATATACAGATTGAATAACATCGGGGATAGGCTACAACCCCGTCTCACCCCCTTCGCGACCACTGCTCCCCTTTCGTACCCCTCGACTCTCATAACTGTCATCTGATTTCTGTTCAAATTGTAAATAGCCTTTCGCTCCCTGTATTTTACCCCTGCCACCTTCAGAATTTGAAAGAGAGTACTTCAGCAACGTTGTCAAAAGCTTTCTCTAAGTCTAAAAATGCTAGAAACGTAGGTTTGCCTTTCCTTAATCTATCTTCGAAGATGAATCTTAGGGTCAGTATTGCCTCAAGTGTTCCAACATGTCTGCGGAGTCCAAACTGATCTTCCCCAAGGTAGGCATCTACCAGTTTTATCATTCGTCTGTAAACAATTCGTGTTAGTATTTTGCAGCCGTGACTTATTAAACTGATAGGTCGGTAATTTTCACATCTGTCAACACATGCTTTCTTTGGGATTGGAATTATTATATTCTTCTTGAAGGTATTTCGCCTGTCTCATACGTCTTTCTCACCAGATGGTAGAGTTTTGTCACGCCTGGCTCTCCCAAGGCTATCAGTAGTTCTAGTGGAATGTTGTCTACTTTCGTGGCCTTGTTTCGACCTAGGTCTTTCAGTGCTCTGTCAAACTCTTCATGCAGTATCATATTTCCCATTTCATCTTCATCTACATTCTCTTCCATTTCCATAATATTGTCCTCAAGTACATCGCCCTTTTATAAAACCTCTATATACTCCTTCCACCTTTCTGCTTTTCCTTCCTTGCTTAGAACTGAGTTTCCATCTGAGCTCTTGATGTTCATAGAAGTTGTTCCCTTTTCTCCAAAGGTCTCTTTAATTTTCCCGTAGGCAGTATCTATCTTACCTCTAGTGATTTACGCCTCTACATCCTTACATTTGTCCTCTAGCCTTTCCTGCTTAGCCATTTTGCACTTCCTGTCGATCTCATTTTTGAGACTTTTGTATTCCTTTTTGTCTGCTTCATATACTGTATTTTTATATTTTCTCCTTTCATCAATTAAATTCAATATATCTTCTGTTACCCAAAGGATTTCTACTTGCCCTCGTCTTTTTCCCTACTTGATCCTCTGCTGCCTTCACTATTTCATCTCTCAAAGCTACCCATTATTGTTCTACTGTATTTCTTACCCCCATTCTTGTCAATCGTTCCCTAACTCTCTCTCTGAAACTCTCTACAACCTCTAGTTCTGTCAGTGTATCTAGGCCCCATCTCCTTAAATTCCCACCTTTTTGCAGTTTCTTTAGTTTTAATCTGCAGTCGTGCAGTTCATGACCAATAGATTGTGGTCAGAGTCCACATCTGCCCCTGGAAATGTCTTATAATTTAAAAGGTCTCTATCTTATCATTATATAATCTATCTGAAACCTCCAGGTCACTTCCATGTACACTACCTTCTTTCCAGATTCTTGAACCAAGTGTAAGCTATGATTAAGTTATGCTCTGTGCAAAATTCTACCAGGCGGCTTCCTCTTTTATTCCTTACCCCCATTCCATATTGACCTACTACGTTTCCTTCTCTTCCTTTTCCTACTACTTAATTCCAGTCACCCATGACTATTAAGTTTTCGTCTCCCTTCACTATCTGAATAATTTCTTTTATCTCATCATAAATTTCATCAATCTCTTCGTCATCCGCGGAGCTAGTCGGCATATAAACTTGTACTACATCTACATCTATATCTACATTTATACTCTGCAAGCCACCCAACTGTGTGTGGCGGAGGGCACTTTACGTGCCACTGTCATTACCTCCCTTTCCTGTTCCAGTCGCGTATGCTTCGAGGGAAGAAAGACTGTCTGAAAGCCTCCGTGCGCGCTCGAATCTCCCTAATTTTACATTCGTGATCTCCTCGGGAGGTATAAGTAGGGGGAAGCAATATATTTGATACCTCATCCAGAAACGCACCCTCTCGAAACTTGGACAGCAAGCTACACCGCGGTGCAGAGCGCCTTTCTTGCAGAGTTTGCCACTTGATTTTTCTAAACATCTCCGTAACGCTATCACGCTTATCAAATAACCCTGTGACGAAACGCGCCGCTCTTCTTTCGATCTTCTCTGTCTTCTCCGTCAACCCAATCTGGTACGGATCCCACACTAATGAGAAATACTCAAGTATAGGTCGAACGAGTGTTTTGTAATCCACCTCCTTCGTTGATGGACTACATTTTCTAACGACTCTCCCAATGAATCTCAACCTGGTACCTGCCTTACCAACAATTAATTTTATATGATCATTCCACTTCAAATCGTTCCGCACGCATACTCCCAGATATTTTACAGAAGTAACTGCTACCAGTGTTTGTTCCGCTATTATATAATCATACAATAAAGGATCCTTCTTTCCATGTATTCGTAATACGTTACATTTGTTTATGTTAAGGGTCAGTTGCCACTCCCTGCACCAAGTGCCTATCCGCTGCAGATCTTCCTGCATTTCGCTACAATTTTCTAATGCTGCAACTCCTCTGTATACTACAGCATCATCCGCGAAAAGCCGCATGGAACTTCCGACACTATCTACTATCTATATATTGTGAAAAGCCATGGTCCCATAACACTCCCCTGTGACACGCCAGAGGTTACTTTAAGGTCTGTAGACATCTCTTAATTGAGAACAACATGCTGTGTTCTGTTCGCTAAAAGCTCTTCAATCCAGCCACACAGCTGGTCTGATATTCCGCAGGCTCCTAATTTATCAGGCGACTGGGTGGAACTATATCTAACGCATTCCGGAAGTCAAGGAAAATAGCATCTACCTGGGGGCCTGTATCCAATATTTTCTGGGTCTCCTGAACAAATAAAGCGAGTTGGGTCTCACACGATCGCTGTTTCCGGAATCCATGTTGATTCCTACAGAGTAGATTCTCGGTTTCCATAAACGACATGATACGCGAGCAAAAACCATGTTCTAAAATTTTTACGTCAGAGATATAGGTCTATAGTTTTGCTCATCTGCTCGACGACCCTTCTTGAAGACCGGGGCTACCTGTGCTCTTTTCCAATCATTTGGAAGCTTCCGTTCCTCTAGAGACTTGCGGTACTTGGCTGTTAGAAGGGGGGCAAGTTTTTTCGCGTACTCTGTGTAGAATCGAATTGGTATCCAGTCAGGTCCAGTGGACTTTCCTCTGTTGAGTGATTCCAGTTGCTTTTCTATTCCTTGGACACTTATTTCGATGTCAGCCATTTTGTGTATTTTAATTTCTAAGCGATAGTTTTTTACAATCACAAGTGTAAAATTTGTACCGTGTGCCGTCTGACCAAAGTGCAAACACTTACAGAGTGCATTATAAATCTGAAAATAGCTCAAATGCTCTGCAACCATTTTCACAAGTCTTGGAAACGGTATTCCGACACCGTTAAGCACTGGCAACATACGATTAAAAAAAAACACAGACGAAATATGGATTCACATCTGAACGGTCACTTGCTTGTGGTCCTGTGGCTTGCGTCGCTGACTCTCTCGATTATGCTGAGCCGCTCTCGATTCCCAGCCGGGTCGGGGATTTTCACTGCACGGGACAATGTGTGTGTGTGTGTGTGTGTGTGTGTGCGTATTGTCCTCATCATCATCGACGCTCAAGGCGCCAAAGTAGCACTGTCTTTTTAGCCACCGCCATTTGGTAGTGATGATCCCCTACCACTTTGTGCTGATAGTCATCAACCTTTAATGGTTCACCATTTTTTGACCGAATTCCAGTTTTTTAACCACTTACGTTCTATTGTGCGTTTGTCATCTGAGTTAACAGCCGTTTTAGCGAATGAAGAGCGGCATGTTTACGGCGTTTTACTTCTAGCAAAATGGCGAAGGACATCTAATCTTTAGTTCAGGTCCCTCTTATCTCTACGGCGTATTTTGTAGACCTTTCTTCAAGCGTAAGTCCTTGTTTGTAGATGTCTTTCCTTTCATCGATCGGGCTCGACGTGTAGTCGCATTTAACTCCTTTTTCGTCTTGATGTTCTAAGGTTCTGGCATGGGTGCGTATGACCTTAGTTGTATCAACGCCTTAAAACACAAAAAAGAAAACAAACAAACCCGGCGGTCGAACATCTCGGGTAGGGTTTCCAGACCAATAATTCCCATACGAGCATTTCTCACACTTGACCAATTAATTACGCGCGACTTCACCTATGTCCTTCACCTATGGTCCTTTTCTGTACACAGGGTGATCCTTATTGGCATATAAAAACCCCTGAAGCGACATAGATGACGGTGACTATGAGACAAGTAACATAATAAAAGATACATGGGGCAGCAAATGACAGGAAATGTCTCAAAAATGGATGACAAATGATAAACATATGACGTCACCAAGCGACGTACAAAGCCATACGTGCAGCGATGGGACTCGCCGATTCTATTCTCCACGGTATGGTTAATGCGGCACATCGGTCCGCTACGCTGTTCTTCTTTCGAACTCCTTCTGCAAATGTGATCTGTTGTAAACGTAGAAGCTACAAAATTGTTGTTGTTGCTGAAACTAAGGAAAAGCTGTTCTTCTTTTGTGTTTCTTTCCTTTTCCTCCCTTTTTTGTTACCGACCTTCATTACTAGTAAAGAAAATGTAGGTCGTTTATAGACAGCGACGCAGTTCGGAAGCTTATACTCATTTACTAGCAACGCAATATGCTAGGTTTTTGTTGTATTGTACTTCGCAGTAAACCAGTGGAGCCGCGAGATCGATAAATAAAATAGATATCATCTCAAAGTAAGCACATAACTGTCTAACGCCGGTCACGGTGGTCGAGCGGTTCTAGGCGCTTCAGTCCGGAACCGCGTGACTGTTACGGTCACAGGTTCGAATCCTGCCTCGGGCATGGATATGTGTGTTGTCCTTAGGTTACACTACTGGCCATTTAAATTGAGAAGAAATGCAGATGATATACGTGTATTCGTTGGACATATATATTATACTAGAACTGACATGTGATTACATTTTCACGCAATTTGGGTGCATAGGTCCTGAGAAATCAGTACCGAAAACAACCACCCCTGGCCGTAATAACGGCCTTGATACGCCTGGGCATTGAGTCAAACAGAGCTTGGATAGCGTGTACAGGTACAGCTTCCCATGCAGCTTCAACACGATACCACCGTTCATCAAGAGAGTGACTGGCGTACTGTGACGAGCCAGTTGCTCGGCCACCATTGACCAGACGTTTTCAGTTGGTGAGAGATCTGGAGAATGTGCTGGCCAGGGCAGCAGTCGAACATTTTCTGTATCCAGAAATGCCCGTAGAGGACCTGCACCATGAGGTCGTGCATTATCTTTCTGAAATGTAGGATTTCGCAGGGATCGAATGAAGGGTAGAACCACGGGTTGTAACACATCTGAAATGTAACGTCCACTGTACAAAGTGCCGTCAATACGAACAAGATGTGACAGAGACATGTAACGAATGGCACCTCATACCATCACGCCGTGTGATACGCCAGTATGGCGATGACGAATACACGCTTCCAATGTGCGTCACCGCGATGACGCCAAACACGGATGTGACCATCATGATGCTGTAAACAGAACCTGGATTCATCCGAAAAAAATGACGTTTTGCCATTCGTGCACCCAGTACACCATCACAGGCGCTCCTGTCAGTGATGCAGCGTCAAGGGTAAGCGCAGCAATGGTCTCCGAGCTGATAGTCCATGCTGCTGCAAACGTCGTCGAAGATGCAGATGGTTGTTGTCTTCCAAACGTCCCCATCTGTTGAATCAGGGATCGAGACGTGGCTGCACGAGCCGTTACAGCCATGCGGATAAGAGGCCTGTCTTCTCGACTGCTAGTGATACGAGGCCGTTGGGACCCAGTACGGCGTTCCGTATACCCTCCTGAACCCAGCGATTCCATATTCTGGTAACAGTCATTGGATCTCGACCAACGCGAGCAGCAATGTCGCGATACGATAAACCGCAGTCACGATAGGCTACAATCCGACTTTTATCAAAGTCGGAAACGTGATGGTACGCATTTCTCCTCCTTACACATCAAAACAACGTTTACTAGGCAACGGCGGTCGACTGCTGTTTGTGTACGAGACATCGTTTGGAAACTTTCCTCACGTCAGCACGTTGTAGGTGTCGCCACCGGTGCCATCCTTGTGTGAATGCTCTGAAAATCAAGTCATTCGCACATCACAGCATCTTCTTCCTGTCGGTGAAATTTCGCGTCTGTAGCACGTCATCTTTGTGTTGTAGCAACTTTAATGGCCAGTAGTGTAGTTCTAGGGGACTGATGACCTCAGTCCTACAGTGCTCAGAGCCATTTGAACTGTCTAAAGGAATGCAAAAACATACTGTCTGCAACGCGCAAGACTCGAGCACTGATCCTCCCGCACTACAGTCCAGTACGTAGGCCCAGAGCCACACTGACGTGAATGGGTGATTCGGATTGGGATGATCAGATGCGGCGGACCCACAGGCTGTACAGCTGCACGTGCGATGACGTACGTTTCTGGCGACGTCACATGTTCAGTATCTGTTATCCGCATTTCGAGTACTTCCCGACGTTTTCAGCCCCATCGGTCTTATATTAAAATACTTGTCTAATAAGAATCGCCCTGTATAGGGTCGTGGAATGCTCCAGAGCGTGACGCAGAACGACTAACCAACTTGATTCAGGCTCGTAACTCCGCCCCGCCTCCAGCTGCTTGACTTTTGAGAAGTTGGTTGATGCCGGCGGCCTGATCAAAGGGCAGGGGGCGGGGCAGCGGCGTGGCGCGCGCCGACAGCCGACGGCTGACAGCTGGCAGGTAATTGCGGGGGCGGCGGCTGCCGGCCGAGACAGCACGGCCAGGTACCGCGCGGCCACGTGCCGTCGCGGTCGCCATCGATACAGCTGCGACGTCCGCGGCCCGCGCACGCGACAAGCCGTGACCTGGATATGCAGCGCCCTTATCGGCGAGCGGGGAACAGCCGACCCAGCAGGGGTGACGTCGTCAGAACGCAGAGCGGGTGACCGGACCGCTGCAGTGTCACCAGACACCTCGAGCTTACACGTCTACATGCGCGAGGGATAGTCGTAATAGCCGTAACACTTCAATCAAACTTCGCAACATATGTTGTTGTTGTTGTGGTTCAAATGGTTCAAATGACTCTGAGCACTATGGGACTCAACTGGTGTGGTCATCAGTCCCTGTAGAACTTAGAACTACTTAAACCTAACTAAGCTAAGGACATCACACACATTCACGCCCGAGGCAGGATTCGAGTCTGCGACCGTAGCGGTCGCTCGGCGCCAGACTGAAGCGCCTAGAACCGCACGGCCACACCGACCAGCCGTTGTGGTCTTCAGTCCTGAGACTGGCTTGATGCATCTCTCCATGCCACTCTATCCTGTGCAAGCTTCTTCATCTCCCTGTACCTACTGCAACCTACATCCTTCTGAATCTGTTTAGTATATTCATCTCTTGGTCTCCCTCTACAATTTTTACCCTCCACGCTGCCCTCCAATACTAAATTGGTGATCCCTTGATACCTCAGAATATTCCCTACCAACCGATCCTTTCTTCTAGTCAAGTTGAGCCACAAACTCCTCTTCTCGCCAATTCTATTCAGTACCTCCTCATTAGTTATGTGATCTACCCATCTAATCTTCAGCATTCTTCTGTAGCACCACACCTCAAAAGCTTCTATCCTCTTCTTGTCTAAACTATTTATCGTTCACGTTTCACTTCCACACATGGCTACACTCCATACAAATACTTTCAGAAACGACTTCCTGACACTTAAATCTATATTCGATGTTAACAAATTTCTCTTTTTCAGGAACGCTTTCCTTGCCATTGCCAATCTGCATTTTATATCCTCTCTACTTCGACCATCATCAGTTTTGCTCCCCAAATAGCAAAATTCCTTTACTACTTTAAGCGCCTCATTTCCTAATCTAATACCGTCAGTATCACCCGATTTAATTCGACTACATTCAATCATTCTCGTTTTGCTTTTGTTGATGTTCATATTATATCCTCCTTTCAGGACCTTGTCATTTCCGTTCAGCTGCTCTTCCAAGTCCTTTGCTGTCTCTGACAGAATTATGTCATCGGCGAACCTCAAAGTTTTTATTTCTTCTCCATGCATCTTAATTCCTACTCCAACATATACTAACGGAAAAAGTCGCAACATCAAGAAATACTTTATGTTGAGTAATGAAATTTTGGGAATACATCGCTCTAGGTACCATACTCGTATGTAAGTGATTAAGGGTGCATGATCTCAGGTTAATGTTCTAAGCGAGATGTAAGCTATCGCAAATGTGAAATTCTAATAAATTAATAATCGGTGTAACAGTGAGAAAGTTGAATGCAAACGTGCATGTATTGCGCTGTATTGATGCCAGATGTCAGTTTTTGGGATGGTCTTCCATGCCTGTTGCTCCTGGTCCGTCAACAGAGGGACGATAAATACTGGTTGTGGATGACGATGGGGTTCTCGTCCAATGATGCCCCATATATGCTTTATTGGAGACAGCTCTGGTGACGGAGGAGGCCAAGGCAACATGTCGACAATATGCACAGCACGTTGAGTTACGCATTGGTATGTGGGCGAGAATTATACTGTTGTAAAACACCACATTGGCTGCTGTTCATGAATGGCAGCACAGCAGGCCGAATTACCAGACTGACATAAAAATTTTCGACCAGGGTGAGTGGGACAACCACGAGAGTGCTTCAGCTATTATATACCATATCGCACCCCGGACCATAACTCCAGGTGTAGATCCCACGTGTCTAACACGCAGGACCACAAGTGCTCTCCTCCTAAACAACATTCGACTATCACTGGAAGAACCAGCTTTCACCAGAAAATACAACAATTTCCAACCTGACCTCCAGTGAACTCTCGCTTCACACCACTGTAGTAGCAAACGGTGGTGGTTTGAGGTCAGTGGAATGCACGCTACAGGCTGTCTGTCTCGGAGTTGTCCTTGTAGTAACCGATATGTAGCAGTTCCTTGTCACTGTGGTGCCCACTGCTGTTCAGATTTCTGCTGCAGATGCAGAAGATGCGCCAGAGCCATTTGCCTATCTGTAATGCCACGTGGCCGTGCGGCAACCGGCCTTCTTGCGGCCTCACATTCCCGTGACCACTGCTGCCAGCAATCATATACTATGGTCACTTGCCTGGATATTTAAAGCAAACTTGATTTTCATCCTCATAGTGGCGCTAATTAGTACCACTCCTGTGCGATTGGCACGAAAATTGAGTAGACTTCATCTTTCAGATGCAGAAACACGCCCGCAAACTTTCGTTTATGTTGCACAACTCATTCTTGGTGTTCCGATTTTTATTTCTTAAAATGGAAATATACCCTCTTTCTGTGTGGTATAAGAAATAGGTAAATAATTGAAGAATCACTCCAATAATGCGAAACACTCGCACGGCTTAAATTCAATAATCATCAACCCAAAACATTAGTAAATTAAGCCAAAAACACTGAGGAATTTTCTGTGTTAAAAAAATTATGCAAATTATCGCACATACAATATTAATCCTGTTGCAGCTTGCCCATCTAACGACTTCCAGGGGCAACAAGCATTTGTTAAACATTTAACATAAGATTTTACATCTTGAAACGTCCCCAGAAAAATTAATGAATTACTATGCTGATAAACCTCTTACATTATTTGTTTTTCAAACAGCTGAGCAGAACTGAACGTACTCAGACATTTCCCTCTTTACCTATTCTGATCAACACTAAAATGACACACAATATTTTTAGCGCAACGCCATCTGACTTTCAATAATCCCTACAAAAGAATGGCCCTGACTAACAATAACCTATAACTTCCATGAATCACTTACCTCACAAAAATCTTCGTTACTCGAACTACTGCAATACAGCGAGCGCCAATACTGCCAGCTAAATAAAAGATTCAAACTACTGAAGGCACGAACTACTGATAAGCATACTTAGCAAATGAAAGATTTTAATAAAGAACAAGCAATGCATTTACCTCAATAGTGTTCAAAAGTCATCAGTTCATGACATCCAGCATCCAGTCTTACAAATTTACTGTCTCTGATGGACACACGTCCAGATCATCCGCTCTCAAAATACCGCCATCTCTCTCCCCACATCCATCACTGCTGGCGGCTCACCTCCAACTGCGCAACGCTACGCGCTGTTAACAGCCAACTGCCCAACGCTACAATAGCAAACAACAATGCAAACCAGCCACAGACTGCACACAGCACATCCAGTGATTTTCATATAGAGCGCTACGTGGTGTTACCAATAAAAGAACCTAAACAGCCTACTTATAATCTTAATGAGTAAATTATGACAGAATTTTAAATTTTTAAATTCGGTCAATAACAATGCGGAATATCGAATATTTCGCGTGACTGGTGACGTAGCCGACCTTATTGGATGCTATGTAAGCAGAAACAACAGTATCAAATCGCATTTCATTCAATTTGTAAACCGTCTATCATTTAAAGCGCAAATTCATTTTCTAACAAAATTACAACTTAATGCTTGAAATTTGTCAATAATGGGTTAGAAATTCTTATAAAAATATATCATTTAGTGAAATGTGCGTTGAAAACATGTGGTTCAAGACACTGTGGTGATATACTCGACTTGCCTAAACATTACCTGAGACCAATTGCCCTGGAAAATTCATAAGAGAGCGAATAATTTGTACTACAACGGTTACGTGTAATTACAAGGTTCATAAAATTCATGTTTCCACTACACAAACTGTCTCAGACAAACCGAGATAAACATTCTGGTTGACTTGTTTGCAAATCAAGTAGCTGCAGTGTCGAAGATGAGAACATCCGTTAAACAAATGTACATGCATATGAGAGCAAGTTGCGTTCTGGGCGGTACCGATTGCCAAGAGTCAGATATTTGTTGACAGATTACCTCCTGAGTCTTGTCGTTGCTCGTACTTTTACTACTTTCGTAAGACTTTGCTGAACGCGGTCGGAAACATACGAGGATACGCGGAAACAATCACCGCATAACCAAGGGAACTACTTGTCGGTAATAGGACAACCAGACTGGAACGACAGCAGGAATGCCCCAGTAGGTAATGTGCCTATGGAAATAAACAAAAATATGAGATAGAAAAATCAAATAGAGAGGACAACTGGAAAAGTTAATAAGCTATATTAGTCAAGAGAAGTTTTCCGAAATGTTAAAATAATGAAAGTTTGTTTTTGAAATCATTCTGACATAAAGATATGCGAACCGTTTACCTCCTTTAGCAGCTCAAAGATCAATGTGCACTACGATACAAACATTAATTAACTGAACATATACACTGAAAGGAACTGGTATAGACATACATATTCAAATACAGAGTTATGTAGACAGCCAGAATACGGTGCTACGGGCGTCAAAGCCTATAACGCAACAAGTGTCTGGCGCAGTTCTTAGACCGGTTACTGCTGCTACAGTGGTGGGTTATCAAGATTTAAGTGAGTCTGAACGTGGTGTAATAGTCGGCGTACGAGCAATGGGACATAGCATCTCCGAGGTAGCGATGAAGTGGGGATTTCCCCGAACCGCCATTTCACGAGTGTACCTTGTGCATCAGGTACCCATCAAATCTCTGACATCGCTACGGCAAGAACGGGACCAACGACGACTGAACAGAATCCTTCAATGTGACAGAAGTGCAACCCTTCCGCAAATTGCTGCAGATTTCAGTGCTTGGCCATCAACAAGTATCAGCGTGCGAACAATTCAATGAAACATCATCGATATGGCCTCTTCCTAAGCGAAGGCCCACTCGTGTCGGCTTTGTGACTGCACGACACAAAGCTTTACGTCTCACTTGGGCCCGTCAACACCGACATTGGACTGCTGATGACTGGAAACTTGTTGCCTGATCGGACGAGTCTTGTTTCAAATTTTATCGCACGGATGGGCGTGTACGGGTATAGAGACAACCTCATGAATCTATAGACCCCGCATGTCAACAGGGGACTGTTCAAGCCGGTGGAGACTCTGTAATGGCGTGAGGCGAGTGCAATTGGAGTGATATGATACCCCTGATAGTTTAGATACGACTTTGACAGGTGACCTGTACATATGCATCCTGTCTGGTCACATGCTTCCATTCATGTCCATTGTGCTTTCCGACCGACTTGGTCAAGTTCAACAGGACAATGCGACACACCACGCGTCCAGAATTGCTACCGAGTGATTCCAGGAACTCTCTTCTGTGTTTAAGCCAAACTCCCAAGACATGAACATTATTGAGCATATCTGGGATGCCTTACAACGTACTGTTCAGAAGAAATCTCCACCCCCTCGTACTCTTACGGATTTATGGACAGCCCAGCAGGATTCAAGGTGTCAGTTCCTTCCAGCACTACTTCCGACATTAGTCGAGTCCATGCCACATCGTGTTGCGGCACTTCTGCCTGCTCGCCAGGCCCTAACTATTGGACAGGTGTACCAGTTTCTTTGGCTATTCAGTGTAAATTAAAAAGCACTAGATGAGAGCAAATGATTCGACCAGGGCTATTGCATTGTTGCCTGGTAATGGAAAAAAGTGCTAATAAATATTTTCTTGCGTGTGGAAAGACGCGAAGTGATAAAAGCACAAAATTCAGTAAACTAAGCCAATTGTCGTATCTGCGAAGCAACAAAATCAAAAAAAATTCGAGGTTCATTGTTAATACTAATTGTGTACAGATTGTGATACTATTAAAACTTACTTCTGTTCGAGTCCTTTGAAGAATAAGAGGCAAACTTGTGCGCAAACATTTTATTACGTGGGTGGGAAGGTCTCAGATGTGATAATTTCGTTTGTTATCTCAGAATATAATTATTGTTCATTAACATAAAATAACTGATTTTATTTAATGCTCATATGTTTGTAAAGCACCTTTCCTCCGAGTTATTGCCATTTTCAGTGTAGCAGTTGTCGGTTAATTGTTAGCCGCCCTTGCTGCAACATTCTCTACATTCACCTAAAGCTGGCAGCGGCCCCCGCATATTCGCTAAAAATCAAGAGAAGTAAAATGTGCAAGCAATACAAGTAAATATAGTCAGAGTTTTAAATTGTAATTGCAGCCAACCGCATATGTAAAGAATGCTTTGTTTTACTATTTTCAGCTACTTATAAATGCTTTCTAGGTCATTAGCAGCAGTAGACGCAGAAACTAAATTTACCCTGAGAATGAGATAACTCATGTTCTTTTATTTAGTCTGCTGTTTAAGAGAATAGTCGTCGTCACACTCTTATGAAGCTAGCCACATCTTTAAGCAAATCGTAATTATCGTGAGACGTTCGACTTTAACTACGTGTACTATTACGAGGAATGGACATCATTCTCTTAAGTGTTGTATAATCCAACTTATATGATCCTCGTATCAAATTTAAAGAACTTTCAAAGCAAAATTTTAACGAATACCAGAAGCTATTCTCCTTTTATATTTTTATCACGTTTAGGAAAATTAGAGAGCAACATTTTTTTCTTCCTCTATTCATCACATATATTTTTAATCAGTTAGGATATATTACTCTAAGATAGAGCATTTTTCATGGGTGGCGTATGCAATGGTGCGTAAAAAGGAGTCAAGTTACAGTTGAAATTTACTCCTTAAAGACGCTGTAGAGGTTGAAAGACTAATCAAGAAACACCTCTGTTTTTCAAAACAGTAGAGAACGTCTATAAAGTTTTTGGTCATAGCATGCTACTGGGTTTAAAAAATTGTTCCGTGTACTTCGAAGGTAACGCTACAGACAGCGAATCCCACTCTTTGGGATAAACCGTCTGTACACATGAAAAATTCATAGACGTTCTCAAGGCTCTGGGAAAATACTTCATTAGAGTAAGAAATTTAACGAACGAAGTGTAGCAATAGGTTTAAAGCGTTGTTTTATCTTGTATAAGTTCAGCATAAACCGCTGGAATAGAACTGAAACAGCAGCTGTCTTGCAGTCTGATAGTATGGTGTTTGCAGCTGTTTACGGCACCTTTTGAACGGGATTGCCAGAAATTAAAATGGGACACTGGAATCTAATGTGCGGTTGACTACGATGCCATTAGAGACTGAGCCAAAACTCCAGTAAGGGAAGGGTGGCTAAGGAAATCGGCCGTATCTTTTTCAAAGGAACCGTCCTGGTTTTGTCCTAGGCAATTTGAGTGGAAATCACAGCAAATCGCAATCCGCATGGCAGGACGGGGATTTGAATCGCTATCCTCCGCGATGCGAATACATCATCTTTCGACTGCGACATGTCGCTCAGTTGCTGTGAGAGATCATGCGACAAACTTGCTAGCGAAACTTTCAACATCTGTGAAAGATGGGCCATTGAGTGTAAATTCCCTACACGCGATTTAACGTATCAGAGGAGCATTTCGAAAACTTTGCGAGGACGAGAGGCTGACAGAGCGCGTAACTGAACTTAAGGTAAAACTTTTATTAGTAATGTCTGACATTATCAGGAACGGAGTAAGCGATCTTTATGTAATTTGTTGAAATATAGAAAAATTACAAAAATCTTTCAGTGCCTAGAACGCTTTACATAAGACAATTAAAATATGATGACAAGCTAGTTTCTATTGTAAATGATAACCACCTTCACCTCAAGCACGTATTAAATGCTGGTTGAACATAAATGGATGCCGCCCGCTGTGGCGAAGCGGCTTTAGGCCCTTCAGTCCGGAACCGCGCTGCTGCTGCGGTCGCTGGTTCGAATCCTGCCTCGGGCATGGATTTGTGTGATGTCCTTAGGTTAGTTAGGTTTAAGTAGTTCTAAGTCTAGGGGACTGATGACCTCAAATGTTAAGTCCCATAGTGTTCAGAGCCATATGAACCACAAACTTGATGTATCAGTAACAATCACGTATTTGTGTAGAAAGCAACATGAATAAGAAATCTGATGCTAACTGCAGCAACAAAACTGAGCCAGGATGTACACCACACTCGTACTAGATGCAGACTGAACAAACTGGTTGTATCAGTAATATCATATCAAACATTAACCCGCAATTGTGTGAAAGGCAAGTACAGCAAAAAACTTACATGCAACAGCACAAATATTGTGACTGTTTCCACACACTGGTTTATAAAATTGTAGTCATAAAGTATAAAACGGTCGTCATTTCACTGCGTAACTCATCGACAACGAAACGAAATGCTTGTCTGTGCACCTGGCCTGACTTGACATTTAATGGGGTAGCGACTCAGACTGACAGGTTGTGGGAGCCCTGAGAGCAGGAGGCATTACGCACTCTCAGAAAATTCTTATCAGTACTTTGAAGAGCAGTTGCATAATCTCAGGACTGGTGTTTGTTGTCCAATGTCTGGTGTCCGCATTGTTACAAGAAACTTTCACCGAACAGTAACGCTAACCGGCGAATTCAGAAACTGTTTAATCCATATGTAGATCAACTCAAAGACGATAAAAACTGTTTGGATATTTTCAGCAGGACGGAGCAGCAGCGCACACCGCCTTGATAACCTTGTCACGAGTGCAAGAGGTGTTCGGAGAGGTGAGGAAAGTCAGCATCGTTAGAGCAATCTCCCGCCCATCTCGATCGCAGCATCTGTCTCCCTGCGCGTTTTAGCCGTGAGGCAAACTGAAGGGTGAAGTATACTAAAATAATCCTCAAACAGTGGAAGATCTATAGGAGAACACTGGTAACGCTGTTGCAGCTGTCCCACAGGCATAGCTGCTACACCTGTCTCACAGTTCGATAAATCGAACACAACGCTGCTTCGACATCAACGGAAGCCATTTCCACAATTTCTCTAATGTTCATTAACAAGGATCAGTACCGCGCCAATCTTATCGTAAATATTTTTCAGCTTAGTTTTATTTTGCGCACCATCTGAAGCTAAGTTCCGCTTTCACAAGAAACCAGAAACTTCTCCATTTTACCTGTGACGCCGCTCGTCGCACCCAGTTTCCTGCGTCAGAAGACATTGTAAGAGGTCCATGATTAAAGAATATGTTGCTAGCGCAGTCGAGCAGATGTAATTTCGATGGATTGCTCACGCGCTGCCTGCGATATGTAAGCTAGAAGAGAATCTGAGACCAAAGAGCAGTATTGACAGTATTGACTGCAGTAGGAACTTGTGTAGCAGTAGCAGTAAGTTGTTGCTAGCGAGCAGTCTGGTGTATCGTGTTGGCTGGGCCGGTCCTGTGCAGCGATGGAGGAGCCTGAGCGTTGTAGGATAAGGTAAAAGCAGCCTCGCGCATATGTAGTGTTGTTACATCAAGTCCCATGTAAATGTTTTAAAAAGAAATCTGTTAATAACAATCTTTCTCATAAAAAGTAACTTTTGACATTCATCTCAATTTAAAGAATTCACTAATTTCTCCAATCCTTGGCCATCCCGATTATTGAAAAGAAAAATCAGTTCTTTCCTTTTATATAAGACAAATCTATCGGCCAGCATTGCTCTTAGCTGCGCCAGGAAAATTTCTTATAGGAGCAGATATATACGCGTTATCCGGCGATCTAATTAAGGTAAGATTTTTCAGTTTATTCAGAATGATGTATCAGGGCCATGACGCAGCATTGCTGACGTCCAAAGTTTACCAGGTTAAATTGAATGTCAGTTATTGAAAGGTTATAAGTGACCCAAAGTTTATTTATTGAGAGATTAGTCACATTTTATTATTGATACGTTACGCAATTTTCCTGTTGGTAGGTTATACTGAATGTGAACGACATAATTATGTTTTTTTTACTGTTGAGAGGTTTAGGAATTTTTTTGTTTTGAGGTTACACTAAATGAGAATATTATTCATATTATTTTATTTTGTGGGGAGGTTACACTTGTCGACAACCTGCCAGGATCGTATTTTTGTGAATTTCTAAGAAGTAGTCAGTAATATATCTGCTCTTATTTACTTAATATTAAAGGTAGTTTGCATCTGGCGCAACGCATTTACTAACTTGTCATTCTTTCTTTCACAGATCATCGGCAATTTATTGCTCTTTGTTGTAATTGTATTTGTTCCATTTTGCTTTGTCCTTGTTTGATTTTTTGCTTAGCTTTGATCTGTGAAAATGCCGCGAAAAACTGCTAACAGTTCATCGCGATGTGCAATGAGTGAAAAAGCCGATTCGAATAATTTGACCTATTATACTAGCGACATTCAGTGTAATAGTGATAATCCTCTAATTACAGATAATCAGTGTGTGCCGATCACTAGTAACGATTTTAATGCTAATGATGAGCAAACAAATTCAATTGTGTCCTGTGTTAATTTAACAATTGATGACGCGGCACGTTCTGTTACAATGAACGCTGTCCAGTTTGAAACACCTGATTTGCAAAATTTACGTAGCGAACAGATAATTGTTTCTAACGAAGGTGACCAATATACACGAAGCACGTCAGATTTATTTGATTCCGCTGTAGTGACCAACAGAGCACATCCGATTAACAAACCTTTTTGTGAATCAGACAATGACCAAATGGTTATACAAAACGTGACACATGCAGATACTCCATCACACAGCACAGAGAATACAGCAGCTAATTTTGGCATGGATCGAGTTATGACATTATTGCTACAACTTAATGAAAATCTCAAACAACAAATTAATGAATCGAACAAACAACTTAATGAAAAACTTGACAACAATTCCAAACAGTCGAATGAAAAACAAGACGTCAATTTCAAACGACTTAATGAATCGAACAAACAACTTAATGAAAAACTAGACAACAATTCCAAACAGCTTAGTGAACAGATTAAAGCCGTTGCCGTGCAATGTCATGATACTAAAGAACAATTACGTGAGGCAATTAAGGCTTGTGCTAGGAATAGTAGTGAAGAAATTAGATCCGTTGCACAAGAATTAAGTAATACACATGCAGCCACAACTAAATTACTTAGAGATGAAATTAGTGCAGTCGCTAAACAATGTTCTGAAAACGCAACACAGTTACGCGACGAGTTTAAATTAATGTCATCAGAACTTTCACGCACACTGGATGCGAAAGTAGACACTAAATTTGAACAACAAAACAGCCAAATTGACGAGCGTTTTAATCACCACCTACAAAACAGTGAAACGCATTACCGTAAATTTATACAGGAACAGAACAAAGTAAAGAAACAAGTCATGGCAACAATTACTGCACAGACAGGAAGATAAGCGTAAATTATTTACGAAAGCAAACACATACGTAGACAACAACATTACTACATTATCAGACGAAATCAAACAGTTGAACACCGAATTGCATGATGAAATCTCCTATCTTAAAGCAAAAACAGACACACACACAGTAGACTTTCAGACAGTGACCAACAGACTTGAACAATTAGAATTAATACAGGATCCCGATGCCATTAAAGCAGACGTTAAGAAATTGAACAAAACTACCCGTAAAATCCAAAAACAAATTAATGCTTGTGACACTAAAAATGATGATCAGGTTAAAGCATTGACTGAAAAATTTTATGAATTGGCCAGTCGTATTGACGTTATAGAAAATAACAATGACACCAAATCAGACGATACGTCACCAATTTCGTTCAATCAAACACCCGAATTCGAAAACTTACAGCAGACAATCAGTGAGATAAGTTCGTCCAATAATACATTGCGTAGAAAAATGTCGTCTTTACAGCAAGAAGTGACAGAAATGAAAAATGTTTCAGCCTCTAACACGTCACAGCATACGCCACATTGTGAACATTTGTCACATTCACACATCCAGTATAATATAGGTAATTTACAGAGAGTACGTGACTTAGATTCCGAACAGTCACAGAGAAACAGATTAGCATACAATCCTGAACCTATTCAGACATTCAGAGACGAAAATTTTGATTACAAGCACTTTCTGTCCGTTAGGAAATTTAAGGTATTTAAAAATGACAGAACACAGATTCACCTTTTGGATTGGATACAACAATTTAGCTTTGCTTTTCCACCAACTTGGCCCGTGACACACAAACTTGAATTTATTTGCAGTTTTTTGTAAGGCGAACCGGCAACTCGTATGAGACCGATCGCGAGACAGTGCTACTCAGTAGAAGAATTTCAGAATGCCGTTCTGTCAGCGTATTGGTCGAAGACGACACAGCGCGGAATCAAGGATCAATTAATTAGCTTACCAAATTATGAGAACTCAAATTTTCCCACTGTCACGCAGTTTTTTGAGCACATGGTCCAACAAAACCAATACTTAAGTGAGCCATACAGTGAATCAGCACTTATCCAATTATGTATTTCTAAATTACCACGATCGTTAAGAGTATCACTTTTAACAGGTCTGCAGAAAGAAAATATTTCGGCATTCAGAGATCTGTTACAGCTTTTGGAAGTTCAGCAATCAGACTATTCCTTCATTAACAAAAATTTTTCACATCATAAACAAGGCAAACAAGCATACGGAAATTGCGATCAGCCACGCTATTTTAATAGCAAAGGTGATAGACGGTCCAGGAATGACAACCATCAGAACTTTAATAACAGACAAAATTTTAATTATCAGTATCCTCGTAGTTATCAGCAACAGCAAAGACAATTTGGCAATAATAGAGGCTTTTCCCCATAACATCAACAAAACCAGTCGGTTAGCATACCTAACCAACAATGTAGTCTGCAAGGTCAACCAAGCTTTAATGTTTCGCCGCCTACACGTATAGCGTCGACTCCACCAAACAGTAACGCACAGAACAAGGAAATCACTACGTACAGAGAACACACCATTTCAACTCATATCGCATTGCGCCGTATAGCAACGATTATTATGACGGACGTAAAAATAATGAGAACAGTTTTCAGCGTAACAGTCGGTCTTACCAGCAGCAGAATCATCGGCAACAACAGATTATCATGAATGAACCAGACAGTAGATATCATCCCGAACGTAATACGTCAGGGAGAAATAACAGAACAGAACAAATAGTGGAAATGCCACAGCATCCTCCCGCAAATAACAGCACGTCAGATAGAATTTGACTAGATACAGCACAGATTGAACCTTCCAGCAATGTAAGCAATACTTTTGATACCCAGACTCTTGTTCACGAAAATGTTATTACTTTTGACGACATCCGAGACACTCTTTTGCATGAAAAACCAGTTATTCAAAAACCATTTCCCACCCTGTCATTGAAGTAAAGATTGGATCATCCACATTTTCAGCAGTAATCGACTCTGGATCACCTATGTCAGTTATAAATGAGGAACCTTTCAACGAATGTAACGAAGAGAATACTTATCCTACGTTACCATTAGGTAAAACTAAAGTAAAAGGAGCAGTATCTGGTAAAGGAGTAGATGTAAAATTACAAACACACTTATCATTTTGTATTGCAGGTCATACGTTCCACTCAAATTTTTGGATTGGTCCCTTATTGATAACAGACATTATTTTAGGTACGAATTTTTTGGTACAACACGACGCAATTATTGGCTTTCAAAATTCCTATTTAATGTTAAAGGATGAAAATGTGCAACTGGCATTAGAATTTCAGCACTCTTTATCTGCAGAAGAACAAACAATTAATCGGACAGAGGTCATTTCTGCATCACGTAACATAAACTGTCATTCCACATTGTTCACAGATACGTATGTTCACAACTACAATCCACCAGACGAAACCGACTATGACGTTATACAAATGATTTCGGATAAGGTTAAACAGAGCAGTGCAAATACAGACGACGAACGTACGCAACTACGCAAAATTCTTTTACAGCAAGCTCCAGTTTTTGACAACGTCCCTGGTACTATGTCCGGATTCATGTATGAATTTCAAGTTAAACAGCACGACACATTTAAAGCTAAACATTATCCCATTCCGTATATTCACAGAGAACAGGTTAAGAAAGAATTGCAAGCTATGCTTGACCAAGGTATTATTGAACCAGCAGTTAGTCCGTACATAAACCCGCTCCATATTGTTAAGAAAAAGGATGGCTCACTTCGCCTCGTACTTGATGCGCGTCATGTGAACGACATTATTATTAATGAAACAGATCTCCCACAGACACTAGAAGAACTTCTACAGAAATTTCATGGTACTGCTGTTTATTCCACATTAGATTTGAGATCGGGATTTTGGCAAATTCAGCTCCATCCGAACTGCAGAAAGTACACAGCATTGCTCTGTTTTGGTGACTGTTATCAGTTTTGCAAATTACCGTTCGGTTTAACAATTTCTTCAGCAGCATTTATTCGCGGTTTGAATAGTATACTTCCGACAGAATTAAAAGACAGAATCACAACGTATGTAGACAACATCCTTATCGCAGAAGCTAACTGGTCTGAACATAATCTGATTCTGGAACAACTGTTGCAAACTTTTCGTGCACAAGGACTCACAGTTAATCTTAGCAAATCGCACTTTGGCAAAACTTCTATAAAATTTCTTGGACATGTAATTTCAGCAGAAGGCATTGCGCCTGACCCGGAAAAACTTCAAGCTTTACGTGACATTACTGTTCCAACGACGAAGAAACAATTACGCAGCTTTCTGGGATTAATTACCTTTTTCCGTAAATTTATTCATTACTCTGCTTTAGACACCCCTAGATTATGCCAAGTGACGGGTAAAAACACTATTTGGTCCTGGGATAGCCAAGCACAGTCTGAATTTGTCAATCTGAAACAATCTTTGTTGAACGCACCAGTTTTATCACACCCAGATCCTACCAGAAATTTTTCCATTGCCACCGACAGTTCTAACACAGCTTTAGGCGTACACATTTTTCAGGAAATTGAAGAAGACTGAAATACAGTAATTAAAAACATCGCCTTTGCAAGTCGCATTCTGTCACCTGCTGAACGCAATTATTCTGTTACAGAACTTGAAACATTATGTGTTGTATGGGCATTTACCCGATTTAGGCATTTTCTTTATGGAAGACATATTACCGTTTACACAGACCACAGAGCTATCCAGTTTTTACTTTCCGCTATATTTACACATGACAGATTAAGCAGATGGAAACTTTATTTACAGGACTTTAATTTTACAATTGTTCACATTCCCGGTACACAAAATATTGTAGCAGACGCACTATCCCGTTCTCTCTGCAACAATCAGCAAGACATCGCAACCAACTTCTGCCAAGCAAATTCTAGCGTCATGTATATTCAACATGTCGCATTTGAAAATTTCATTTCATCGTCATTACGAGATATAGCACAAGAGCAGAGTAAAGACAACGTATGGAAAGAAATTAAACACCTTTGGCAAGATAACAATAACGTTACCATTAGAAACCATTACACGGTACGCAATAACATTCTGTGTCGCCGCTCTCACCCTGACGGCAACAACTGGTTATTATGCATTCCTGACGAACTTGTTAACAAATTAATTTGGTATACTCATTTGAGTTACGCACATTATGGAGCCAGAAAATGTTTTCTTATACTGAGACAGAATTGTTATTTTGCCAACATGGAGAAACTTATTCGACGAGTTTTAGCGTCATGTAAAATCTGCCAGAAAGCTAAATCAGACACGACTTCACATATTCCTCCGTTACATCCCATTGTACCTGTTAAATTGAGACACATGGCCGCTGTAGACATTTTTGGACCGATTCCCAGAACTAATAGAGGTTTTTGCTACATCTTTGTCGCTGTTGAACTCACTTCGAAATTTGTTACCTTCACTCCGGTACGCAAAGCTACTGCTAAATCTATTTCGAATGCATTTGTAAAACATTTTTTGTTTCATGTAGGGCATGTATTGAAAGTAATTTCCGACAATGGGCCACAATTTCGATCTGCGATATGGACACTTATGTTACGAGCTAGAAACATTTCTCCGATCTATATATCCAAGTATCACGCTTCTTCGAACCCTTGTTAACGACTGTTGAAAGAAATTGGTAAATTATGTAGAATATACTGCCATAAAAGACATATTGATTGGGATACACACATACTCTCATTCCAGGATGTAATTAACTCCATACCAAACGAATCTACTATGCTATCTCCGACTGTTATATCGAAAAACGTTGAACCCCCTAACAAAATCAAAGAATTAGTATCCTTTCCTACATCTCGTCGACTACGCCACCATGAAATAATTGAGATTGCGCTCAACAACATCAAACGTGCCGCAGAGCGCCGGAGAAGACAGCAAAAACAGGTTTGTACACGCCGTGACTTTCACATTGGACAGTAGATATTAGTACGCACACACTATTTATCCAACAGAGGAAAGAGTAGATGCAGTAAATTTAAACTTCTATACGCAGGTCCATACAGAATTCGAAGCATTCCTCATGCCAATGTGATACAAGTTGAAACTTTGAGAACCAGAAAAAGCAAAGGCAATCACCATGTTTCCAATATTAAACCATTTATTGAATGAACATACTTTATGATTTATCACACTGTACCGCCGTGACTACTTACTGATGATGATTATATTTTTCTTGGCAGGTGCCCAGCAAGGTAAGGTTAGCAGGTCGCTTTTCTTGTTGTTATATATCAGACTGTGCACATTTTCGATTTTTTGTGTATGTATGATTGTTTTCCTATCAAAAGTAGAATTTTTGTCTGTATGCACTATGAAATGTTTAAGATGTAACAAATAGCAGTTGACATTGACATGTTGCATTATGATATCTCAACATCTTGACTATTCTACATTTTTTTGCTACTACATTATGATACTGTGTGTATATTTTATGCACTTAACAACTGTCTATGTTTTTGACCTAATATGTTTTCTGTCATGCTATGCTGTATGCTTAATTTTATCACTAGAAACAAGTTTTCATTTAATAAGTATGTGATTAAATGCAAGATATTAATCAATATTCATCATTTTTCAGAAAGCAATACCGTGTAAAAGAAATGAATAAAACAACCACACACTATGAAATGGAAATTTTACCATCAGAATGAAGGAAAGAAAATGCAATATATTGTCATGAAGAGTAAATGGATCAGAATTAACAAGCTTTAACCAGAATATACTGTACACATCGTATGATAGCAGTCTTGACTAATTATTTTTCTTTCAGAATACAAGGCGATTGATGCAGACTGTCAGACAGTACTACAGATGTTAATTTTACTGATGAAATATGCTAGAAGTAAGAAACTCTATACTATATGAAGTAACGAATGATAATGAATAGTTGTATGAAGTAAATGGTAATATGAATATGCATAATGAAGTGTCTATTTTTTGCAGATGATAATAAATGATGATGAATATTTATATGAAGAATATGCTAATATGAATAATGAAGTTTTTCTTTGCAGGTGATTATAGTGATGAAGTTATGCTAATATGAATAATGAAGTTTTTCTTTGCAGATGATGTTAATGATGAAGTTTATATATTTACTGTTAGTTAAGAAATGCTATGTAGTTATTCAAGTATTTGTTGCAGTTCCTTTTGACAGTATGTCTTATGTCGCCTAGTATAATGACTGAATGTTTTGGAAAAGACAGCTAGAGTAAATACATATTAAGTACACGTTTCATTATCTGTTAATTCGAAGTTCACTATTTTTCAGCATAATATGCATTTCTTCTTTCAACTCAATAATCCATTTTGTATTTTTTCCAGGAGAAGCTTTTCGTGACATAATATGCTATAAGTAGTTATTAAACCTGTTCTAGTACTTACATTTTTTACCCAGTTGTGTCTATCATTTATGAATGTGATCACATATACTGTACTTACTTCATAACTTTGCTCCAGCTGACTCATGACGAATGACGTTAATAATCCTTATTTCCAGCAATAAGTCAAAAGCAAATATTTTCATGCCCCAGCAATTAATTATCGATCCCACTGCAATGCATAGCTAGCAAAAAAAAATTATTACCAGTCCCAACTATTACCAGTATACAACTAAATAATGCTACCAGTTAAAGATATATTTTTAGTCCTAAAGATAATGCAAATTTTCTGTGTATTGATTCCACTATGTCTATGTATTATTGGACTACCGACCTCGAGTAATAGTTCCAATGTCTTACATTTTAAATATGTTTTATGTCACTTACATGATATCGTATATAAACACCAGCAACTTGATGCTACACTCAATAACTCCTGTTTTAAATTATGACTTGTGAATAACACTGAATAATGTTTCGTAACACTATATGAATACTTTGTAACAGGCCAATGAATGCCACTGATTCAATCAGATGAGTTATGAATAGTGTTTTGTAACACTCAATACTTACATCTTTAGTAACTAGCCAATGAGTGCCAATAATTGTTCATATCGGTTGATACACTAGTGTAATTCTATGATGACTAGCATAAGACTTAATGTTTCCTTCACCTTCTGACGTAATTATCAGCAATTACTTCAATATCCGTTTGTCCTGTCCATCCTCATGATCATGAAGCACTATATTTGGTTTTCGCACTAATTCTCTGTTGATGTGAGAGTATGGATTCTACAAGAATGTGGTGTTGACATATCAAGTTGTCCACCACTCTGAACGATGGAGATGTTATTATGGTCCTACTGTTTGGTGTACCTAATGTACTACCAAAATGATAACACTGAATATTAATACAACATTTCAGTGTCTTGCCTACTGACAAATACTTCAGGGAAGAGAACTTCCGATTGTCTCACTTGGTGTTGTGCTTCTGTAGAAATATATGGACTTTCAGTGCAGCTACGTGCAGCCTACTGTGCTACAACCATGATGCAATCCTTCCTATTCCTTTCCTAGATTTTATAAAATGGCGAAGACTTATACAGTGCGTTTAAATTTTTGTAAAACAATAGAGACTTATACAGTGCGTGTGCACTTTATTTAATTTCTTAATGTTTTCAGTTCATGTAAAAAAAAATGGTAAAGACTTATACAGTGCATTTAAATTCTTGTAAAATGATAAAGACATATACAGTGCGTGGGCACTTTATTTCATTTGTTAATGTGATCAGTTCATGTAAAAATGCTAAACACGTATACAGTTCGTGTGCACTTTGTCATTTGTTAATATATTTTGTACTCATTGCGTATATACTTTGTCATTTCTGAATACGTTTTGTACTCAGTGCATGTGCACTCTATTTAATTTCTTAATATGTTCTGCACTTATCAATGATGTATGTACTCTGTCACTGTAGACAAAGTAACTAAATAGATTATAGAAAAATTTGTTGCTAATGGCAAGTGTAATTGACTCACCATCGCTGGCAAATTTTTGCCCCCCCCCCCCCCTCCCCAGTGGAGGGTTATGTAAGAGGTCCATGATTAAAGAATATGTTGCTAGCGCAGTCGAGCAGATGTAATTTCGATGGATTTCTCACGCGCTGCCTGCGATATGTAAGCTAGAAGAGAATCTGAGACCAAAGAGCAGTATTGACTGCAGTAGGAACTTGTGTAGCAGTAGCAGTAAGTTGTTGCTAGCGAGCAGTCTGGTGTATCGTGTTGGCTGGGCCGGTCGTGTGCAGCGATGGCGGAGCCTGAGCGTTGTAGGATAAGGTAAAAGCAGCCTCGCGCATATGTAGTGTTGTTACATCAAGTCCCATGTAAATGTTTTAAAAAGAAATCTGTTAATAACAATCTTTCTCATAAAAAGTAATAAAAAGTAACTTTTGACATTCATCTCAATTTAAATAATTCACTAATTTCTCCAATCCTTGGCCATCCCGATTATTGAAAAGAAAAATCAGTTCTTTCCTTTTATATAAGACAAATCTATCGGCCAGCATTGCACTTAGCTGCGCCAGGAAAATTTCTTTTAGGAGCAGATATATACGCGTTATCCGGCGATCTAATTAAGGTAAGATTTTTCAGTTTATTCAGAATGATGTATCAGGGCCATGACGCAGCATTGCTGACGTCCAATATTTACCAGGTTAAATTGACTGTCAATTATTGAAAGGTTATAAGTGACCCACATTTTTTTTTTATTGAGAGATTAGTCACATTTTATTATTGATACGTTACGCAATTTTCCTGTTGGTAGGTTATACTGAATGTGAACGACATAATTATATTTTTTTACTGTTGAGAGGTTTAGGAATTTTTCTGTTTTGAGGTTACACTAAATGAGAATATTATTCATATTATTTTATTTTGTGGGGAGGTTACAACATTTCCCTCTAGAACAAATTGTCCAGAGGTCGACAAACAGCTAGTGGCAGGTTTCACCAAGAAGACGGTCGTTCCTGTCTTCGTTTGCTCAAATGGGCTTGAGATCGCCCAGGCTGTGGACCCAGGCTTTTCATACAGCTGAGTTCTCCACTATGAAGAATGTGCTGTACAAGTTTTTCTTGCAATGTAAGAGAGACCAACAATCGCGTACGTGCATTACGAGTAAATTTGTGAGTTCTTCGGTCCAACAGCTTAGGACTACAGATGATTTGTAAAAACTGCTTCACTTGCTAGTACCCTCACCAGTGTCTGTGAACGCGAATTCAAACTTTCGTTGTAAATCTTGAGGCCTGACTACGCATCTGACGTCCATTGTGGATTATGGTCCAGCTTTGTGAGGCAATAGTTCATCGAAGACAGCCGTCTACTGGAGTGAAAATAACGAAAAATTGTGGCCCTATTAATTATACATTATCTGATAAAAACTATGCGGATAGCTATTGATGGACATTGGTGTGGGTGCGCTTCGCTCAAACTCTCTTGAGGACACTTTCAACTAGCTGTCTGAATTTTTTTGGAGGAACGACAGCCCATTCTTGCTCAAGGGCCGAAACCAGGTAAGTTAATGATGTTGGATGTAGGGGTCTGGTGCGAAGTGTCTATTGGGTCCAGGTTCACAAAAGGTTGCCTCACCGGTGCTGCTTTATCACAGGATGCATTTTCATGCTGATACAAGGAATCGTCTCCGACTTGTTTTCTATTATATGCAGTACACAGTGCTGTGTTGAAGACACACCCAGGGCAAAAACACCACAGGCGCAAAGATGCGAGCTGGTGCCAATGCCACAGAGACTCGTCACTTGCGCGAGTTCCACCAGCGGCAGGGACGGCGCTGAGGATCAAGATACCGAATTCGCTTCGGCCAATTGCAGACCGAGTGCAATCCGCCAATGACCGGACGGTAGAGAACAAAAGCCTATGAGGAAGACAGAAGAGCAGCTTTCATCCACTATGTTATAGATCATCGTCCATGACTGACTTAGACAGGGAATATCATTTAGTGAACTCTTAGAATTGAACAGACAGTTGTCGTTAATGGCATTTGCTGTGTACTGAGAAGTTTACCTACGATTATTTGCACTTAGCCACAGAGGGTCTTTTTTCTGTGTTATATTACAAGCAGTGTTGCATACTTCATTTTTTCAACTAGTCACAAAGATAAGTAACCCTTTAACTCATTTGTGTGACTTTGTTACTAATTTGTTGGACTGTTGATCCTTCGTTCTCCTATCCGGTTACCTGACCCTAGGCATAGCTGTGTAATAGCGGCAGGGAAAAATTGTGTTAGAGGTATACTGCACCAGAAACCGTTTCACGAACTCACGAGCTAGGCCTGCCGTAAAGCGAGTGGCAACTCGTCCTCCACAGCGGTAGAGACGAGGCTTTTAAAAACTGGCGACGAGTGTTTGCAAAACATAGTGCAGTAAAATGTGTTCATATCTTGGGAAGCTATGGGAGGACTAGAATGTTCTTAAATTACTGACCAGCACACCGGTTACACCAGTAGATGGCCCTTCTAAGGCAAAGTAAGGCTGCCTTTTTTCTCCTCTGTATTTCAACCTGAAAGATGTCCTTGATAATAAATAGTTGTGCAATATGTGTCACAGGCTGCACTAGTTGACACGAACACGTTCAAATGGTTCAAATGGCTCTTAGTACTTTGGGACTTAACTTATAAGGTCAGCAGTCCCCTAGAACTCATAACTACTTAAACCTAACTAAGGACATCACAGACATCCGTACCCGAGGCAGGATTCGAACCTGCAACCGTAGCGGTCGCACGGGTCCAGACTGTAGAGCCTGGAACCGCCTGGCCGAACACGCTCCTTGAATTCTCTACACTCCTTAAGTTGAAGAGAAACATAACAGTTCAATTTCTCTTATCTGGCAACCAAAACACCAGCAGTGACGAAGAGTGCATTGACGGAACATATGCAGCAGATAATGCGAAATTGGCCACTACATTCCACGAGACACAGGCCAGCTAGTATAAAAGGAGGCGGAGAGTGTTGTATTTGTTGTGTCGACTACTGTGGGAACCTGCACCAACTCAAACAAGGAAGGAGAGAAATTGCGGTGACCGGTGGCAGAAATCCAAAATGATCTGTACATAATACTGTAAGATTAATTGATCGGTTAATTTCTAAAAATAATGTAAACATACCTTGCTTCCTGTGCCTCCTGTGCAATTACATTACACAGTGTTACTACTCGCAGAAAGCAGGCTACGTATCGTTTTCCTATTACTCAGCACTGATGCTCTCGAAGTCTGCGACTGAACCGGGCTGACAAGCGATGAGCCGCTGGTTTAATCAGCGTTTCTAGGAGGCGCTGAATTCTGTCTATCTGGAGGTGTGGCGCTGTCCACTCTTTCCATTGGTGCGGGGTCAGCTCCTTCTTGGTGCCGTTTCGCGGTGCTGCACTGGCGTGCAGTCGACGCTTTAGGTCCGGACAGTATTGTCAGTAACACCACAATGGCTCGGTCAGAAGACCTTAGTCACTTCGAATGTGGACTAAACATTGGATATCACCCGAGTAACAAATTCATCAGGGACGTTTTATCTCGTCCAAGCCAGCCCATGTCGGCTGTTGGAAGTGCTGGAAATGCTAACGGATAGGGACGCATGAAACCAGTGGAAGGAATCATGCGTGAGTTCCATAGGGCTACCTGCAGTTCGTCTAACACGGTGACGGTGCGTAGGGAGCTAAAAAGAATGGGGTCGAGCAGTTCCTCATAAGGCAAACATTTCTGTAGTCAACGTTAAGCCGCGGTGGCCGAGCGATTCTAGGCGCTTCAGTCCGGAACCGAGTGACTGCTACGGTCGCAGGTTCGAATCCTGCCTCGGGCATGGATGTGTGTGATGTCCTTAGGTTACTTAGGTTTAAGTAGTTCTAAGCCCTAGGTAACAGATAACCTCAGATGTTAAGTCCCATAGTGCTCAGAGCCATTTCATTTTCAACGCTACGCGACGCTTGAGGTGGTGTAAAGAGTGACGCCACTGGACAGTGGATGATTGGGAGCGAGTGAACTGGAGTCATGAATCACGCTACACTCTGTGGCAATCGTATGGAAGGGTTTGGGTTCGGCGAATGCCTAGTGAACTTTACCTGCTATCATGTGTAGCGCCGACAGGAAGGTAGTGTTAGGTTGTGGGGATAGTTCCGTGTGTACAGTGCAGTCCCTTTGTAGTTCTTAACAAAACGCTACTTGCGGAAGGGTGTGGATGCAGTCGACGCTTTAGGCCTGCACAGTATTGTCAGTAAACAAGCAGTAATACCAGAATAGCTCGGTCAGAAGATCTTAGTGACTTCGAACGTGGGCTAAACATAGGATATCACCCGAATTACAGATTCATCAGGGACGTTTTAACCTTCTAAAGCAGCCCAAGTCGACTGTTGGTGATGGAAACGCGAAGGAACAACCACAGCTAACGAAGATCAGGCAGACATCATGTGCTATCGGACAGGGACGTGTGAAATCGGTGGAAGGAATCACTCGTGAGTTCCACACGGCTACCAGCTGCAGTACAGTGTTTTGCAGTACTGTGTACTGCTTACAGTACAGGAACAGTTCGGAGATTATTATTGTATCATCAAGACGATGCATCCTGTCATAAAGCGGCATTGTAAGGAAATGGTTTGTGAATAATAACATTACTGAAATGAAATGGCTTACACAAAGTCCCAACCCGATCCTAGAGGAACACCTTGGTGATCAGTTAGAATGTGACTTCGCTCTGTATCACAGCGTCCAACAATACTACCTTCTCTGGTTTCGGCTCTTGAAGAAAAACGGGCTGCCAAGTCTCCACAGACATTCAGGCACGTCACTGAATGTCCCCGGCCGAGTTCAAGCCGTCATAAAGGTGAAGGGTAGATACACACCATATTAGTATCCACTAACAAGTGATCGGATATTTTTTATCAGATACAGTACGTTTAACTCACATACAGTTGCGAATAAATTTAGGACTTTATTGGGCTGTGGTGTATTATTATTATTATTATTATTATTATTATTATTATTATCAACTTTTGATATGATTTCTTCCAACTCTTTATTCTACCATTCTCTTTCTAAGCTTTCATGTATACCTCGATAGGTACCATGTATTATTTTGGTATCTGAATCGAATATATTTAGGACTTTATTGGGCTATGGTGTATTATTATTATTATTATTATTATTATTATTATTATCAACTTTTGACATGATTTCTTCCAACTCTTTATTGTACCATTCTCTTTCTAAGCTTTCATGTATACCTCGATAGGTACCATGTATTATTTTGGTATCTGAATCGACTGTGAGCGAGTAGCGATGTTGTAAAGCTGTATCGCAGAAATTAAGTTAGTACCTCTGATGTGAGTGAGAGCGCAGTGGAGAAGACAATGTTTAGCTTGGGTAGAGAGATCCGATAACGTTGTGTTACAGTGAAGCTGACTATGTTAAGCTGTGTTAGAATGAGAAAGTAGATAATGTTAAGCTGCGTTAGAGTGAGGAAGCAATGGAAATGTTATGTTTCAAACATGATTACGTCAATGTCCAAGGTAAATATTATAATGATGTTACTTTTTTTCACTATTGCCGCATCATAAGACTAGTTAGGTTATTGTATTGAAAGTTGCTAGATCTGAGAGATATGAAAGTGTTTTGTTTGGATGTTAAGAAGTTCATTAAATTTAAAATTTGACTTAAGCACTTTTTCGCAGAATACAATAAAATTAGTGTTGTCATTTACGCGCTTATTTCATTTTCTTACCAACCTCTTTTTAATGGCTCATGGAACCAAGTCTGATCGAAAAACAGTTCGATTTGCAATTAACTGAGGACTCATTGCACCTCTCGGGTGTCTCTGTGTAGATACAGTAATTTGCAGCTTTGGCACAGCGGCGCGCAAGACCGAGCAGTACTGCAACGCGTTATCCAGATTTGCGCAGAACAGAGGAAAGGGCAAAAAATTTACCTTATGTTGTTCAGAGACAGTTTTTGTGATCAATTTTTGAAAACCAATTACTCTAGGGCTTTATGTCAAAATTCATTGTTCATGCAGTTTAACTGTTCAAAATTCTTGCTGTCAGATTGGTAACTTAAACAATATGAAAGACTTCCCTTTTCATTACGCCAATTAACAATTATTGCAGTGCAGCTTTTCTTTCACATCACTGCAGTTTATTTAGTATTACAGCTCAGAGCCTACAATCAGTAACAGAACTTCCTGTCTTATTTTTATTTATTAGGTAACTGTCACTTGACGATATCCTTGTACAGTACGGGCGCCATAGAAATATTTTGAGAAACAGTCAGAAAATGTATACTGCTCTGTCTTAATTAGTATTGTACATCAGCACAAAGCATATTTTGCGAAAACTATGTTTTGCCTTTCAGCTTTGGCATTATTGTTCTCGGCGTTACCTGTGATTTGTTTTTTTATTTCTCTGTTATCATGTCGCGTAGTACGTTTGTCAACAAATCACGCACTACTAAGAATTCGCGAAAATCTAATTTGCAAAATGCGACCGACAGCAACAATACCTTTGCTGATCATTCTGTTGCTACTAATACTAACAATATTTCTGACGCAATTATGCAAGACGCTCTCTTTGCAACCGGATAGTCAAGTCACGAATATTGTAGACCCTCTTAATACTGACATGACTCCGCATTCAGATAATTGTGATAAAATCCGATACCCAGCCTCGACAAAACTTTTCCGACAATTCTGTTACGAAACAGCGTTCTCTGACAACCAACAATTCACATTCTCTTCCTCAATCGGATTTTGAACGCCTGTTGCAACCTATTTTTGCCAACTTTCTTAATGTTCCACTATAAACAACAGAAATCATTCTGGGTATCGATTTCTTTAACCGACATGAAGCAGTGCTGGATTTTAACAACTTTTGTATTACGTTACAGAACAACGACAATATGATATCCTTAAATTCTGATCAGACCCTCTCTAGCGAGGAACAAGATATCAATCGCCTGCATTTTCTTTCTTCAAATAGAAATATCGACTGGTACACCACAGTGAGCACAACGATGGCAGCACTGCTGTGGCCATTTTTGACACGATTCAGAACAAATCTGACATCTGCAAAACCTCCTCTGATTTTCAATAAACAACAGTTACGGGAAATCTTACAAACTCATACTCATGTTGTTGATAATGTACCTGGCATTATTCGTGGTTTTCTTTATGAATTTCAAGTTAAGCCTCACAATACTTTTTATGGATGGCACTACACCATTCCTTTTGTTTATCGTCAAAAAGTTAAAGAAGAAATTAACTCCATGTGTAAGAAGCTGTTTAGGTTTTTATATTGGTAACGCCACGTAGCGCTCTGTATGAAAATCACTGACTGTGCTATGTGCAGTCTGTGGCTGGTTGGCATTGTTGAAATATTCGCTATTGTAGCATTGGGCAGTTGGATGTGAACAGCGCGTAGAGTTACGTAGTTGGAGGTGAGTCGCCAACAGTGGTGGATATGGGGAGAGAGATGGCAGAGTCCCATAGTGCTCAGAGCCATTTGAACCATTTTGTTATCAACTCTGTTCCCAACGCTTCTACCTTACTTTCTCCGTACCTTGTACTGAAAAACAAACTGCCACCTGACTGAATCAGAGAACTTGTACAGATACCGAAGTCACGTTGCTTACGACATCATCAAATTGTGGAAATAGCTTTACGGAACATCAAACTGCAGAAAAGAGGATTCAATGCCAGCAGCCTTCCAGAATCAAACGAACATTTCAGGTAGGTCAGAAAGTGATCATCAGATGACACAGATTGTCTCATAAAGGAAACCAATTGTCCAGAAAATTCTTTCTTTGCCATAATGGACCATACAGAATTCGTCGTATTTGTCATCCGAATGCTTTGGAAGTGATAAGTTTGAGAAATAAACGTAGTATGAGTGTACACCATATTACGAATGTCAAAGAATTTCACGAATAGGACACACTCACATAGCTCTACAGATAACATACCTATACCGATAATTTGTTTGGTATCGGATTGGTATGACCATTACCTACCTTGTTATTTATTGTTTTATACTGTTCGACTTTCCCTGATTTTGTAACTTGTCAAAGAGTTCTATGAATGGGACACACATACACATCTTTACAGACAACACACTTACACTGTGATCTAGATTACTACCCGACTGATATCACTACCGCCTATTTCTCTTATCTTATGACTTTGGTCTTGCACTTATATTTGGATTTACTTTGTTGTTACTCAGGAGAAGTTGCTACCATTTATCTGATGCTATCAACAGCCTGTTGCTTTCATACATTTTTGTCTACTTGTGTACAGTACTGGAGTTTTTATACTTATACTATGAGGTGTTTTTCGAGTGTGAGACAATTGACCTAGACAGAACAGGGAATTTTATTTTGGTATATTTCAGATGAGTTGTATTATGAATATTAGTGCATATTTGTATATTTGATGATGATGATTACTGATGATATTTAATGAGGTATATGGTTTTATTTATGTGACTTATGTATATAATGTGTTATGTAAATTTACTGTGGAGATGATGATAATGGTCATGGTGAATAATATTGAGGTAATGGTTACGTCTTAGTGATCCTGTTTTCGTTGAAGTCGATTTTATTTCACATGGTGATATTTCTGGTTTATAAGTATAAAACATGAGTTTTGATCAGTTATGGCAGGTTGACAATAGGAACTGTTCTACAGCTGTTTGCTACTACACTACAGTTTCGTTTGTATGATATGCAGTTGTTACTTTCTTGAGATGTTTATGCACAAAAAAAAATACCATGTATATCCAATACATGGTAAATTTTTTTTTCTCTGTGAGAGCAACACAGGCTACAGCCACACAACATCTTACAGCAATGTACATTTATGGTTTAATTACTACTTTATACTATGACATTTTTTCTTGTCTAATAATAACCTACTGCGTTATCATGACTATTTGCTCTTGTGGAGGAGATGATTTCCTCGTATGTACTGAATGAATGAGGAAACACATACACAGCTTAACAAGCAACATACACAACTGATACTATTAGACCCAATTTGTGTCTCATTATTTTCCATAGTGGTGCTTTGTCTTTTGAAGAATGTTGTATGTAGTTCATACTATGCTTTATTTGTCTTATATTTTGGATAAATTGTAGAGCGCTTTGCCAATGGTTTATTAACTATAGGCAGCTACATTATAGACTATGGCATATTTTTTCTCTCATGTTTATGGTGAACCTTAGTCTTCCAATTTCTTTTGCTACCAGCTCATTTTAATCCTTTGCACTTAACTGTTACAGACTCGTAAATGTTTCCTTTTCTTACCACCATCTTACCATAATTTTGCTAAGTAGTGACGGATCTGTATACTTCAGCAGCTTAGTGCAATCAGCTTGGTACATACAGAAGTAAATGGTAAGCGTTCAGGTAATGGTCATGCAACAGACGCCTTGGCAGACCACGTATCGTGGTTTTGCACCTGATGAATTTTTAAAGTTTGTACTACTCCTACTTTGTCAGCAAATGGTATACTGTTTATGATATTCTGTACGCATTTCTGTTATTACAATGAGGATTTATGATGGATTTATTTTGAAGATATTATATTGAGGAGAGTCTTTGTGTAGATGATGATGATATTTTCTTGCTATTTCACGATGATATTTTTTCCCTGGTATAGAAGGTGAGAGATTAGGGTTACTTTTTAAGTGACTTGCTGCTTTGCTAGACTTGATTTCATTTTCGCTATGGTGATAGTGGCTGGATACCTAAACTCTTGTTGCCTGATTATTACTCTTTTTCTGCTATGTGACGATATTTATCTTGTTAATTCTGACATATATCCATTATTTTGGAAAAATTCTTCTTGTTGCTATGTTGACTGATGCACGACGAATGACTTTAAATTATTTCTTTCCACAGGTGCAATAGGCCTAGTGCACATACATACCTTCCTTTTTATCATCATGTCCTATTTGTTCCCATAGCTCCTATTTTTCCCTTGTGTGTGTTTACATTGCAGAGATAGTTAGCCTAGATATTTGTATAAATATTTTTTATGTTAACAATGAGATGTTCTTGCAATCATATGGAAAGTATCTTGTCATAAAGCGGCTGTGTTTGCATATTTCTCTGAATCTATATAACAACTATTTTATAGAACTATGTTACTCATGTTCCCGAATGTGACATACTTTGCTCTTGATAACTGTTTTTCACATGCTGCCGCTATAACTTTGTAGGCAACGATTCTGGTCATACTGCAACTAAGTTTGCACATTACACTGAATGAAACGGCGTGTTCCCATGCCATTTCTATGTACTATGGCATACTGAATGTCACATATACTCTTTTCTAGTTGATATTGCTACCTTGATTATTTGCTTTGTTTTAAACCACTTCTTTAGTGTTAAGATCTACTGTATTCTGATATTCTTGCAATTAAGGTCATAAATTCTTGTCACACAGAAACTAAGATGCAAATTATTCTAACATGTAGATTTAGTAAATACATTTTGAAAAACTGTTTATTTGCATAGTTTTCAGGTATTTTGTCAGTGTTAAGATGTACTGTATTCTGAGTTTTTTCCTTTAAGGTAATACCTGTCTCATTTTGTTTCTCAATGTAACATTGTACTAGTTCACCATTGTTTTTCATTGCCTGGACATACCCTCTTGTTTTATATGAAGCATTTGTACTTTATTTGAACTCTGCACAGATATTGGAATATTTTCATTGGGAGCCACTGGTAGTTCTCATATTTTATTTTATTATACCCTAGCTTGTGATTAGCCTGTACTGCACTTAAGATTATACATACTGTGGATGTCTCGTAGAGACATATTTGTAATGAGTGCTTAGGTTCTTGCTACAGTGTGGATGGACTATTTTTTTTAACTCATAATGAGCTTGCTACCTCCTCATTACTGCCAACAGCAAATACTTAACACGTTGGGGCCAGTGGGACTGTCAAATACGTCTGATGACAGTGGCAGTGGGCCTGCAAGATTGTGTCACTGTACTTTTCATATAAAATTTATACTGTCATAGTCTGTGGGACTGAAAGATTTTCCCTCAATGTGTCATATAGTTTGCCTACACACTTGTGGTTGGCAGTTATTCACAAGTTTTACTGCTCTGAGGACACTTTTTGTGCCGCAATCGAGGGTGATGATAAACAGTCTTTTTTGTTTTTATTTAGGACACTGCTATGTGCAGTACATATATGTATTCTATCCGCTCTCTGTGCTAACAGTCTATGCATGTAATGCAGTTTGCACTAATGTGAGTGCACCCTAATATATCGCACATACTATGCTTGTAACAATATGTTTATGTCCAGCAATCATTTGTATCTGTTTTCAGTTATGCAACCGTTATGTCCAGCAATGATTTGTACTTATTTTCAGTTATGCAACTGTTTATGTCCACTAATAATTTGTACTTATTTTCTCTCATGTATAGTTCTATTATTACCAGTGTACTCGTATTGTATCTTTAAACTTTTGCACTCGCCTTTCTACATCTTTCTATGGATATATTGTTTTTGTAAAGTAAAACTTACGCAATTTCAGTAATTTCACTGATATTACCTCGCCTGTGAAACTTTGGTCCACCAGACGAGCTAATGGTAGGTGTCACGTGTAATTTTGGTATCTGAGTCGACTGTGAGCGAGCAGCGATGTTGTAAAGTTGCCTCGCAGAAATTAAGTTAGTATCTCTTATGATGCGAGGGCACAGTGGAGCAGACAATGTTTGGTTTCGGCGGAGAGATCAGAAACCGTTAAATTGTGTTACAGCGAAGCTGACTATGCGAAGCTGTGTTAGAATGAGGAAGTTGATAATGTTAAGCTGTGTTAGATAGAGGAAACAATGGCAATGTCATGTTTCAAACATGATTATATCAATGTCCAAGGTAAACATAGTAATGATGTTACTTTTTTTCGCTATTGCCGCGTCATAGGACTAGTCAAGTTATTGTATTGAAAGTTGCTACATCTGACAGATAGGAAAGTGTAGTGTTTGTATGTTAAGAAGTTCATTAAATTTAAAATTTTACTTAAGCACTTTTCCACAGTATACAAAAAACTTAGTGTTGTCATATATGCGCACGTTTCATTTTCTTACCAACCTTTCTCTTACTTTTTTTAATGGATCATGGAACCAAGTGCGTTCAAAAAAACAGTTCGATTTCCAATTAACAGAGAACTCATTGCACCTCTTGAGGTCTCTATGTAGATACAGTAATTTGCAGCTTTAGCATAGCGACGCGCAAGACAGAGCAGTACTGCAACGCGTTATCCAGATTTGCACAGAAAAGAGGTAAGGGCAAAAATCTTGATTTTTTTCAATCAGGGCCAACTTATGTTATTCAGAGACAGTATTTCAATTTTGCAAAACCAATTACTCTAGGTTTCATGTAAAAGTTCATTATTCAGGCTGTTTATACTGTTCAAAATTCTTTTACAGTATGAAAAACTTCCCTTTTCATCACAACGATTAGTGATTATTAAATGCAGCTATGCTTTCACATTACGCCAGTTCATTTATTATTACAGCTCAGAGCTTACAATGAGAAACAGAACTTCCTGTCTTATTTTTATTTATTTAGATAACGATGAAGTTGAGGCGTCTCACTTCTTAGAAGAAGACGGTTCTATAGCTGCATTTTGAGTTTCCACTTAACTTCAGCACGTATAGTGTCAATTGATTTTTGAATGTTGCATGTGTCTTCTGATACGGATTCACTCGCGTGACAGCTCAGAGTCAAAGTCTTGATTCTTTTGGAGACGGTGACAAAGGTTGCTTACAGAATCTCCGTCTTCTATTATTTTAGACAAGAAATTCACAAGTATACCCTAATTGCATTTTGTTGACATGAGGTTTGTGTAGCTTTTCAGTTTTAACTCAACAAAGAATGTAGGCTATTTACTGACAGTGAAAAGTCGTTCTGAAAAGGGAACAAATCATTAGAAGATTTCTCTGTTTTTGATTTTCTCGTAACATTCTTGTCATTTGCTTTTGGTCTATGTTGAATTTCTTAGGCACCCTTTAACTGCTGTTCTTTTTACTTTTCCTCCGCTTCCCTTTTCGTAACTCTCATTCTGGGAACGAGGTAATACATTTTGTCTAAAGCGCCATCTTGTCCTAATAAACAATTACCATACGCACTTTTAATTTATATCCATAAAAAAAGCTCTGGGGTTCAGCACGTCTAATTCGTCACTTATGTCTTTTACAGCCTCACCAGTATAGCTGGTGTTTTGACGGTAATGACAGTAGTCCTGTAGTAAGGGAGAACAGCACTCTCACTTTCCTTACAATTTGCCTTTCCGTACCGACAACAAAGAAACTGCTCATGGCCAGTTGAAGGGCATGTTATAAATCTATGCAAGTGCTCTAAAGTTCATCTGACTTGATGAACATTTGTTTTGTGAGCAAACTACCAGACTTAAGTCGATATCCATCATCAAGCATTTGAATCCTTCAGTTTAAAGGCATGAGACATGTCGCAAGAAGTACAGTTTCCTGTTTTAGTCAGAAGGATTATCGAATCCTGAGCCGTCAAATGTAACCTTTAAATTCCCTGTAAGTTTTATATTTGAAGACCACAAACCACAAATAAATGCTCTCGCTTTAAATAGAAAATTTTCTGTTACTCTAATCGTTTCAGTCAACAAGTCCTTAGAAAAGGCTTCTTAGAGTTAAAATAAATGGGCTGCATCCATTTTCCTACGTAAGTTCTGATGACCCTAACTTGACATTGTTGTACGATTCTCTGATAATCTCCTCTACCTGGTCAAAACATAACTGTTAACTTTCCTTTCATCAAAGCTAAGAATTGTGTCTTTTTCTAATTTAGTACATAGCTTCGATTGGATTTCGTTGGTATTAATTTTATATTTTACAGCCTTGTGGAAGGCTAAACTGCCGAGTCTTCTTTCAACAGTGGCTGCACTAGAAAGGCGATATTACGATACATCACTGACAAAACATCACGCTTTGTAAGATATACAACATAAAGTCATAGTCTTTGCGATATCTTAAGATGACCAATTAGTACGTCGTCCTTTCATAAACACTCCTTATTGCCGATGAAAAAAAGAATCTTCAATCACTTTTTAAAAATTTTAAGTAGCTGAACGTTGCACAGAGAGATGATCCTGCACATCTGTATTCTTATGTCTACATTCATATATTTCTTTTACCATAATTTAAAACTGTTGGTGCAAAAGCTCACCATCGCATTAGTAATAAATTTACCTATAAATGTCTTCTACTTTCTTGGTAACTTAGTTGATGCACTAAATTAGACTCACTAATAGAGTCATTACTACCCTCTTAATCAGCTCTGGAGGACAGGATTTGGAACAATATCAAGCTTCAACTTACATTTCGGAGGAAGATTCACTGTTCACTTTACAAAACGTATTTCATAAACCGAAACAGCAAAATACATTGACAATACATAAGCATCAACATCTGAAAACGAATCGGTACGTTTAAAAGCATTAATCCGGTTTTTGGTTGTTTTATTGTTCTTAGGAAATATATGAAACCTGATTCCTTCGATATCTTCAGTGGTTACTACAACATGCGTTCTCTCAGCAGAACATTTCTTTTCATTGAACATAAATCAAGATATGTTCTCAGGACCCCTCAATACACTGTAGCGTAACTCTTCAGTTAGTCGTCAGTCAGCCGTAACAGCTCATACTCACTTAAATAATCTTGCATTTACTCAGAAACGCAGTGACATCACAGAATCTTATGGCAGTGGTCGGCGATTGAGCGGTGGCGTGCTCATATTGGGTTCATCTATGATTCAGAGGCGCAGTTTGTTATGGCGCGCACACTTCCTGCAGTCCCTACCGCGTATTCTAATAACCGTGCTAATTACCTTCATCGTTCTGAAACAAATTTGATCTATATCCAGTACATTTTGAGTTTTTTTTTTCTTTTTATTGCGAAATATATTGTTATAATCACTTTTTTTGTTTTGGAAACTTGAGATGGTAGACAAATTATCTACAAGTTTTCGTGTTATTTATCTTTTGCTACCTCCCTCAGTCGTATAATGAGTGTGCTTTTCCAAGAATTGGTGGTTAGTTTCCTCTTCCATAGATTTCTTGCCAATATGATGCTCAAGATACGATACTGAAGTAGCAGAGTGTTCTGTTTTTATACCAAAACCGCTTCACTGTTTACTTTTGCTCTATTTGTTCACACAATTTATGAAGTTTGGCCTTCCGAATAAAAATTTAAATCCCGGAATAATGCTTCTGCAGTGATCTAAGTCCCAAATATTTTTTTACCAGAGAGCGAAACATCTGTTTGGCGGAATTTATACAAATTCTTGATTTACTCTCCTGTTAACTGTTGAGAATATGAACATTTACAGTTACAGCAACAACTTTACATAAAATGAAGGCTTTCATGACAGAATGGCATTGCTGCTGGTTAACGTTTCGGGATATAAGGTCGCGGTCCATGAAATTCTTCTGTTCCTAACGTTTCGTCCAGAACTACACCGGACATCTTCAGAAGTGTTGTTCCTCCGCTGAGTCTTGCCGACTCAAGACTCAGCAAAAGAGCAACGCCTCTGTAAATGACCAGCGCAGTTCTGGGCGAAACGTTAGGAACAGAAGAGTTTCGTGGTCTACGACCTTATTCCCAGAAAGATTTACCAGCAACAGTTGTTAGATAAAAAGATCAAACTGATTTTATAGTATCCTTTATACTCAGGCAAGATCGATGTCATGTTGAATTGCTCATTGTGAACTAAGTCAACTCCTTAAATAAGTTATTAGTAACTTAAAACGCTGCTATAAAATTCCATGTTTTCTTCCATGACAAAATTCAAGAATAAGACGAATGCCCCTTTTTCTTGTCTCGCTCGAGGGTACTACAGAGGACAACCACGAACATTTCCACTCATCTCTTGTAGTGGAGAAGGGTTCCACGTTACAGAATGAACAGCTTCAACCTCTGAAGGGGATCACTATGTCTTTTTCTGCCAGTAAACGACTGTAGGATATTCTTTGTAATCCGCAACCATGAAGCCTAGCTAATACCAAGCCTCGAGGAGTTGATGTATTTTCTTCAAACTCTGTCAAAATTGAAGAAGGAGACAACTTTGACTGCAGTATCTATGTTATTTCGTTTTACATATTTCATGGTTAATACCCGACTTCCTCTAGCTAGAAGAAGAACTACGATACCAGACAGAGAGAAACTAATAATTTATCGTTCTGCAAACGAGTATTTCGAGTTAACTACAAGCAATTAACCTTGTTTGGCTATCTGTGTTTACTCACTCTAACAAACATTTTATTCCACAAAGTGAAGTTTTGAAAAGTTAGTAAAATCAACATTGTAGTCAAAAGAGCAAGGAGGCAAGTTAAAATTTTAGTTCGATATAGAAACAGCCATGGTTGCAAGCTCCAATTTTTTATTTAATTAATGACTAGTTTCGGGTTGCCTGAACTCATTTTCATATCACTCAGACATAGAAAACGGTATTTTCTCAAACAGCATATAAACTACGTCAAGATTATACATATATTTACAACAGTCAAGTTTAACCAGGGACAGTAACAGAAAAAAGATTACGAGTATGTTCTGTGTATGTATTGTCATTGTTCATGGTTAAAATTGAGTTTCTTATTTGTATGTGAATAATCTTGACATGGTTTATGTGCTATTTAGAAAATACGGTCTTCACTGTCGGGATGATTCAAAAATGGGTTCAGGCAACCCGAAACTAGCCGTGAATTAAATGGAAAGTGAATCTTGCAAATTTAGCTGTTTATATATCGAACTGATTAACATAATTAACTGTCCTGCAATTAATCCAGCATGTGGGAAATCCAGTTTAGAATTTCCAGCGTAGCTTGTTATCTGGTCGCGATTCACTTTTAAGTTATGCTAGCAGTTGGAAGGTTCAGTGTTTTCCTGTTTCTATTGTCCTAACAGTGGGGCTGTTGCAAAGCCTAGGTATCCTTAGTTGAAATATGTTTCAAGTGTTGAAGATTTCTGTGAATTAGACCCTGGATGGTATGCATGGATATTATTCTTAAGTTTTGTAAAGTAGTGATCTTCTTACATCTAACCGGTTTGCCTAGTTTTTGTGTTTACTGGATCTGTCTGTCTTGTCTTTATTTCGGCAGATTGCAGTTCTTATTCTGTGTTGTTTAAGTTGTCTGTTACATGCTGCCTTTAGCTGATTGCCAGAATAAGTATTAGGTTCAGGTGTTGTTCTCATTCGTATTTTATTTGTGACTTGTACACTGAATTTGTGTCTGGCTACCGTATTACATTATTGTTTCTTCCCGTTTGTATTACCAATTAGTTGTAGGTTCGTTGATTCACCTTGTGCTCTAATGTTAATTTCAAGTTACAAATATTTTAAGACCTACGAATTTTGTCGAGTTGGCGTTTTATGTTCAAAATTAACGTCACGGGTATTTGCTGTATCTGAGTGTAAGCAATTTTGCCTTATGTTTTAATTATGCTCGTGCTCTCTGATTTACTGGATTGTGTTTTTAATAAGCGTTTAAACAACTCCCAGCCACTTACCACTCCTGTGCAACGCACCATATACCACCGGATGCACCACCAAAATCAGTGTACGACACATAGTTCAGCCTATAAAAATCATTAAACAGTGAGATGCGTAAACACTACTTCTCTTAAAACGGGGCGTTAACTACCCAGACTGTATTCATCTGGTGTTTTATAATGAGAGAATTTAGCGACTTCCAACAATCTTTAAACATAATTTCAAATCTATTCTAAACATTGCTTCGCTTACAACCCTACAAAAAACTAAAGGAAAAGTTTTTATCACTTTAGGTGTTCGCTGTTCATACGTTAGAAATTCGGGGTAAAGCGTGACGTTTTAATTTATTATTTATTTTACTAGTAACTCTGTTCGCTACTCATTTTGCGGACAACATGCAACCATACTACTGAATTTATCTACAAAATTATATTACTTTACGACATTTGGCTTAGAAGGAAAACTAGTTTCATAAAAATGTAAACAGCACCAGTTTTACGAATATTGATAGAATTAAATTAACTTTGTTGGAAGAAATTTCTCATATTACTCTAGCATATACGCCTATGATTAGCGAATTAAAAATTACAAAACAAATAACATAATATTTGTACAAAACTATATTGTTAAATTACATTTTAACGACTTTCCTTATATGTTATTGACATTTGCTGAGATTCAGCATAAAATAAAGGGTTGAACACTATGCACTATTTGCGACAAGGATTTTACATAAACATATAAAAGGTTTATTAAATTTTTTGGTTACCAGTTTTGGTTCTGATTTTTTCATTACTCTGTGAGTGAATAATTTGAAACTAATAAAACCAACAAACTGTAACTCGGGTTTCGTATCTTCAGCCATGAACGTTTCACATTTTTAAGGTCAAATATGTAGCACATTAACTCATTTGTAAAGCTATCAGACTTTTGAAGCTGTTTTATACATCAGAGTTCCTTTTTTTTAAAAATAATTTGGACTAAGGGAGGTTACCAGTTGGTTCTTAATCTCATACTCAGTTTAGGATCCTAAATGTTCAGGGCAGACTGTGTGGAATACAATGACCCTTGGTATTCCTCACGGAGACAAGGAAAATAAGGTAAATTAATATTTGTCCTCAAACACGCATATACTAGGATATGGACGATTGAATTCTTGTTGATAGAAGGGACTGAAAGATATTTGGTTGGTTGGTTGATTCGGGGTAAAGGGCCAAAGAGCGAGGTCATCGGTCCCATTGAATTAGGGAAGGATGGGGAAGGAAGTCGACAGTGCCCTTTCACAGGAACCATTCCGGCACTTACCTGAAGCGATATAGGGAAATCACGGAAAACCAAAGTCAGGATGACCGCACGTGCGTTTGAACCGTCGTCCTCCCAAAAGAATATCCAGTGTGCTAACCACTGCGCTACCTCGCTCGGTAAGATATTTGGTCCTGGCTGTTCATTTGATCTATGCTGTCACTGTCATCAAGGTCCCAAGTGTTTTCAGGTCATTCCTGTATCACACTGTTCCAGGGTACACTTTGGTGTGATCATTAGGTTGTCTGTTGTCACTTGCGTGGTTCGTGGTATGTTGTAGTGCAGTTTTTCAGCAGCTAAATGTGGCATATGCTTCTTCATCTCAGTTTTAGTAACTGGTTGTGGACTCCCACTGTTTACTTTTTGGCGTGCCAGGGAACCTGTTTTCCTAGACCTCTGGAAAAATCAGCTGAACAGATGGTACTCTGTGCCCCGGATATTTTTCAAATCAGAGGGCACGGATTCACGGAGATTGGTAGCCAGTTTCCTCTAAAACTTCCAGCCAACATATTTCAGAATATTTTTATGCTAATTTCCCTTGATCAAACGGTCAGTCACTGAAGCTGCAGAAGAATTGTAATTCAGTTTCAGTATTCTACTGACTGTCCCTTTCATTGCCTCGTTTCCACTTCTCTCTTTATAGTATGGTGAAGGGACAGCACAGCTGGGAGCTTACAACCTGACTACCAAAAGATAAGAATTCTTTTGTCTCTCAGAGAAACACAGCACTATCCGTGCAAGCCTTTTAGTAAGATAAGGAATCTCTAACCAGTTGTCACCTCCCAGATGCTAGTGTGTGAATCTTGGTTGTATCAGGAGCGACGAAACAAATTAACATTCTATATGAATTTCAAAATCCAGCATTCTGGTTGGTTCTTACTGCTATTTCTCCTAGATCACACACTTTCTCATCCTTGCCTGGAAGTCGGCTGTCTCATAGGTCTGTCTCAAAATTGTACCATAGAGTGGGAGAGATTTTCTGCCTGCCTCCTCACTCCAGAGCACTACTGGAAAAAGCAAAAGTACGAAAGAGGGAGATGGCTAAACATCTTTATTTAAGTTTTACTGCACGGTACCTGCCATATCTGTCACACCTACCCGGCTAGTTCTTGTTCTGGTGAAAGACAGCCAAGTTACAGAGCATCCAGAAAGCATTCACGCTAGGAGATGCCAGGGTGATGGCTTCATATTTAGAACTGGAACAGTAAACAGTTGTTGCTGGATGATGCGTGCCACAGAGAAAGGTGGTGCCACTTGAGTACTGAGGACAGAGAGAGGCCTGCAGTCAGAATAACCAGCCACTATCGCCACTGCCTGCTGCATCACGCTACAAGTTTGGTAAGACCAGCAAATGTGCCGATTGCCGGACTCCATAGCGACATTCCATTCAGGAGCCAGTTACTGAATTTTGTTTTAATACTTCACAGCTATCTACTTTGCTTTCAATACGCATTTTGGCACTCTCTTGGTGTTCAGGCCTATTTTTCCGTTTCCTTCCTGTCATGTTCTAACAACGCTGGTCATATTTGAGTATTATTCACATAACGTTACTTTTATCGTTCTCACCCACCTGTGCAAGGTTAGAGTTAACCACTGCAACCCCTTGTCCAAGTATTCAATACTCAGTTGCTTATCTTAGTGCGTAACACTTATGTTTTACTTTTTGATAATTAATTCGATTGTTATAGTGACCACGTGTTTCTTTTATAGCTTCGATGATCCCTCCCCTCACTAATATATCTATATGTGGTGTGGAACCCATATTGTCTTATTTGATTAAGCCACCCCTGCTAGTTATTATTCAGTAAGACGTCTCCGTCGTATGACAATATTATTTCCTTTCATTAAGTTTCTTGATCGTACGGGGTGCTTCCCTTATCTGCAGGTCACCACGGATCGGACTCTAGTATCATAGGATAGTAAGAAAAAAGCACAACCGACCACCACAACTTGCTAAACCGAAGCAGAAATAATTTCCATCCTATCACCTGTTAATTAGACTGCCTCCATTGCTAATAAATCGTTTGAAGAAAGAAAATGTACTGAACCATTCTTACATAGGAACAGCACAATAACAGTAAACACAAAAATGAAATCATGTGTGTAAGTAGTAAGACACCATGATACATACTCAGAGTTGCTAGTAATTTACCATTGGCTACACACTAGCTAATGCATAGACTAATGTGGACCTAGAGTGCTGTGATGCAGAGAGACACCAAAACACTCTGTTGCTCCTGTTGATCGAAACACAATATGACGACTGTGTTGATATGCGCAACAAACATTTATCTGTCCTCCTATCAAGTGTCTAAATCTCACTAGTGTGCGTTCTCGCGCGCATGTGTATTTGACTTATTTTTTCTTGTCTCGGCGAGTACTACCACCTCTCAAAATATTCGACGCCTTTTTTCAGCACCCTGTATCAATCGCGCCGTACGCGGTAGATACTCGTCCACTGGAGAGCCAAAGAAACTCGTCCACCTGAATAATATCGGGTAGAGCCCCCATGAGCAGGCAGAAGTGCCGCGACACGACGTGGCATTGACTCGACTGATGTCTGAAGCAGTGCTGGAGGGAACTGACACCATGAATCCTGCAGTGCTCTCCATAAATCCGAAAGAGTACGAGGGGTGGAGATCTCTTATGAACAGCACGTTGTAAGGCATCCCAGATTTGCTTAGTCATGTTAATGTCTGGTGACCAGCGAAAGTGTTTAAACTCAGAAGAGTGTTCCTGGAGCCACTCGGTAGCAATTCTGGACGTGTGGTGTGTCGCAATGTCCTGCTAGAATTGTCCAAGTCCGTCGGAATGCATAGTGGACGTGAATGGATGCAGGTGATCAGACAGGATGCTTACGTCCGTAGCACCTGTCAGAGTCGCATCTAGACGTATCAGGAGTCTCATATCATTCCAGCTGCACACGTCCAACACCATTATAGAGCCTCCACTTGCTCGAACAGTCTCCTGCTGACATGCAGGTCCCATGGGTTAATGAGGTTGTCTCCATACTCGTACACGTCCACCCGATCGATACAATTTAAAACGAGACTCGTCCGGCCAGCCAACATGTTTCCAGTCATTAAAAGTCCAATGTCGGTACTGAAGAGCCCAGGCGAGGGGTAAAGCTTTGTGTCCTGATGTCATCAAGGGTACACGAGTAAGCCTTCGGCTCCGAAAGCCCATATCGATGATGTTTCGTTGAATGGTTCGCACGCTGACGCTTGCTGATGGCCCTCCATTGAAACCTGCAGCAGTTTGCGAATGGGTTGCAGTTCCAACACTTTGAAGGACTCTCTTCAGTCGTCGTTGGTCCCGTTCTTGTGGGATCTTTCTCCGGCCTCAGCGATGTCTCAGATTTGATGTTTTACCGGATTCCTGATATTCACGGTGCATTCGGGAAATGGTCGTACGTGAAAATTCCCACTTCATCTCTATCACGGTGATGCTGTGTCCTATCGCTCGTGCGCTGACTATTACACCACATTCAAACTCACTTAAATATCTTGATAACCTACCATTGAAGCAGCTGTAACCGATCTAACAACTGCGCCAGATGCTTATCCCGCAGAAACAGAAAACACATTTTTTTTTTCAAATAGTAGAAATTAAAGAATATTATCTTTCGAAATAAACGAAAATATGAAAACTAACAGCGCTATACACAAACACATTTCCAAAAAATATTCATCAAGAAGTGCTGCTACCGTTACTTCAGTGTCCAAGGACTCCTCTTGGCCCACTAAACGGTGGAGTTCGAAAACCGAAACAACATTCAGAAAAATCTGATTTTTGTTGAGTACCTCATTTTTCCAGTATGCATGGTTTTACAACTAACTTCTTATTTCATCAAACAAAAATGTTATGAGCTTCTTTTGAAAACGAAGAATACATGCTAAAACTTTTGGATTCAGCTATTATCGGTGGAATACGTAAGTTTATACTCTGTGCCTGTACTTTGTTCTTTGAATATTGACATTTAGGAAGATTATGGTCCATTTTTGTTGTTGACATAAATTTAACTTTAAGTGTGTCAAACGAAGATGGTTCTCGAAAAAAAAGAATCAAATTTACTGGTAAGTTTCTTCTTGGCACTAATTTAGAATTCTGTAAGACAATCGTCCGAGTAGCATTATGGCGTTTCAGATTGTAGCGGTATACTACTGTACAAATCTAGAGCTTCACGTGAAACTATGGATATGTATTTTATACCGGCATACATTCAAGGTACTAAAGTAGTGGTTCGGAAACACATAAATTTGCCTTACCTTCCACCTATAGTAATATCCTATAAAAATACACCTAGTACAGGACGCATGTTAGCCCTAACTGAGACTACTGCTGAAATTTAAAACAGTGGAGCCAATGAAAGTGCTTAATGCACTTGTGATGTCCCAATTATGTGACCTACTGAATTGTGCGAAACAGAATAGCATGTACAATCAGGTGAAAATGACTTCGTGATGCCTTAAAGGCCCCTGTAGAAAACCAAACAATTTATGGTTTTTTATCGGTTTCAACATTTTGTTCATACAGGACAGCGACCTTTTTTAATATTTCTGGAAGTGTTTATTAACAAATCTGTCACAGCTGGAGTACATCGGAACTAATGGGTTCATTCTCAATCCTGACCTACAGAGGCTGCACTGAAAGTGTTATTAAGATCAGACACTTTCATTGCAGCCTTAGTAGGTCTGGCCTGATAATGAATCAGTTGATCCTAAACTAATAGTCAAATACATGTATTGCAACCATGGCAGATTTGTTAGTAAACGCTTCATGGAAATTATGGGAAAATCCGTCGTTATGTATGTCGGTACTTGGAACATGACATGTTAAAAACTTAGGTACACAGTATTCATGTTTCACAATAGTTTTGGACCATCAGTACTATGTATTGAAGTTTTTAATATCAAACAAAGTACTAAATTTCGGGTTTTTGTCAAATTTATCCCTATTCGGGTCAATTCTAGTGTCTGATACCACTCGTCGGCTTTGAGCAATGACGTAATGTGTGATGTTATTTTGTTCGTGCCTCAGATTGCTGTCGATGAAGGTTAAATGATTTCTTTGGATTTGCTCGTTACGCGCGGATATTAAAAATTCAATGTAGATTGTTTTGTTTTCATCTCGTAATTTGTTAATGAAAGCAGTCGTGATTTATTATCAGTCGTGATTTATAAGGTCTTGATTCCTCACGCTGTTCGTTATGGATAAGTCAGTTGTTTTTACTGCGAAAATTCTGCTTCAGAAAATGAGTGACCGTAAATTAACTATAAAATTTTTGCAGTCATTGGGCGTCATTGCTCAATTTTGCAAGTGCAGTGTCTGTGGAAATTGCATGGTTTTGAGGAAGGTTGCGTTATCACGAACTTCCGACGAATACATGTGGAGGTGCAGAAAAAATAACATGTGGAGACCCATACGCAGGGGGACGTGATACGAAAGATCGAGGTTGAATTTAGAAGTTAAGTGTCATGCTAACCCACTATTTTTGCTATGAATATTCTTGCAAATCTGTCATGCTCGAAGAAGGGGTTTCGTGTGGCACTGTGGTCGACTTGTTCTCGTTTTGTAGAGAAGTCTGCGGGGAATTAATATAGGGAGTCAATTGAGAGGGGGGGGAGGCAGGAGTTACAGTTGAAGTAGAAAATATTTTGTTGAGGCCAACCTAAATAGGTAGGAATCATCATCAAAATAAAATAAGAGAAATCAGAGCTCGAACAGAAAGGTTTAGGTGTTCGTTTTTCCCGCGCGCTGTTAGGGAGTGGAATAGTAGAGAGATAGTATGATTGTGGTTCTGTGAACCCTCTGACAAGCACTTAAATGTGAATTGCAGAGTAGTCATGTAGATGTAGATGTAGATGAATCACATTTTGGAAAGAGAAAGTACCAAAGGGGCCACAAGGTTGTTTGGCTTTGGGTTTTCGAGTAGTAGTTTGTGGAGGAGATTGTGCTGATGTTGTATTTAGGATTGTACCAAATCGGACAAAGGAAGTCTTGACGTCTTTAATAGAAGAATATGTGTAAGAAGGTTCTGTAGTCATGTCGGATGGATTTGCTTCGTACAAGGAGTTGGATGAAAGGGGTTATCATCATTTGGACGTGAATTACGATATTCAGTTTAAAAATTATAGGACGGGGGCATGTGCTAATACTATCGAGGGGTATTGGGGGGCTTAAAATCTGTTGTCGGGCGGGGAAAGAGAAGGATTTCAGTGTTGCAAGGCCATTTAGATGAATACTGTTGGAGGAAGAGTATTCCTAAAGCTTATGGTTTATCTCTTGCATCTATGAAAGTAACCAGCAAAATGTACAAGCCTCGTTTTGTTAGTTGGGTGTTGGTGGGTCTGATACCTTTTTCTTGTTTTACATTGCGTTTTTTATGTTACTATATTGTGAGAGTGCTCCTATTTTGGTTTCTCTGGAGGGAGGTTTTTCTGTCGTTTTAATTTTTTCTGGTTACAATGGTGGGCCGAGGGGTATTGCTGTCTCTTTGTCAGAAGGTTTATGTGATTGACTCGTGGTTTCATTTTTTTTATTATTTTAAAACTTTGCGTCTGGTTGAGGGCGGGTGATAGGGAAGAAGTGATTTGGGTGGTACCTCATTCGTGTCTGGCAGTTTGTGTTTCTTATTATTTTTTCATTTGTTATTCTGGATTTTGCTTCTTTGTTACAGTTTGAGCTTCTAACATTATTATTTCTTGTTACGTCCTTATTTCGTTCTTGTCAGCCTCGATCTGTGACTCCTTTGGAATTTCATATGCGGTACGTTCCTTTTTAAGTCGCCACTTTTATGTTTTCCTTTTCGATGTTTCTATTACACTTCTCTTATTTTTACTGTCACTCCTGGTGTGTCGATTTTACTGAGTGTTAGTAGGAGCTATTGTAGCTGGTGTGACTTTCATGTAGTATCGGTTGCAAGGTTTGGTCATTTTTCGTTTTATTTCTTTGCGTGTGCAGTACTGTGTGTAAAGATTTTCATTTTATGAAAATCTAGTCGTATTCTGTAGTTCACAAACAAGATCATTTTGAAGTACGTTTCTGATATAAGATTTTTGCGCAACAAACAGTAATATTGGAATCGGTAACTAGAAATGACCTCCTACATAGGTTGCTCCTAGTTACCGATTCCAGCTATTCGACGGTTCCTTATTTACATCGTTTTTGCAGTACGTGTGGAAAATATAGTATAATATATGCACTCGTAATTTCTCTCGCGTTCTTATTTATTTCAGTCATCTTCAACTCGTTTAAATGAAATTCGCGCGTAAATAATAGTTGCGATAAAGGGCATGCTACATTCGTTTGTTTACGAGTATGATCCGTTCCATTCATAGATAGTCCATTGCAGCATCTTTGCCGTACGTATGACGTCATTGGTCAAAGCCGACGAGTGCTATCGGACACTAGAATTTATCCCACTATTCGACAAACAGTCGCGAAACTCGGGTCTAGTGAAGCAAGGGATACAACCCGTCGGCTTTTAACAATGACGTCATACATTACTCATAGATAATAATGGCTTCACTTTCGGCCATAGATAATAAAACATTTCTGTGTTCCGGATAAGCGCTATCATTGTACATTAAAATAATTTAATGTGATTTTAAAAGAGATCGCTACATATTGCTACAAATATTCTTCGTGTGCATTTATTTAAATAATTGGTTGTGTGCAATTCATTCGGTACTTAATTTCATTCTTTGTGGTATGGAGGTGATTTGGAATATTAGTTTCTTATTTTAGGACAATTTTTAGTATCTCATTTTCGTTTGTAGATACTGATTTATCTGTTCCGATGAACATAGATGATTTGATAGAGGCTGTGGGCGTAGACATGTTGTCCACGATTTGTTTTTTTACAAATGTGTCGTCTCGTTGCCGAGTTATGTTCGATGTCGTGAGTGCGGCGAACATATGCGCCTCACAAGTGTATCTCGTCGCCGTACTCACGACTTATTCTTATGGCGCTACAGCAAAGATCGGTTGTGACGGTCCATTAGACGAAGGACGTGGTTAGAAAAATCTAAGCTCGCCTTGAGAGATATCATGAAAATAACGTACTGATGGTTTTTGAGATATCCTGCGTGACTGTGTCTCCACGAACGTCGTGTGAGTAAGCGTACAGCTGTGTATTGGTACTCTTTTTGCAGGGAATACGCGAGATATAGGGGGCCGTTGGGTGGGGGGGGGGGCTGTAATGATCGAAAATGACGAGTCGCATTTTGGCAAAAGGACGTACAACAGGGGGGAACCTCTGGTGGGATTATGGGTTTGGGTAGCTGTAGTTTCAGGTCAAGAATGTGACGATGTTGTGTTTAAAGTAGTACCCAATCAAAGGAAGGAAGTTTTGGTCAGCTTAATTTAAGATCACGTTGCAGAGGGTTCCACTGTAATTTCAGATGGTTTTTCTTCATATAGGGATTTAGAGGAAAGGGGTTATCAGCACCTCGTAGTTCATCACAATATTGAGTTCAGATCATTATCCACAGCGGCTTGCACAAATTGCATAGAGGGTTATTGGTCAGCTGTAAAATCTCTTGTATGGAAGAGAAACACCGGATTTCCACACTTCAAAGTCACTTAGACGAATATTCATGGAGGTGTAGTATTCCCCAAACATATTGCCCGTTTAAATGTTTTGTTAGACATGATGGGCAATTGTAGCGTCCGAAATATGTTAGCTAATTTCACATTAAGATGGATGTTTTGCTTGTTGTGTATGTGGGTATGTGACTTTTCTTGATGTCTTTCTAGGCGGGCCGAGCTTCAGTTCTTTTAAGAAGTTCCCGTGTAGTAAGTTCAGTTTTCCATTTTTTTTCTTTTACATCTTTTGACTATTTTGACGTATTTCATTTTTGTATTACGCCATTACGTATGTTTTCGTGTACTCCAGTATGTAATAGAAATTTCGCAGCTGTCGTTCTTCTTTCGTTTCCCAGCACTAGTATCAGTGAGATTTTTTCGGATCTGTACTAGCAATAAAAAAGGCGAAACGCCCAACGAAACTAAAATTTGCATCCTGTCTTTCAGTTGACCTTTGCAATGACACTAACTATTCGAAAAGAACGACATACGTAACACTGCTGAGATTTGGCTATATATGTCAACTGGAAGATCAAGATACAAATGTTGTGTGTAGCCATACAGCTCAACTAAGGAATGGGATACTAATGTCACTGCTGTGATCAAAACTAAAACGTTCAGTCGATACTATTAGCATCAAAGGCGAAAAAAACTGTACCCCATAGCGAAGTACGGGACACAAATTGTGTATGTGTCGTCTTCTTGCCTCTTCGTGTAGTTCAACTGAGATACAGGTTGCAAATGTAACATACGTCCATTTCCACATTTTCGTTAGCAGTGTATATATATATATATATATATATATATATATATATATATATATATATATATATATATATATATATATATGTCAACGGAAGTATGGGGTACAAATATTATGTACGTAGTTCCTTCTCCCATCGGTAATAGTACTATCTGCGTAACAACAGACTATTAGTGGTAGCAGAGGCGAAAGAAACAACACATGTAAAATTTGTATCCCGTGCTTCAGTTGAGCTATATAGTTCAACTGAACAACAGAATTAATGCTAACGAAAACGAAGAAATCGACGCACACTAAACTTGTATCCCGTACTCCAGTTAACCAATACAGTTCGAATGAGGTTCTAGATACAACCGATATATATTGTAAGTAGGCTGTTTAGGTTTTTTTATTGGTAACGCCGCCGCGACGTAGCGCTCTGTATGAAAATCACTGGCTGTGCCGTGTGCAGTCTGTGGCTGGGTGGCATTGTTGTAATACTCGCCATTATAGCGTTGGGCAATTGACTGTTAGCAGCGCGTAGCGTTGCGCAGTTGGAGGTGAGCCGCCAGCAGTGGTGGACGTGGGGATAGAGATGGCGGAGTTTTGAAATTTGTAAGAATTGATGTCATGAACTGATATATATATTATGACTATTAAGGTAAATACACTGTTTGTTCACTATTAAAATCTTTCATTTGCAAACTGTGCCTATCAGTAGTTAGTGACTTCCGTAGTTTGAATCTTTTAGTTAGCTGGCAGTAGTGGCGCTCGCTGTATTGCAGTAGTTCGAGTAACGAAGATTTTTGTGAGGTAAGTGATTTGTGAAAGGTATAGGTTAATGTTAGTCAGGCCCATTCTCTTGTAGGGATTATTGAAAGTCAGATTGCATTGCGCTAAAAGCTATTGTGTGTCAGTTTAAGCACAGTCGTGTATAATTTTTCTAAGGGGACGTTTCATATGTCGACCCTTAGCTGAGGATACCTCACTGTAATCTTCTGGTTTTTTTCTTGTAGTTTGTGTAATTAGTGTAGATTTTGTTTATTGCTAGCGCGTAATTGTAGAGAGAATCTCCTTTGTAGTTGCAGTCTTTCATTGTTGTACAGTAAAATAGGTGTGGCACACATGTAGATTTGCACCAAGTATTTTGCAGCCGCGCTTCCAATTAACTAGATATTATTTTCAGTGCTATGTTAATGTGTTTTCTTATTTTTGCTCTTCAAATTGTTCTTTCCTGTGTTATCGTGTGAAATATTGTGACAATAATGGCGTGTGAAAAACGTAATACTAGGCTCCAAAGTAAACTGAGAAATGACAGTGAAGACGAAAGCAGTATGTTAGCGCCACCATGTAATGAATTAACTAATGTTCAAAGTAGTAATTTGGTAATTGTGCATAGGGAAATGGAGCGGGCTGCAAATAATGGTGTAGGCAGTGAAACAATTAGTCAACAGGGAAGCATTATCGATCGATCGGTCGGCAACAGCTCGCGTCAGGAATCCGAAATGACAGGACACAATCTTGCAAACACTGTAGATTCAGATTTTGCGTCCTCACTGTTTTCTCAAATAAGTCAAGACACATTTTCTGTTTTTCAAACTGCTAATATTGCCGGTTCAAATGCATTGCCGAATAGCACTAAGGAACATGTTTCAGACACCATTGCATTGTTATTACAATTAATGCAACAAATGGGACCAAAGGTTCAAAAGTTAGACACAATGGAACAAAATCAGAGACAAACACAGCAAAAGCTTCAAAAGTTAGACACAATGGAACAAAATCTTCAGAAGTTAGACACAACACTTGAACAAAATAAGAAACAAATGGGACAAAATCTTAAAAAGTTAGACACAATGGAAATAAATCTTCGGAAGTTAGACACCACACATGAACAAACACGTGAAGATTCAACTAATGAGTTACATAACATTGAATCGAAATGTCAAAAAGTCTGTAATGACGTAAAAACACAAATTTGTGAGCATTTTCAACCTATTTTTTCGCGGCATGAAAATGTATTACAGAATCACGAAGCAGCCATAAAAGAACTGCAAACTGTTGTTCATGAAAATCATGAGACCTTGCAAGCTAAAATTGACTCAGTTGCATCTACCGATTCGGTTACGCAACTTACAAAACCTCAGGAAAACTTAAAGGACACAGTAGATACGATTTCAAAACAAATGGACACTCTGAAACTTGGTTCAGAAAAACACACAGAGGAAATAATTTCACTATCTGATAAAGTAGCTGAACTTTCAGACCAGTTCACTAACTTATCTACAAAGGTATATGATGATCTGAATGACACAAAACCTGTAGCCTTCACTGACACTGAAGAGTATGAACAAATTAGAAAATTCAAACAGAATCAAAATTAAATCAACACACAGTACAAAAGAGAAATGCGGGAAGAGCAAGATCAGTTGGCTCAAGTAATACAAGAATCACATATTTCAGAGGACACTCGCGCTCCAGTACGGGAAGAGGGACGATCTATGGAATGAAGTTTTGGGGTGGACTGCAGTACCAAATGTTACACTGAAAACAAACCCTGCCCTTTCCTCTTGTGTTATCCCACTATGTGTTTGTGTACCCTTGAGAATTTGTGTTCTTCCTGTCTTTATGTGTTTATCTGATGAGAGTTACGAAGTAGAATTTTTCTGATAATATGTTATTTACTTTGTAATGATGTTTAGACATTATTTATCTGTTCTGTTTTAATGTTCATGTGTGAAGTTGATGTTTCAAAAGTTATTCTGGTCTTTTATGTATGTACTTATGTAATAATTTTTGTAACACTGATGTATTTGTTATTTCGATTCTTTTGTAAAGCCCCTATTACTACAAATGTTATCTGTATTTTTACGTGCTTTAATGATGTATTTTGTACCTTTGTTATTGTATTCTTATGTTATAAAATCGTAATTGGCACCAGTTCATCAAATTAAGTAACTTGTAAGTTACATTTCACTGAACACGTTTCTGTTGGCCATAGTATATGGACAATATGTGAGAAGCAGGGACTGATAGTGTTTGCACGTGTGTTAATAATTCAGCAAGGGACTGGATAACAGAATTGCTGGTTCTAAGGACATTTCAAACAAATTCTTTGTGAGTGGATAAGTGGTGGTTTATGGACTTGCTGCATTCTCTGCAAGACTCTTCAATGGTGATTGTGCACCTGCACAGTTGCAACAGATGGCTGCTGGCCGTCTCTACAAGGACTGCAGTGGGTCTGCACCTCTGGTGGCCCACCAACGGTAATCTCTACCAGGACTACAGTGGGTCTGCTCTGTGATGACCTACCTACCGATAGCCTTCAACGTCGACTGACTCTGCTGTGGCCCATTACCAGTCTGCATGTCAGGAGTCAGCACTGTCTTTCCGTTGGAAGGACAGCACTACTTCTTCAAGACTGCTTAGAAATCCACTACTTCTAAGTGCAATTTCTTTTATTACTCAGACTTTGAGAGAAACACTGCAATTTTACTTTGATGAATGATCAGGATAGTCTTTATGGACTGTGAGAAAATTTTAGCTTTTGACAAACATTGTATCGATAAATGTGTGCATTTCATTTCTTTGTTATTGTAATTATGAAAAAATTTTTCAAATCTGTATTGACCACTGCCCAAAACAATTTGTAAATTTTTTTGTGGAGAGCATGGTGTCTATGTCAGTAGGCTGTTTAGGTTTTTTTATTGGTAACGCTGCCGCCACGTAGCGCTCTGTATGAAAATCACTGGCTGTGCCGTGTGCAGTCTGTGGCTGGGTGGCATTGTTGTAATACTCGCCATTATAGCGTTGGGCAGTTGGCTGTTAGCAGCGCGTAGCGTTGCGCAGTTGGCGGTGAGCCGCCAGCAGTGGTGGACTTGGAGAGAGAGATGGCGGAGTTTTGAAATTTGTAAGAATTGATGTCATGAACTGATACACTCCTGGAAATTGAAATAAGAACACCGTGAATTCATTGTCCTAGGAAGGGGAAACTTTATTGACACATTCCTGGGGTCAGATACATCACATGATCACACTGACAGAACCACAGGCACATAGACACAGGCAACAGAGCATCCACAATGTCGGCACTAGTACAGTGTACATCCACATTTCGCAGCAATGCAGGCTGCTATTCTCTCATGGAGACGATCGTAGAGGTGCTGGATGTAGTCCTGTGGAACGGCTTGCCATGCCATTTCCACCTGGCGCCTCAGTTGGACCAGCGTTCGTGCTGGACGTGCAGACAGCGTGACACGACGCTTCATCCAGTCCCAAACATGCTCAATGGGGAACAGGTCCGGAGATCTTGCTGGCCAGAGTAGTTGACTTACACCTTCTAGAGCACGTTGGGTGGCACGGGATACATGCGCACATGCATTGTCCTGTTGGAACAGCAAGTTCCCTTGCCGGTCTAGGAATGGTAGAACGATGGGTTCGATGACGTTTTGGATGTACCGTGCACTATTCAGTGTCCCCTCGACGATCACCAGAGGTGTACGGCCAGTGTAGGAGATTGCTCCCCACACCATGATTCTGGGTGTTGGCCCTGTGTGCCTTGGTCGTATGCAGTCCTGATTGTGGCGCTCACCTGCACGGCGCCAAACACGCATACGACCATCATTGGCACCAAGGCAGAAGTGACTCTCATCGCTGAAGACGACACGTCTCCATTCGTCCCTCCATTCACGCCTGTCGCTACACCACTGGAGGCAGGCTCCACGATGTTGGGGCGTGAGCGGAAGACGGCCTAACGGTGTGCGGGACCGTAGCCCAGCTACATGGAGACAGTTGCGAATGGTCCTCGCCGAACCCCAGGAGCAACAGTGTCCCTAATTTGCTGGTAAGTGGCGGTGTGGTCCCCTACGGCACTGCGTAGGATCCTACGGTCTTGGCATGCATCCGTGCGTCGCTGCGTTCCGGTCCCGGGTCGACGGGCACGTGCACCTTCCGCCGACCACTGGCGACAACATCGATGTACTGTGGAGACCTCACGCCCCACGTGTTGAGCAATTCGGCGTTACGTCCACCCGGCCTCCCGGATGCCCACTATACGCCCTCGCTCAAAGTCCGTCAACTGCACATATGGTTCACGTCTACGCTGTCGCGGCAAGCTACCAGTGTTAAAGACTGCGATGGAGCTCCGTATGCCACGGCTAACTGGCTGACACTGACGGCGGCGGTGCACACATGCTGCGCAGCTAGCGCCATTCGACGGCCAACACCGCGGTTCCTGGTGTGTCCTCTGTGCCGTGCGTGTGATCATTGCTTGTACAGTCCTCTCGCAGTGTCCGGAGCAAGTATGGTGGGTCTGACACACCGGTGTCAATGTGTTCTTTTTTCCATTTCCAGGAGTGTATATATATTATGACTATTAAGGTAAATACATTGATTGTTCTCTATTAAAATCTTTCATTTGCTAACTGTGCCTATCAGTAGTTAGTGATTTCCGTAGTTTGAATCTTTTAGTTAGCTGGCAGTAGTGGCGCTCGCTGTATTGCAGTAGTTCGAGTAACGAAGATTTTTGTGAGGTAAGTGATTTGTGAATCATATAGGTTAATGTTAGTCAGGGCCATTCTCTTGTAGGGATTATTGAAAGTCAGATTGCGTTGCGCTAAAAACTATTGTGTGTCAGTCTAAGCACAGTCGTGTATAATTTTTCTAAGTAGACGTTTCAATATGCGACGTAAGGTGCGTATTCTATGCGACCAATATTTCCATCCATTTTTCCCCTTCATTTTTCATAGAAATAATACGTTACAAACACATGACATCCTTAACGTGAAAATACTACTTGCCTTGATATATGTCAACTATATTTTTCGTCTCTCGTATTCCTTTGTTTCTGAACAGTCTTGTCAGCTCTTTCATCTGTGTAATAAATGCTCTCTTGCCAATTCTGACGTCATTGGTCAAAGCCGACGGGTTGTATCCCCTGCTTCACTAGACCCCGAAACTCTATATGGCAAAAAAAAGCAACATTTTGACAGCCGAAGCTATGTTTCGCTCCAGGCGCCTAGCATGCACCAATTGAAGAAAGACATGATATAAACTAAGAATATACTTTTTAAAATCCGTTATTTTCATTTTTCCAATCAGTAAAAGTGGCGGTGATTTTTCTAATACGAATAGAAAAACGGAATTAAAGTATCAATCCATCTCTTGTTAACGTCAATTATATTAATAAAATCGCATAGCAATGTAATACACATGATTAACAGTAGCAGAATTGTAATCTTATCATCAAAAATTCTTTAAGACGACAACATGAATTGCAACGTTATACGGTTACGTTAAAAGGAACTGAATATCTGCTTGTTTGTAACGTACGTATTGATGCTTTGCGTCGATTTTAGTTCGTTTGACGAGTTTCTTTGCGAATTTAAGGCTAATTTTCATACGTACAAAACTAGGCACGATTTTGACGTTCTTGGATATTAGCTGCTACTTCTTTCTATAAAACACCTTTTGGCCCTATCGTTACTCCGGTGCCTTGCGTGTAGCTATCATGGTTATCTGTTCTGCTTCCCAGTTACCAAAATGCATATATACCGTATCTTCAAAATTCCCCTTCTGGGCTCTTAACATTTAGTCCTCCACCTGTGACGCGTTCAACGCTGGAATAAAAACGATGAGCCAGCCGCTTTGCTACGCACTAAAGTCCCCGCTGTCCTTGAAGTTTAGACTAGAGTCCAGACATCGCACAAAATTTAAAAGCTTTACGCTCTAGACAGGTCATCAGACAGCTGACCGACAGTTAAATTTGCATTTTCCCTCTTTCTTTATGTCCTCTCGTCGCACTATAGAACGCAGTTGTTTAAAATGTTGCGTGTAGTGATTTGTACGCTACAGGCATCACATTCTTTGGGGAAGAGATGGGGAAGTACAAACACATTTACTACGTGACAGTGGCTTATTCTAAGGCGTGTCCTGGTTTCTACATACCGCCGCAATGACAGGTATGAGGAACGCCAATGGCAGGATATTTGGTGCAGTTTGAAGATGAGTGGCAGTATTTTCCTGTCAAAATTCTACTTCAGACGCTGCTGTTACTCCATCGATAACCCAAAAGGATTTCACTACGTAAGCGAATTTTTACTCATAGCGTGGAAATTTTGAATCAACTGAAAATTTTCAAAGAGAGCCACTTCGAAAACAAAAGCTTTCGCGGGTCAGGGCTAGCCGGCAACTTTGTTTGGTGACGTAATGGCAATGGCTGCTGTAGTGTCACTTCTCAGGGCACATTATGAATTGTGTTTCTCTATTGTGGAATTCGTTATTGTCGCTAGTTACGAAAAAATTAGTTTTTACTCTCTGCTGTGTATTAGAAAAAGTACCATATATCCTGGTATTTTTGTAGGCAGCTGGGATTTTGTTCGTAAGAGTCCCTATGCGCATTTCATTATTCGGAAATCGATTGAGCTTACAAATAAGATGATTCCCTTCGGCTTCTTGAAAACGAAAGTCAGCTTGCCGTTAGACACAATACACATTACTGGTAGATGAGTATCGTACACTCTTCTTGAATTGTTTATCTATTATGATATCAGCTTCGATTATTTTACGACCTATTTTGTAGTTCGCGCACTATGTCGTCGTTCCACTCCGCCTGTAGGGTTTTCTACGATCCTCGACTCGTTTCTTTCCGATACATATTTCTTCGAATCGTAATTTTATTACAATGTTTAATAATTACTACCTCTTTATTTACGATTCAGAATAGGGCCAAAGATAATTACGACACTGGTCGAACTAGATACGAAATATCGCAATATCCACATTTTGTTACTCAGCTGATAACCCGGGAATACGTCACTGTGTAAAGGAATATTTCGCCTAAGTCTCATCTGAGGAATGTCATGCAAAGTTCAGATCGGAACAGAATTTTCGAAGAGTGCCATTGTGCTTCTTGGAGGCTTCTGTGACCGACTTAAGCAAACGAACTAACTGTATACGGCAAACTGTTTTACAACTAAATGTCTAAATTAGTTCGGAATGAGGGAATGTTGGGAAATCTCTCACGAAGCATTGCTATCGTCTCTGGTCGAAAATACAGTACATGAATTTTTCAGTGCGTTTTTCGATGCATAATATGCTTCAAGCATTTTCTTCTAAATATAATTTTTGTAAAAGTTGTTTGTTAGCAGTGACACATGATTTCTTTATGATCCAACATATTAGGATTATGTGATCTTAGAATTTGACAGGATAACTTGAATAGCTATGAGCAACAATGATATTCCGTAAGGCAACTGCCATCTCTTCCTGATGTCTCACATATTCAATATTTCGTTTATCTCGCCGTAATTATGTTAGGATATTGTAGATTTGTTTAGAATATGATTTTGCAACCACGTATGATGATCCCTGCAATTGACCAAATTTGTTAGTCAAATTCGCTGTTTGGTTTCGTTGTGTTTCTCTAACAAGCGTGGCAAAACGTCAGAATCGCACGGTCTGTTAGTTTCGTACTCTGGCAAACAACTGGCATTTTTTGACACGTGCAAACGTACACTATCAAACTCGTTTATTAAATCATTTGTCAGTCAAAATGTCTCTAAAACACGCCAAACACAGTATTTGTTGGAGAAACACGTCAAACAATGTACCACCAGAGTCCACGATAATGAGTCATGAAACTTCCTCAAATTACTTGCGCTATAAACTGTAGCAGCTTTAGTTGGATTTGCCATACGTGAAGGACTGTTAGTGTTTATCAAGGACAGAAAATTAGTACGATACGATTAACTGAAGATACTTCAGTAGTAGCCGAAACAGAACAGGAACTGCGTTTTGTGCTAAATGTAACAGCACATGTGCCGGCAGCAGTTTAAAATATGCCCACCTGTCTCTTGTATGTGCTACTTTAATTTCTTTCACGGAATTTCTCTTTTTGTATCGCGTATTTTAGAATTGACTAAATGCCTGATTTTTGCGTGTGTTTCCATATTTAGGGCATTTTTACGATTTAAATCTTGTTGAATTTTCATTATTCTGCCAATTTTATTCATACTATTCTCATAATATTTTATTACAGCGCTAGAGACCTTACTGTCGTACGCTAAAACCAACACATTACCACTCTCTCACTCACATCAGGAGAAGTAACTTCATCTGAAGATCATTGTGGGGGGGGGGGGGGGGGGGGGGTGAGGGGGAGGGGAGGGGAGGGGAAAACGAAGATTTGGTATAATACAACATTAGTTTTCTCTTGATAACCCGAAAAGATTTTCATTGGTGAGAACTGGCGGGAAAGGCTGATTTCCCCTGTTTGCTGTCTTGCTAGAAGACTACATCTTGCGGAGAAAAAGCAGTAAAACATGAAGTTGCACCAGGTAACGCCCTCTGTTTTTACAGTGTCCTCGTGTTCTCCTCTTACGTTGCCATGAACACATATTGTTCTTATCTGCGTCCTTTGAGGGCTTCCACGAGCGTGATTCCGTGCCGAGCATATAACGGGGATATTGACTCGAAATCCTCAATAAAGTTGGAAATTAATGGGAATGGCGTTCAGCGGCGTATAATTAATGGTCTCTTTGGTCGTTAAAGAAGTTTCCAGACTGTAATTACACTCCGAGTCTGGTCACGCGTGGCGCCGTCGCAAGAAAGACGCTCAGATCGATATGACGTTAAAAGCGCTGGTGGCTCCGTTCCAGTCACTTAGCCGTAAATGAAATCCTGCGACTTAGTTGCACACAGATTTACGAGCGTGATTCTAACGAGATGTAAATCGCAGAGGGGGAGATAATCGTGTGCCGAGAGGAAGAACATTTGCAGTGACTGAGCGCGCAGCTTGAGGGCTGAACGAGGGTACATAGATAGTTCTCATAAAATCCAAGCTAAACAATATTTTTCTCAAAAATAAAATTATATTCCTCAACATCTACGATGGGACGTCAAAACCTAAGCTACACATTACTGTGGCAGGCCATCTAACTTGTACTCAATGCTGCACTACACTTCAAAGTAACAGAAATACACATTACTTTTCAACATATCACCAAGTCGTTGTAAACTACTACCGGAACGTTCTACCAAATGTTCAGTTCTTCGATAATAGGAATCCGCTCCTTGGTCACGGAGCCATTCGAGAACCGGTCTGTGAACGTTCTTACCGTTGGAAAATTTTGCGATCACTTCGAATCAGCTCTTCAGTTGCCTGCACATTGTCGTCTGTGGTTGAAGTCGATGGCCTTCCTTCCCGAGAAAGCATCATCCATGTGTGTGCCGCTTTGATCAAATTGTTGGCACCATTTCGCTATGACGGAAGTGACACTGCACTTTTTCCCATATACCGACGGGATTTAGTCTAACGGTTAATTTAGACGTTTTGCCAACAAAATTCTTAGTGTATCGCGTACTTCATCGAGCGAGGTGACGCAGTGGTTAGCACACTGGACTCGCATTCAGGGCGACGACGGTTCAAACCCGCATCTGGTCATCCAGATTTAGGTATTCCCTGAAATCCCTAAATGGCTCCAGTCAAATGCCGGGATGCCACCACCAGTGAAAGGGCATGGTCGATTTCTTTCCCGATTCTTGACACAAAGCGAGCTTGGGCTCCAATGACGTCTATGGGGCATTAAACCCAATCTTCCTCCTACCACGTACTTCAGCTGTGAAATGTGTTTCCAGTTGTACCACCAGTTCGTTCGCATAATGAGGCACCAATTAAATGTACCGCAGCAGAACTGTGTCTGCAGGAAACCCAGAACATGTACACTCTCCTGATAATGCGCCACTCTTGTTGTGCTGTAGTCTTAGCCTGGAACGAAATGTGTGTCTTACTTTTGAAGTCCCATCATTCATGTACATGACTACTCTGCAATTCACATTTAAGTGCTTGACAGAGGATTCAGCGAACTACTTTCAGACTACATCTAGACCGTTCCACACCCTAATAGGACGAGGCCTGTACCAAAAGTAAGGTTCGCACTGAGCTACAGCCTCGAGGGAAGGTGCGAGGCTAAAACCGACAACAGTGCCGTACGCTGTGGTTCCCCTGCTCTCTCGCCCACCCGTCCCCGATATGCTACGTCGCTCAGTGTTGGCTTGGCAGGCGTCAGAGATGGAAGATGGAAGTGTTGATCGCTGCCGCCGCCAAGTGCGAGGTTCAAGCAGTAATCCGGTTTCTCCATGCAAGGAAATTACCGCCCGTGAAGATACATCGGCAACTAACTGAGGTTTATGGTGAAGAGTACATGTCCATCTAGCATGTCTGCAAATGGTGCACGGCTTTTGCTGAGGATCGTACGGAAGTTCACGATGAAGAATGGAGTGGAAGACCGCCGGTTTCGGATACGATTGTCCAGAAGATCAACAGTGAGCTGCTCAAAGATTGGAGGTTCACTGTCCGTGAACTTGTTGAACACATTCCTGAAGCCTCCCACGGCACAACTGAGAGAAGTTTTACAGAAACGTTGGATTATGGCAAGGTGTGTGCTCGGTGGGTCCCCCGTATGCTGACTGTGCTCGCAAGTTTCTTCAACAATGTGAGGCGGCAGGCAACAAGGAGAAGTTGATGGACTCTATCGTCATGGGAGATGGAACGTGGGTGTTTCATTACACCCCCGAAACAAAACACCAATCGTAAGTGGCGTCACTTTGGTTCACCGCCACCAAAGACATTCAAACAAATGAAGTTGGCAGGAAAGGTTATGGCGACTGTGCTCTGTGTTTTGGGATCGTAAGGGGTACTCCTCATCAATTTCATGCAATCTGGGACAACAATAAACTCAGAAAGATATTGTGGAACAGTGACCAAACTCCGGCGACCAATCAAGAATCGCCGGAGAGGACAACTGAAGGAGGGAGTAGCACTTTTTCAAGACAATGCTCCGCCCCATGTTGCTCGTCAAACACAGGAGCTTTCGAAGAAATTTGGGTGGACTGTTATCCCCCGTCCCCCATACAGCCCAGACCTAGCCCCAGCGATTATCATCTCTTCCCCAAGCTAAAGGAACACTTAGGTAGCAAACGCTTCAAGAGCGACGATGAAGTCTGCGCAGAGGTCATACACTTCATCAATAGGTTGGCAGGAGACTTCTTTGACTTAGGAATACAAATGCTGGAGCACAGTCTTCAAAAGTGTCGAAAAAAATAGAGACTACGTTGAAAAATAAACAAAAGTGTAAGCTTTTCAACAATGTATAAATTAATAGCAATAAACAATGTTTTCTATTTGTAAAAAATACGGGCACCTTACTTTTGGTACTACCCTCACAGCAGTGTTGAAAGAATGAACACCCAAGTATTCCAGTATGAAGTCTGATTTCTCTTATTTTATTCCAATAGTCATTTCTCCCTATGTAAGTGGGAGTCGACAGCAGGTTAACAGTGAGCAGAGGAGATGACCTCGACCTACCATATCAGGTTACACACTTGAGCTCCTGGGTCCCCCCTGCCCCCCTCCCGTTCTCGGGAATCACTGCAAATTGATCAAGATTACCTGGAGGAACGTTCCCCCAAACATCTCCTTAACATCTCCTCCCTGCACCTCCTCCTAGACAAAGGATGATTAAGCACCACCCCTCGTCCCACTCTTATCATCATTTCTTTTATGACTGGGGAACTTCAGTTCGTGTGGGTCACTCCGGAGCTGGGCATCATTGGGAGAGGTTGTAGGCTGTCTGTTTGTTAGTATTGTACAGTAGGGTGCCGTTACTCAGTGGGTTTATTAATATAAGAAATTGATTTTTATTTTTCACTTTATGTTCCTCAGTGCCTTCTGCCTAGCGGTGAGCTGCAGCGTCTGTCACGTTGCCCAGAACTGGATAGAACCACCGTGAAACTCACGTGTTGAACCATCAGCAGCTAAACCCACGTGTTTCTAACGAGGTAACGCTACCGAACTGCGCGTCTTACGACCTGACTGACCAATAGGGAGGCTTGGAGGTGGTCAAGTGAGGGCGGAACCGCGGCCAGATGCCGGGAGGGGACACGCCGTTCGCTCTCTTTTGCTGGCAGCTTCGAAACCGATCAGACGCCATCCCCACCTGCTCTCTTGGGCGGCTACCCATTCACTCTCGGCGGCTTCTCCAGGCCTGCCTTTCTTTACGGCATTAATGCTGCACACAGGTTTAAATATGTTTTATTCTTAACCTCAACAGGTGCCTACCGCTTTCCCCTCCTGGCCAATCCTGACGCATTAACAACTGGTGTCAGGCCACAGGTAAATTACGTTAACGTACCGTGCAAGACAAAACTCTACCATCTGGTGAGCAAGATGTATGAGACAGGTGAAATACCCTCAGACTTCAAGAAGAATATAATAATTACAATTCCAAAGAAAGCAGGTGTTGGCAGATGTGAAAATTACCGAACTATCAGTTTAATAAGTCACAGCTGCAAAATACTAACACGAATTCTTTACAGACGAATGGAAAAACTAGTAGAAGCCGACCTCGGGGAAGATCAGTTTGGATTCCGTAGAAATGTTGGAACACGTGAGGCAATACTGGCCCTACGACTTATCTTAGAAGGTATATTAAGGAAGGGCAAAACCTACGTTTCTAGCATTTGTAGACTTAGAGAAAGCTTTTGACAATGTTGACTGGAATACTCTCTTTCAAGTTCTGAAGGTGGCGGGGGTAAAATACAGGAAGCGAAAGGCTATTTACAATTTGTACAGAAACCAGATGGCAGTTATAAGAGTCAAGGGACATGAAAGGGAAGCAGTGGTTGGGAAGGGAGTGAGACAGGGTTGTAGTCTCTCCCCGATGTTATTCAATCTGTATACTGAGCAAGCAGTGAAGGAAACAAAAGAAAAATTCGGAGTAGGTATTAAAATCCAGAGAAGAAATAAATACTTTGAGGTTCGCCGATGACATCCTAATTCTGTCAGAGACAGCAAAGGACTCGGAAGAGCTGTTGAATGGAATGGATAGTGTCTTGAAAGGAGGATATAAGATGAACATCAACAAAAGCAAAACGAGGGACTGGCAATGGCAAGGAAAGCGTTTCTGAAGAAGAGGAATTTGTTAACATCGAGTATAGATTTAAGTGTCAGGAAGTCGTTTCTGAAAGTATTTGTGTGGAGTGTAGCCATGTATGGAAGTGAAACATGGACGATAAATAGTTTGGACAAGAAGAGAATAGAAGCTTTAGAAATGTAGTGCTACAGAAGAATAATGAAGATTAGATGGGTAGATCACTTGACTAATGAGGAGGTATTGAATAGGATTGGGGAGAAGAGAAGTTTGTGGCACAACTTGACCAGAAGAAGGGATCGGTTGGTAGGACATGTTCTGAGGCATCAAGGGATCACCAATTTAGTATTGGAGGGCAGCGTGGAGGGTAAAAATCGTAGAGGGAGACCAAGAGATGACTACACTAAGCAGATTCAGAAGGATGTAGGTTGCAGTAGGTACTGGGAGATGAACAAGCTTGCACAGGATAGAGTAGCATGGAGAGCTGCATCAAACCAGTCTCAGGACTGAAGACCACAACAAACAACAACCGTTCAAGAGTCTGTCTAGGAATTCTAGATTATTTTGATGCTGCAAGCACAGCATAACTATCTCTTAGGACACCTTACAGCTTCTCTCATCCTGTCTTCAGGTGGCATACCAGTATCGGCTTTCCTTTACCTGTTACAAACCCTTTGGTGAAACGCCAGAGAGGAAAGAGGATCAGCCTACAGAGCAATGACTGTAGCGATAGCGGGCACACTGGGCAGTTTGCCCACTGTTCCCTTATCGTCAGATAGCTACTGTGTCCCATACCCGTAATATCCAAACTTACTACATAGTAAAATTACAAGTTCATGTATGATCAGTCCTTCAATATCATTTCTGAACTTACTCTATCCATGCATACTGCTTTTGACTTCCCTGGACAATAAGTTACACCAGTAGAAATGTTTTAATTCATGGAAAAGTTGCAAGAAACGACGTTCAAACATATATATGCAGTGTTTTGCCTGATGTGCGGCGAGTGGGCATCTCCAAAAACCAATTGTTATCAACATATGAGCACCTTCCCTGGAAATGACGTTACCCTACGTCCAAATAATGATGTTTTATATAACGAATTGCTCACTATGATCCTTTGCTAACTGTAGCCCAGTCTCCCCTACGTATAGAATTTGCTGTGACATCTTTGATACGATGTGATGTCATTATTTCTGCCATCATATTCGTTGCTAACTCACACAGTTTGATGTCACACTCATCAGTAATTAAATAGAGACAGCAATGATAAATAAATCGTGTGCTTGCTGCACTGTGATTGACTGAGAGCATCATGACATCAATGCAATGTTAGTAGCAGTGGATGGGAACTCACGTAAGTAGATAAAATTTTGTTTTAGAAAAAATGTGGAAGAAATGTATAAATTGTGGGAAATACTGAAAAATTATGAAAATGAGGGAGCAATAGGTAAAACTGAAGGTTGAGAGTATTATATGTCCACCAGGCTGTGGTCTCTGCTGGTGCCTCGAATGACATAAATATTAAATTGTTCCTAGCAAATAGATATTAAGTGACATGCATCAATGTAATTTGTTATTAACAAATAGACATAGCCTACAACCTCTCCCTACATTACCCAGCTACAGAGCGATCCACACACACTCAAGTGTCCCAGTTTTAAAAGATGATGATAACAGCGTCAAGGGGCCAGGTGCTTGATCCTCATTGCTCATGAGGTGGGGGGAGGGGGTGTTGGAAGGGAACGAGAGGAAGCAGAGAACGGGGTGGGGGCTTCCCTGGGTGACACTGATCGATTCCTGGCGATTTCCTGTGTGTGTTGAGGGAGGGGGGGGGGGGAAGGGGGGAGGGGGGAATAAGGTAGCGGATTCCGTGTGTGTAACCTGACACTGTAAGTCCTTAGCAGTGTAACCTGACAATAAAGATAAATGACATCTCATATGCCAACAAAATATTTTCTGATTCGAAGGGGAAAAGTGGTGATTAAAATTTCGTGAATAGATCTCCCTGCATCGAAAAACAACTATGTTCTAATGATGGCCACATGAAATAGTGTATAATATCCGTGATATTATCTGTCCTATTTCGTGACGATGCAAAGCTAGCTGCCCTTCTTTGAACATTTTTAATATACTCTGTCAATCCTCTGCGGTAAGGGTTCCATACCATATAGCAGCAGCACTTCAGGAGAGCCGGAGAAGTGTCGTGTCTCTCCAGCGAATTCGTTGCAACTTCTAACAAGGAAACGTCACCAATTTGACTCGTAGACATAAGAGCCCGTTTCAAGGTATCAGCCCAAAAAATAGATCCCATGCGTAATTCTAATAGCGCAGAGCTATGACATTCTGAAAGTACAGCTTTTCAGCATGCCTGCTGACCGATTGTTTATCACTCACTTCACGCCACTACATTCGCCTGATTTCTGTTTGCAAAGTGTTGTACCTTGCTTTGTTCATTTTACCGAAGAGGGCGGTTTCTAACCTGTAGCTGATACCAAAGATCTCTTTCTTTCGAACATTTTTGTGTTGTGATTCACAAATGCACTGTGGAGGTGGAGGTAAACAAGTAGCGTAGCCCCATTTAGTTATTAACATCACTATTGTGCGTTACTTTCCTTGGATTGTAATTCTGATGCTGTTAAAACGGATTACACTGCAGGAGATGCGCTATTCTTCAATGTGATTGTCATGACTAAACAGTAAATCAAAATAATTAAATTAATTTCATAATAATTCTTCAAATAATTAAATTCATTTCATAATAATCCTTCAGTTACTTATGTTTATATATTTCTAGTTTGATTTTATTGTGAAAATAATATTGAATACATATGTAAGTGTTGATGACATATTACACACTCTTTTGCTGTTCCTGAACAAGATTTCAAAACACGTTCGGTAGGCATGACCCTTCCCCCTCTCCTCTTCGTTCGCCTTCATCATCACGTGACTAGCAGGGCTCTGGCTGCCACTCAGCTCTACAGGGTGATTCAGAAAGAAAGAACAGATTTAAATTGATTTTTACAGACAAACCATAAACTACAGAAACACACTGCGCACGTCACTCGATAAAGAAGAAAAAGTTTTGACACAACAGCGCTTTGGTTTGTTTGTTGTAACATCATAAGAGACATCATTTTGTTTGTTGGAATTTGCACGAAGTCATTCCATTGTTCAAGGGCAATGTGCAATTTCGTCGTCGGTTCAGCAAGAACACGCCTCTGCACAGGCAGAGTTGTGGCATACAAAATTACTGGAAGCTGGTTGCATATGCAGAGGGAAGAGCACGTCCGATGAAAATGTGGAGCATATCCGGGATGCGTTCACAAGGAGCCCCGATGAGTCCACAGGACGGGCATGCCAGGGGCTTCAAATTTCTCAAACAACGGTGCGGCGTTATCTGAAACGACGCCTGCATATAAAGCCTTACAAGTTGCAGTTACTGCAGCAATTGCGTCCTGGTTACCATAACAGAAGAACAAATTTTGCATTTCAATGCTCCAGGTTATGGCAGAAGACACTTTCCGAACAACTCCTCAATCGATGTTTCATCTGTCGCGTAATGTAATGCGCCGTAGCGTAAGCCTTTGGGGGCCACAAAATCCTGGTGTCATCGTCGAGAATGAAAGAGGCTCACCGAAAATGAAAGTGCGGTGGAAACTGTGACAGGAATGCCACCCCTGCACATGCTGAAAAATTGGTTGTTTCCTCAACTTCACGAAGAGTCCAATGACTTCATTTCTGTGTAGGCCTATGACGGCACCAAGCCTCACATTCGCCTTGGGGAGGAGCTTTAGGTTAACAACACTTTCCCACAACGTTGGATTGGGACAGGTGGACAATAGTATCTTGTTCATTGCTTTTGGTCCTCCAGGTCACAACACACCTTGCGATTTTTTTTATGTGGTGGTACACAAAAGACCCAGTATTTATCCCAGCTACGGCAGCTACTCTTCAAGATATGAGAAGTCGAATTGTTGAAGCTGTCGATTAAATGAACGCGAACCTGTTGATTTGTGTGTGGAATGAAATGGACTACAGTTTCGATGTTTCTCAAGCAACTCGTGGCGCTCATGTTCAAAAATGGTTCAAATGGCTCTGAGCACTATGGGACTTACCATCTGAGGTCATCTGTCCTCTAGAACTTAGAACTACTTAAACCTAACTAACCTAAGGACCACACACATCCATGCCAGAGGCAGGATTCGAACCTGCGATCGTAGCGGTCGCGCGGTTCCAGACTGAAGCGCCTAGAACCGCTCGGCAACATCGGCCTCGCTCATGTTCAGCGTACAGTATAGTGTATGTGGGAAAGTACAACTTTGAACCTTTCTCTATCCATAAAATGCGCAATTTGTTTCTATCTTTCATAATATGTCAGTAGTAAACAACTGAAAGATTTCTTTTCGAATCATCGTGTACAATACATCGTACTCGGGCATTAGGCAGCTGCAGAAGGGTGGAGCAACTGACAAACAACCGATGCGCTCGCGTGTTTAAAAGTTTTACTATCAACGGTGGTTCATGGTGTGGGTTCCTGTAGTCATGTCCTAGTTCATCAACCACGGGCAACGTATGAGTGGCCAAGTAAGTGGTCCCGACAGTCGGGATACCAGTTACTTTGGAATAAGGCTGGGCATCTCGGACATATTCTGAGTCGTGGTCACCTTTGTGCTCATACAGCAAAGACTACCATATCCACCGGTTAGTCCCTCAACCGTTAGGGGTAAAACCCAATGGGACTCTGGGCAAGTAAGGCTAGCAACCTGCTTCCCTGGCACTTTAAAACATGATGCTGGCAACAATCGGAGCAAAATGCCTCGGAACTTTGGAGGTGACGGAGTCCCACCTGTAACTGACATACCAGGGACTCCTAAGATACGACTTGGCAAACAAATGGTAATGAGATGGGGGGCTATTAATATCAGTGGGTGCTACTCTGGGAAGAAGGTAGAGCTGGCAGAGGCTGCAAGTAAGATGGGGCTGGACGTTTTAGCTGTTAGTGACATTCGGGTAAGGGGTGAGAAAGAAGAGGAAGTGGGAGAATACAAGGTCTACCTGTCAGGAGTCAAATCAGGAATAGCACAATGGGGTGTAAGGCTTTACATCAGGAAAGAAATGGAACCCAGCGCAGTTGCAATAAGGTAAGTAAACGAACGACTGATGTGGATAGATTTCACAGTGCCTAGCAAGAAAATTAGGATTGTGTCAGTATATTCGCATTGTGAAGGGACAGATCAAGATAAGATGGATAGTTTTTATGAGGCACTCAGTGATGTAGTTGTTAGAGTAAAGGACAAGGACAGTGTTCTGCTCATGGGTGATTTTAACGCAAGGATTGGAAATCGAACAGATGGGTATGAAAAGGTTATGGGTAAATTTGGAGAGGATATGGAGGCCAACAGGTACGGGAAGCAACTCTTGGATTTCTGTGCCAGTATGAGCTTAGCAATCACAAACTCCTTTTTTAAACATAAGAACATTCACCGGTATACTTGGGAAGGCAGGGGAACTAGATCTGTCATTGGCTATATAATAACAGATTAGGAATTTAGGAAGGCTGTGAGGGACACACGTGTATTCAGGAGATTGTTTGATGACACTGATCTCTGTTTAATCTGCAGTGAAATTGGTATTGTAAGGCCGAAAGTGCAGGAGGTCAGGTCCATATGTAGGAGGATAAGAGTGGAGGAACTTCAGGATAAGGAAATCAGGCACAAGTACATAACAGCGATCTCAGAAAGGTACAAGTTAGTTGAATGTAGTCAATTACAGTCATTGGAAAAGGAATGGACAAGGTACAGGGACACAGTACTAGAAGTGGCTAAAGAATGTCTTGGAACAGTAGTGTATAAAAGTAGGATGAAGCAAACAGCTTGGTGGAATGACACAGTCAAGGCAGCCTGTAAAAGGAAAAAGAAGGCGTATCAAAAATGGTTACATACTAGAACTCAGGTAGACAGAGAAAGTTATGTTGATGAAATAAACAAAGCCAAACAGATAACTGCAGCAGCCAAGAAGAAATCTTGGTAAGACTTTGGAAACAGGTTGGAGACTTTGGGTCAAGCTGCTGGAAAACCATTCTGGAGTGTAATTAACAGTCTTCGAAAGGGAGATAAGAAGGAAATGACAAGTATTTTGGACAGGTCAGGAAAACTGCTGGTGAATACGGTGGATGCTTTTGGCAGATGGAGGGAATATTTTGAAGAGTTGCTCAATGTAGGTGAAAATACGATCAGCAATGTTTCAGATTTCGAGGTAGAATGGGATAAGAATGATGATGGTCAATAGATTGCAGTGCAATAAAGCAGCTGGGGTGGATGAAATTAAGTCGGAACTCATCAAATACAGTGGAATGTCAGGTCTTTAATGGCTACACAGGATTATTGAAATGGCCTGGGAGTCGGGACAGGTTCCATCAGACTGGACAAAAGCAGTAATCACACCAATCTTTAAACATGGAAACAGAAAAGATTGTAACAACTACAGAGGTATCTCTTTAATCAGCGTTGTGGGTAAAACATTCTCAGGTGTTGTTGAAAGGAAAGTGCGAGTATTAGTTGAGGACCAATTGGATGAAAATCAGTGTGGGTTTAGGCCTCTTAGAGCTTGTCAGGACCAGATCTTTAGCTTACGGCAAATAGTGGAGAAGTGTTATGAGTGGAACAGGGAATTGTATCTATGCTTTATAGATCTAGAAAAGGCATATGACCGTGTTCCTCGGAGGAAGTTATTGTAAGTTCTACGAGATTATGGAATAGGAGGCAAAATTTTGCAAGCAATTAAAGGTCTTTACATGGATAGTCAGGCAGCAGTTAGAGGTGACGGTAAATTGAGTTCATGGTTCAGAGTAGTTTCAAGGGTAAGACAAGGCTGCAACCTGTCTCCACTGTTGTTCATATTATTTATGAATCATATATTGAAAACAATAGACTGGCTGGGTGAGATTAAGATATGTGAACACAAAATAAGCAGTCTTGCATATGCGGATGACTTAGTTGTGATGGCAGATTCGATTGAAAGTTTGCAAAGTAATATTTCAGAGCTAGATCAGAAATGTAAGGACTATGGTATGAAGATTAGCATCTCCAAAACGAAAGTAATATCAGTGGGAAAGAAATATAAACGGATTGAGTGCCAAATAGGAGGAATAAAGTTAGAACAGGTGGACGGTTTCAAGTACTTAGGATGCATATTCTCACAGGACGGCAATATAGTGAAAGAACTGGAAGCGAGGTGTAGCAAAGCTAATGCAGTGAGCGCTCATCTACGATCTACTCTCTTCTGCAAGAAGGAAGTTAGTACCACGACTAAGTTATCTATGCACCATTCAATCTTTCGACCAACTTTGTTGTATGGGAGCGAAAGCTGGCTGGATTCAGGTTACCTTATCAACAAGGTTGAGGTTACGGATATGAAAGTAGCTAGGATGATTGCAGGTACTAGTAGATGGGAACAATGGCAGGAGGGTGTTCACAATGAGGAAATCAAAGAAAAACTGGGAATGAACTCTATAGATGTAGCAGTCAGGGCGAACAGGCTCAGTTGGTGGGGTCATGTTACACGCATGGGAGAAGCAAGGTTACCCAAGAGACTCACGGGTTTAGCAGTAGAGGGTAGGAGGAGTCGGGGCAGACCAAGGAGAAGGTATCTGGATTCGGTTAAGAATGATTTTGAAGTAATAGGTTTAACATCAGAAGAGGCACCAATGTTAGCACTAAATAGTGGATCATGGAGGAATTTTATAAGGAGGGCTATGCTCCAGACTGAACGCTGAAAGGCATAATCAATCTTAAATGATGATGATGATGATAATTATAACTTTCAGAACGTTATAAAAGCATATAATCAGAGTTATGGCCCAAAGTTTCGAGCGAGAATGATTGCTGCCGCCGATAGCTTGCACGTGTACTAATTTCTCCCTAAAATATTAGGTCAAGTTGCTGATGTTTTCTTGTAATTATTATTCCTATAAAACACAGTTTTTAGCTGGCTTTACTCACGAAATTTTCTGTCTGATGATAGCTATTTAAACCGACAGTAACTGTAATTACTTAAGGTGCTGCAGTCATGGACTGTGCGGCTGGTCCCGGCGGAGGTTCGAGTCCTCCCTCGGGCTTGGGTGTGTGTGTTTGCCCTTAGGATAATTTAGGTTAAGTAGTGTGTAAGCTTAGGGACTGATGACCTTAGCAGTTAAGTCCCAAAAGCTTTAACACACACACACACACACACACACACACACACACACACACACACACACACACAAACACACACTGTAATTGCTAGTCATTTAGTTGTTTAGACAACTTACAAATTTGTAAGAATTATTGTGTAACAGAATTCTAACGTGTTTCTTAGAGCTTGTACAGTACAAATAACGTCTTCTTTCGATGAAACTTGCCTACCATTATCGTTATCAAGGTCCTGTCTTAGCCCTTAGTTTGTAAATCTGGCGGGCTTTTAATTGTAATTGGATGAAACATTATGTTCACAGTTAAACATTATATTTGCTATGGTATTATTCGGTGAATCAGTCTAACACATTGGGAGAAAATTAGAAAATTTTAGCTAGAAATATTATCTTAAAATCTCGGGCCTCTGCTAGACGTTTATAACGTCTAACGTTACGTGTACGTATGACACATTTAATGGACTAAGTCGTATCAAGTGAAAGCACGTAATCATATGCAAAACATCAACGGTTCTGAGACCAAGTTAAATGAAGTCAAGAAATTAAGCATTCAACCATCATAAGGATCAATACAATCGTTGGGTGGGCTTTTAATACTGTCAAGAGCAATTGGAAAACAGATATCCAGTGTGCGAGAAAAATAACGGTATATTCCCATGGCAAATGAAATAAAAAATAGAGGAAGGTCCCATGGAGGATGAGGTCATTAGGGGACGAGCACATGCTTGAGATGGAAAAGGGTAAGGAACGATATTTTCTGTACTCTTTTAAATGAAATATCCTGAGGTTCGCCTTAGCCAAAACAGAGCCAACACGAAAAACCTAAATACGGATAACAGGAAAAGATATGAACAGCTGTCCTATCTAAGACGACTCGCTCGGTATGATGAAATTCCAATGTCTGATCAAAAATATCTGGACACCCCTATGTAACACCGCGTGGACCGCTAGATGTCACAGGAGGCGGACCCGCTAGTATAAAAGGAGGCGGGGCTATTGTGTAGTCAGCAAAGAAGCACTAACCACGCAATGGGTCGGTCGGAGGGCGCAGTGATCTCTAGCGTGGAATAGTAACTGGATGTCGCCTGAGTAAGAAGCCATCAGGGACATTTAAGCCCTTCTAAAGTTGCTGCCCAAGTCGATTGTTGGTGATTGATGGTGAAATGGAAACATCAAATAACACAGATAAACTAATACCAGCACACTTCATGTGCTGTCTGACGGAAATAGTCGAGCATGGCGGAGAGTAGTTGTAAAAAAATTCCTTATAATCAGCAGACGGAACTGCCCATGAGTTCCAAAATACTACCAGCAGTCCAGCCAGCACAAAGGCTGTTCATAAGTAGTTGAAAAAGAATGGGGTGTGATGATAAAGCAGCTCCTCGTCAGTTACACATTTCTGAAGTAAATGCTAGTCGATGCTTGAGGTTTGTGTTTGACGAATGCCTACAGAACATTACCTGCTATCATGTATAGTGGCAGCAATGAGGTACAGAGGAGGCGGTTTTATGGTACAGTGGTGTTTTTCCTGGCTAGGGTGTGGTTCCCTTCCTGTGCTTAAGAAAAAGCTAAAGGGGAAAGGACATGAACACATTTTACAACTTCGTGTACTGTGTAACAGTTCGGAGACGATGATTGGACTCTGAGCACTATGGGACTTAACATCTATGGTCATCAGCCCCTAGAACTTTGAACTATTTAAACCTAACTAACCTAAGGATATAACACAACACCCAGTCATCACGACGCAGAGAAAATCCCTGGCGCCGCTGGGAATCGAACCCGGGAACCCGGGTGCGGGAAGCGAGAACGCTACCGCACGGCGATGATTGTATCACTATGGCAATGCCTCCTGTCAGAAAGCAGCATCTGTGAAGCAATGATTTGTGGACAAACACACTCCTGAAATGAACTGGTCTGTCCGTGCCCTACCTGGATCCAATGGAACACCTCTGAGATAAGTTAGAACGTCGACTTCGCTCCAGACTCCAGCGTCCAACATCAGACCCTTCTCTGTTTTGGGCTCTCGAGGAAGAATGGGCTGCCATTCCTGTACAGACATTCAGACACCTCACTGAAAGTGTCCCAGCAGACTTCAAGTTGTCATAATGACCATGGATGGTCATACTGCACATTAACGTCCAGAAATAAGTGTCTGAATACTTTTGATCATATAGTGTATGTTTCCGTGTGTACCGTGGTATGAGTAGTGCTAACGTTACTGTAGCAAATGTATCAGCCGATGGCCGGGTGCTGGTGCAGGTGGAAAGCCGACGACCGAAGCGGCGCCGGCTGTGCCTGTGGCGGCGTCGGAAGCCGGCGGCGCCCACGACGCCGACGCTCACCGACCTGCCCCACGAGATGCTGTGCGCCGTGCTGTCGCGCATGCCGGCGCACGACGTCGCCGTCGCCAGGGCCGCCTGCTCACGGCTCAAGGTCAGTTACAGATGGCAAAACTTTTTCAAGTATCGATACGTCGCCTTCCGACAAATTGACTGAGTCTTATCGATATCAACGGCCTTACCGCAGTGGTAACACCGGTTCCCGTCAGATCACCGAAGTACTGTCGGGCTCGGATAGCACGCGGATGGGTGACCGTCCGCTTTTGCCATGCGCTGTGGGCAAGCGGGGTGCACTCAGACGTTGTCAGGTAAATTGAGGAGCTACGTGACTGAATAGTAGCGGCTCCGATTGCGGAAACTGGCAAAGGCCGGGAGAGCGTTGTGCTGACCACATGTCCCTCCAATCCGATTCCAGTAATACCTATAGGTTCAAGTTGACATGGCGATCGGTTAGTACCGTTATGGTCTTGCGAGACCTGTTCTGACGGAGTTAGTTTATCGATGCTAAAGGTATACGGAGTGGTCATAAACAGTCTGAAAACCTGGTAATGACGTTTCGGGGTAGGTTGCTGTGAGAAATAATGGTTAACGAAAAAACTGGACACGTTGCGACGTTTCCGATTTAATTAGCATTGAAGTTAGCCAGTCAGGTCGTTTCACGCACAAATTCAAGCGGCCCGCCAGGGACAGTGCTGATAAACGTGTTCTACGTTTAGTTACCTAAAACCAAACAAGAGGGCGATACAAATTTTTACATGGGATGCTAGTAAGGGTCAAACCCGAGTCAAAGGCTGAGCAGTCTCTTGCGCTATCATCTATGCTACTGACACTTATTGTATCTGGCGGGCCGCTTTAATTTGTGTGTGCAGTGGCCTGATTGATTAACTTCAATGCTAATTAACTCGGAAACGGTGGAACGTACGATTTTTGTTAACAGTTATTTGTCAGCATAGCCTACCTTGCAACACCCTTACAAGGTTTTCAGACTGTTTCTGACCGCCTTCTTTGCAGGCTGATTCCGTGATGATATTATATAGTTTCGGGGATGATGGAGAAGGGTAAAGGTATCAATTTGGCGTAAGGCACCCAGCTCCGGAAATGACCGAGTAGTAAGTTATAAACGAAATCGTCCTGATACCTCTGACAGTAAAATACTTGTATCGGTATTGTTGTTGCTAACACTGTATGGTAGCCAACTTCAAGGTGTGGTAGTATGGACCAAAACAATAAAAATATGTCAAGTAAACATGAGGTCTAAAGTGCAGACCTGTGGACGCTTGTTCATCTTCGCTACTCTGAAAAATATCTCTTCTACTGAACTCTGGAAGTTAACCTATCACATCAGTACCAGTACATGTATTCCATTGTAAGAAGTATCAGAACGTTTTCCCGCCAGTTCGAATCCTCCCTCGGGCATGGATGTCTGCATTGTTATTAGCATAAGTTAGAGTTAGTTTAAGTAGTGTGTAAGTCTAGGGACCGAAGACCTCAGCAGTTTGTTCCCTTAGGAATTCACACATACATTCTGCAGGGCTACTGTCGCACAACCACCGTTCTTGTAAAAGAGATTTACCAGCCGTGCGCGATCCTTCATGAAGAAAGTCATGGTGGGCGTCTCGGATTCAAACTGTGAAACAGCCGTGAGCCGCACGTCTGTTGGTGTACATAATCTGACGCGTGCAGTGCCATCTATTGGTCAAATTTCCGTTAAATTTTTTGTTCCATGACGTTTCCCCTTGTCTCACAAGGGAACCTCCCCATCACAACCCCCTCAGATTTAGTTATAAGTTGGCGCTGTGGATAGGCCTTGAAAAACTGAACACAGATTAATCGAGAAAACAGGAAGAAGTTATTTGGAACTATGAAAAAAAAGCAAAATATACAAACTGAGTAGTCCATGCGCAAGATAGGCAAAATCAAGGTTAATATGAGCCTAGGAGCGCCGTGGTCCCGTGAGCAGCTGCGGAACGAGAAGTCCTTGGTTCAAGTCCTCCCTCGAGTGAAAACTTCGATTTCTTATTTTCAGACAGATATCAAAGTTTAGGCACTCACACATAATCAACTTCGCTCTCCAAAATTCTAGGGAATGTTCAGATTTGCTTGGACATATGCAGCATTTGACGGGCTGCGCATGGAAAAATTTGAAAACCTTAAAAACATGTGTTTTGACAGAGCACAGGGAAAACTGTGCGACCGTGAAACTGTTGCATTCATTTGTTCCAGTTTATGTGACGAACTCTTATGTTTTCATCATTTTTTTGGGGGTGATTATCACATCCACAAGAAAACCTAAATCGGGCAAGGTAGAAGAATCTTTTTACCCATTCGCCAAGTGTACAAGTTAGGTGGGTCGACAACAGGTTCCTGTTCCGTCACCAGTGTCTTATAGAATATATCAGACGTGTTTTCCTGTTGAGGAATCGGTTGACCTATGACCTTGCGATGAAATGTTTTAGGTTCCCATTGGAGAGGGACGTCCTTTCGTCTACTAATCGCACAGTTTTGCGGTGCAGTCGCAAAACACAGACACTAAACTTATTACAGTGAACAGAGACGTCAATGAACGAACGGACAGATCATAACTTTGCGAAAATAAAGAAAGTAAACTTTTCACTCGAGGGAAGACTTGAACTAAGGACCTCTCGTTTCGCAGCTGCTCACGCTAACCACGGGACCACGATGCTCCTGAGCTCAAACCGTCCTTGATGTTGCCTACTCAGTTTGTATATTTTGCTTATTTTTTCATAGTTCCACACAACTTCTTCCTGTTTTCTCGATTGATCCGTGTTCACTTTTTCAAGGCCTATCCACTGTGCCAACTTATAACTGAATCTGAAGGGGGTGTAATGGGGAGGTTCCCTTGTCAGTAAGATGATGTTCTAATTTGAGCACTGGTTGTTTTTTGAAAGGGCTTTGAAACTGGAACTTTAATTACAGAAGCGTTGTACATGATGCATGTGTAATTTTTATTCCAAGGAAGAATTAGACGGACATCTAGTTGACTGTGCCCAGCTTAAATCAGTCTCAATGTAATACCTACTGGCAAAAACAAGTTTGTGAAATTTACAAAACTTGTTAATAAAGTGAAACTGCCTTTATTGGTTTACACTGATACAGAATGCATATTAGAATCAGTCGCTGGTTGCAGTTGTTGTAAAGATTCTGGTTCGCATTTCAGTCAGGCACTTTAGCATAGACCATTCAGTGTCGTTTATTCCACAGGGTGGAGAAAAACTGTAACGAAATTTTAACCCTGGATAGCTGATGCCAGTAGGAACCCAAATTACTAATGTGGTGTAGGTCGACAACGCACAAATGTTAAACTAGGGAAACTTGGCGCCACGTGCTCCGACTGGCCGCGGGATAGCCCTGTTGCCGGATGCTCTGGACAATGTATGACCGCTATTGCTTTGCCTGCCGAAAATCACGATGTATCGGAGGCGGCCCGCTCGCTCGGAGGTAGCGCGCCAGCCTTCCACTCTGGGGGCCTGGGGGCGAATCCGCCGGCATTCCGACACATCCATTGTAGTTTCGTGATAAAATGTAGCGGGGAAAAACTCGTCAAAAGGTGTTAGTTCGCGTACAGAAAGTCTTTTACAATTTGTGTCTGCCCAGAAAAGGGCCTTTTTTGTAGCTAAGACATTGTTTACTTAAAGCAGGTGCTCGAACTGGTGACCCTCTGAAGCGACACAAGACTGGTAACGTCGAACTCTTTCAAAGATCCCTGGCATTGCCCTGATGTGATTGGCGGTATCTTGAATGCGATCCGTTAATTCCTCTTCGTTTCTTGGTGGTTCGCGTCCTGGTGGGTGAACAAGAACCTTGAAGAATCCCCACAGGAAAAATCCCGGTGGCGTGAGGTGGTAATCGCGTGGGCCATGTCCTACGAGCACCTCTGCCACTTACCCGGCCGTCCAAGAGTTCATTTAAGTATCCGCCCACAGCACGACTGTTATGTGCGGGCGCTCCATCATGCTGCAACCACATGCGTAGCCGTACGTCCAGGGGAACATCTCCCAGCAGGCTGGGTAGAGTTCCTTGCAAAAAGTGAAGGTCATTTGCCCCGGTAAGTCGAGGAGATAGACGGACCAGCCCAATAAGATGGTCACCCACAATGTCTGCCCAAATGTTGAGCGAAAGTCGTTCCTGGTGTCCGTGGACGTACGTGACGTGAGGATTTCCCCTTGCCGAGTAATGAATGTTTCGAGTGTTGTAAAGACCATTCCGATGGAAGGTGCACTCGTTGGTAAACAACAAATTGGCGGGGAAGTCGGTATCTCGTGCAACAAGTCGCAGAAACCACCGGCAAAACCCTAGCCTGTGTTCGTCGTCCGCCACAGGATTTAGGTCTTCAACAGGGTGGAAACTAAATGGATGCTGGTCATCATCCATCAAAACCTCCCAGACTAACCGATGAGTGACCCTCATGTCGTGTCCAACTGCTCGAGTACTTGTTGTAGGTGCTTCCTCGAAGCGCTCGAGAGAAGTCTCTTCAAATGCAGCATCCCGTCGTGTTTGAGGTTCCAACATCACCATGATATCCCACTAACGAGCCCGTTTCGCCAAGTTGTCAGTGAATTGTTGTAAACATCTGCGGGTGTGGGTGGCATCTTGCTATGTACCGTTCCTCATACAACCGTCGAGCTACATGCGCATTACCGTCTGCTAGTCCATAAACAAAAGCCATATCTCGTTGTTCTTCAAACGAATACTGTGCCGCTATGTTTACTGTATGACTAAATCGCAGGCGACGTGTGTGTGCTCCGAAGTGAAGCTTACGTGTGAGTGCCTCTGACGTGAGGTGGAGACAAACAGCAAGACCTATTCGACACGTGTGCTTATCACGTTGGGGCGGTGACGGGGCGAGGGGCGTTTGTATGTGTGAACCGACAACCATATCGCTTCCCGCCAACAGACGAACGGCAACAGGGCAATCCCACGGCCAATCAGAGCGCGTGGCGCCATGTTCCCATAGTTCAGGAATGGTGCGTTGTCGAGCTGCACAGCATTAGTAATTTTGGTTCCTACTGGCATAAACTATCCAGGGTTAAAATTTCGTGACACAGTTTTTCTCCACCCTGTATACACTGCAGGTGTAACCAGGAATATTCGTGGTTTGAATCATACAGAGGCAACTATTGTGTGGAGCAGTGTACTAAACAGCTCTGTAAAATCGCTGATACCGTGAACGGCTTTTTATTGTAAACTAAAACTATGATATTCGTCCCCGAATAAGAATCAGCATTTTGCTCCGCAAAAGTCTGTAACATTTGCGCGATACCTTTTCAGGAAGACAGTGTGGAGGACTGGGATATTGTCATTTCACCGGTGTGTACCGAGGTGCAGCACATCCCAGCTGCCATGCGAATTATAGGTATCATTGTACTGTGCCCTTTGTTTTCCGAGCAATCTGCCCATCTAAGCAGTTACAATGGGCATATCTTGGAGGAGGAGGAGATTACTGTTTAACGTCCCGTCGACAACGAGGTCATTAGAGAGGAGCACAAGCTCGGATTAGGGAAGGATGGGGAAGAAAATCGGCCGTGCCCTTTCAAAGGAACCATCCCGGCATTTGTCTGGAGTGATCTAGGGAAATCACGGAAAACCTAAATCAAGATGGCCGGACGCGGGATTGAACCGTCGTCCTCCCGAATGCGGGCATATCTTGGTCGCAAACCCTTTGTGAACAAAAGACAACAGATCACGGTGAAGAAATTATGTTGAATGCATGTCGTGTTTCTGTTATACCATCGAATATTGTTCCAGTGATGCATCAGAAGAAGAGATGCAACATAAATTTCCGATTTATTGATTCACTAAATTTTCTGACTGCTCAGTCGAAAAGTGTGCATCTTAACTGAATGTAGAAGAACTCGAGACAATCAGGACGTATTTTCCAATGATCATAAGTTTAGTTAGCCAGAAGGGAATTTTCCCATGGGAACATGTAACCAAGGAATCGATTCGACTGAAAGGTCCCCTGCCTTCAGTGAAAAGGTTTTGAAGTCTATTAAAAGGTGTAACGATAACAGAGGTGTGCACTATATGGAATGCGTTCAGTTGCGAGACACTCGGAGAATACTGTGAGTTCGGTTTAAAAATTCATGAGGTGCTCTTTACCAATGAAAAAAGCTTTGGCGGTCTTTGCCTTAAGACATATAAACTGGACCCTGCACATTATATTACCCAACCTGGTTTCGAATATGATGCTCTTCTGAAAATTACCGAAGAGGAGTTGAAGCTAATAACCGGTGTAGAACAACTTCAGTTAGTGAAACGAGGCATCAGAATGGGGATTGTTCACTGATCCTGCACACATGCAGTTGCCTGCAATAGATTAATGCCCGATTATGATGAAGAAATAGATGAATGTTTCGTCATACACCTTGATGTGAATAACTTATACAGCTGGGTGATGCTGCAACATCTTCTCGTACCTAACTTTGGACGACTTCCTTTTAGACAGCATAAAAATTTTAATGTTGGAAAGTACCAGACGATTCGAACACAGAGTACACATTTGAGATAGATATCGAATTGAAGTAGTCACGATCTTCTTTCAGATTTATCCTTATGTCCAGAAAAAATGGTGCCATCATCAGAAAACAAAAAATCAAAGAAATTGTTTTTGTCCTTCAATGACAGAAAAGATTATGTCATTCATTACAGAAATTGGAAACAACGTGTGAAAAATAAATTGGTATCAAAAAAGATTCATCGAATCTTATCGTTTAGTCAAGTTCTCTGAATGACGCTATACAAAAAGATTAGTACACAATATCGCATAAGTAAACGGAATGACATTCAGGAAAATTTCTTCATACTCTTGAACAATGAGGTATTCGGCAAAAGCATGCAAAAGATGTGGGACATCAGACTTACAGCACTGTGGGAGAGCAGTTTTGGGGCAATTTCATTAATTGCCACATCTAATTTCCGAAAATCGGTCATTTTTATTCAAAATCTTGTCGACATTGAATTTCCCAACTAAACGTTATTTTCCACAAACCAAATGGCGATTTTTTGATATTTCGAAATCGTTCCTTTTCTCTTTCTATTATGGATACATACTGAACAAATTTCCGCCAAACTGAGCGAAAATGTGCTACACAGGCACTGAGAGCCTCACAAACCACAACGAGACTATCAATCTCTATGAGGGTCACAGGAGTGATGTGCGTAAGAGATTTGATATTTCGTGATTCTCAGCGAATAATAGACATAATATTCCGCTGGTGAATAAAAAGATGATTGGCTTGATGAAAGACGAACTGAATAGGGAGTCCACTGTAGAAGTTATGGGCATGCATTCAAAAATGTATGCGGTTGAGACCGGGTCTGCGCACGTATCGTGCAAGAGATGTAAAACTATCGTCTGCAGATAGGAGCACCTTCGAAGCAACATGTTGTTTCGCCTATTAAACAACTTCAAGTCTCTTGATCTCCTCATGATGAAAAAAGACATGTACTTCCAAATAAAGTAAATACTCTGGCCTCAGTACATAACCGCAACAAAAATGATGGTAGATGTAAATAAATGGTTTTTTCATTGAAAAAACGTAAATACTTGAAAAAAGACGATTGTCTATAATGCAAATGCCCAATAGATTTTTATTGTGAAAAAGTAAATACTTCAAAAATGTTATGTGAAAATTATAAAAATGTAAATAACCAAACAATAAGAGAAATATTGTTTGAAAAGACAATCTGTTTATAATCAATTTTATATGTAGCGTACGTTTTCTGTTTAATTTTCTTTTCTACTCTCTCTACACTTAGTCCTTTTCACACAACGTTAGTGAGGCATGTGCCTCTCAGCTGGACTGCATCTTATCGGGGTAGGTGAGACGTGCAGAGAGGTCTCCTCTCTCTCACTGCCTCGCAACAGCAACAGTGCGCTGCTCTGGCGTGCATGTGAGTAGTAACTACGAAAAAGCTGGAGAGGTCAGGGTATTTACGCTTTTTAGCAAAAAGATGCGAGAGATGACATTTAATAACGAGACGTAGCTGAATAGACGAGCACAAACACATTTGAAAGATAACATTTAGTGATAAATTTAAATGAAAAGAGATTTCTGAAGATACTTTCTTGGGAAATTTTTGCAATTTCTAGGCAAACTGACAAGAACTCATTACTGATCACATGTATGTTTAAGGAGTACTGTATAACTGATGTTCACTTAAGAGCCAAAGAAACTGGTACACCTGTCTAATATCGTGTAAGGCCCCCGCGAGGACGCAGAAGGTCCGCAGCACGATGTGGCATCGCCTCGACTAATGTCTGGAGTAGCGCTGGAGGAAATTGACACCATGAATCCTGCAGGGCTGTCCATAAATCCGTAGAAGTATGAGGGGGTGGAGTTCTACTCTGAATCGTACGTAGCAAGGCATCCCAGATATGCTCAATAATGTTCTTGTCTTCGGAGTCTGGTGGCCAGCAGAAGTGTTTAAACTTAGAAGAATGTTCCTGGAGCCACTCTGCAGCATTTCTGTACTTGTGGAGGTGTCGCATTGTCCTGGTGAATATGCCCAAGTCTGTCGGAATGCACAATGGGTATGAATGGATACAGGTGATCACCTGTCAGAGTCGTATCTAGAGTATCGGGGGTCCCATATCACTCGAAGTGCACACGCCTCACACCATTATGGAGACTCCACCAGCTTGAACAGTCCCTTGCTGACATGCAGGATCCAAAAATTCATGAAGTTTTCTCCATACCGTACAATCCATCCGCTCGATACAATTTGAAACCATACTCGTCCAACCGGGCAACATGTTTCCAGTCTTCAACAATCCAATGTGAGGCGTGAAGCTTTGTTTCGTGCAGTCATCAAGGGTACACGAGTGGGCTTTCGGCTCCGAAAGCCCATATCGATGATGTTTCGTTGGAAGGTTCGCACGCTGACACCTGCTGATGGCCCAGCATTGAAATCTACAGCATTTGCGGAAGAGTTGCCCTTCTGTCGCATTGATCGATTCTCTTCCGTCGTCTTTGGTCCCGTTCTTGCAGGATCTTTTCCCAGTTGCAGCGATGTGGGAGATTTGAAATTTTATGGGATTCCTGATATTCACAGTACATTAATGAGATGGCCGTACTGGAAAATCAGCACTTCATCGCTACCTCAGAGATACCATGTCCCATCGCTCGTGCGCCGACTATGGTTCACATGGCTCTGAGCACTATGGGACTTAACATCTGAGGTCATCAATCCCCTAAAACTTAGAACTGCTTAAACCTAACTAACCTAAGGACATCACACACATCCATGCCCGAGGCAGGATTCGAATCTGCGACAGTAGCGGTCACGCGGTTCCAGACTGAAGCGCCTAGAACCGCTCGGCCACACCGGCCGGCGCGCAGACTATAATACCACGTTCAAACTCACTTAAATTTTGATAACTTGTGTTGCAGCAGCAGTAACTGATGTAACAACTACGCCAGGGGCTCTATTCTGTATCTTTCCGCCATTTTGCCGATCGGTTCGGTACGCGAGGGCATCGAATGGTCTTGTTTTCGAAGGAGGGCCCCAACATTATTCTATAAACATTTCGGAAGCGATGCCGAACGATTCTAGCGAACCGAAGCTCTGTTGTCGGTTCTCCTTCCGCCAAACAATCAAAAGCTATCTGCCTTAGATCCGCACATGCTCACTGCAGCGCCACAGCGGCACGAATCCAAAGCCGCAAGCAGCCGAACAGGCACGCTGTTCTTCACAGTACCAAAAGTGTGGTTTCAGTACGTAATACTGCTCAAACTTCGCTGACCAAGTGCTTTCATGAATGCAAGATGATGACAGGATATCGAATCTGTTCTGGAAACTGTTATAAATGTCACATTATCTCATATTATTCTCATTCCCATTGACGTCTTGTTTTGGATTTTAAGTTTCAGAATACGAGTTAGGAATGGAGTGTAGTACCACATTGTACAAATACATCTATAAAAACACCCGAAAAATTCATAATTTTTTCTGTTTTTCGTCGTTCCTTCGTTGTTTCAAAATTCATGCAACCTATTGAAGGCAGTTTGTTTATTGTTTCACAAATAAAAGAAGCGAAACGTGTATGCCAATAAACAAACTGCCTTCAATTAGTTGCATAGACAGACATACCTCCATGAAACCGAAAAATTGTTTAAAAGAGTGTCAAAGAATAAGAAGAAGCATAGGCGAGTGTAGCTATCGACGTACTTTGTTGTTTATAACATGTATCTAACGAATCAAACTGTTTCATATATGATGGTGCAGTCGAAAAATATTATGGCGAGGATCTTTCATCTCTGTCAACTATTGTTAAGGATTCGACCGCAGATAAATACTTGTAACAAGCAAGAGTATAAAGACAATTGCTGCTAGTTTAATTCGCAGTAATTTAAGTTGTGATCTTAGTTTATTGTCTGGCCACACACTCGGAAATCATTATATATTCAGAAAAAATGGTAAATTATTTGTGAGAAGAAAAAAATGACACTGTCAGTTGTTTCACACACAGCAATTTCATCTTTCATTTCTTAAACAAATGGAAGTCACGAAATCGAATATACTCCTCACTGAGAAAGCGCGCTCTTACATTTAAATAACAACGAATATTTCAGAAAAATACTTTACTTTGATATTAGGGAAGTATCAGAATGTGTTACAAACACGAAGAGGAAAAAAAAAAATATTTTTGTTCCCAGCGGCCTTTGACACCGCAGTTCATACCTGCTTGGGTACTATGTAATTCCAGTTCAGAGGCAGGCTGATTTCGTTGTTACGTGTAACTTGTGTTTATTGAACTTAAGGAAGAACTCTACGAACTTGTGCATCAACCCAATACATAACACTGACGTAAAATTCAAACCACTTCAAGACCAAAGATATGTATTATATACGCAAAAATGGAATCTGTGTGCTTAAAAATTGTGTTCTTTGTGTGTAAGACGTAAATACATGAAGTTTTGGAAGGTTTCCTCTAACAGGCTTCATAAAATTCTTATCCATTGTAACTTAAAAGTCTTAAACGTGTTTCGATAATTAATAAGCAAACCATTTGCGGAAAAAAGTATGCAAAGTGACTAGCAATTTCAGCTAACTCTCTTGTGAAATACGTAAGCAGAGCCGACCTTTTCAAATTTAATGATTTTTTAAACACTTAATTACGAAAAAATAACAGATGCTTTCTGAGAATATTGACCAAAACTGTTTTTTTGATGTTACAATCATTCACAGTAACAACAATACAAACCATATTTCTAACAAAGGAAAACAGTCTATTATGAACTCACTTTCCACCTGGATGCATCCTGTTGATCATTAAATCCAAAGCTAAGACCGCTCAATACCTCTAAAAATAACAAATTCTAGGTGTAAAAAAGTCCCGCCAAACCGAATGAGTGGACCATACCGAAACCTAAAACCTCTCGGTACAGCTGTCGAAAAATCGGCAGAAGAACCGAGCGGTAGCAGGTCTCAGAAGCTTACAGAACAGCAACTTTGTATAAAGAACCGAAAATGGCGTCACTACCGAGGCTAACCTACTGCACTGATCGGTTTGAACTATGCAGAATAGGGCTCCAGACACTTGTTATCTTACGTAGGCGTTGCCGAACGGAGCGCCGTATTCTGTCTGTTTACATATCTGTATTTGAATATGCATGCCTATATCAATTTCTTTGGCGCTTCAGTGAATGATATACAGAGAGGCGTGTGTGCGCATGTCGTTTTACGTATATAATGAATATGTTTTGACAATGGAATCATTTTAATGTCAAACTAGAGGTACACATACGTATGTTAGGTAAATAACGTATTACTTTGTCCTTGGCGTAACTTTAATAGTAAGTCAGAGTAAACAGAGAGAGAAAATCACAGGTGTGTTTAATTAGTACAATATTTTTTGACGTATCAGTTACAGAGAACACACAAAGTACACAATTCTTTAAGTACAGAGATTTCATTTTCAGTGAATGGTACACTGTAATACATTTTTAAATAGGTCTTTAGGAGAGGAAATGAATTACCGAATAAAAAATACAGGCTGCCATTTAAAAAAGTCATACCGCTGCTCACATCTTTGTAAAAAACAAAGCTACAACGAAGGCAATCATACTGATTGATGTCCCCCTGAAAGCTAAAGACCATTTGCTTGAAACATTTTGTAGTTTGCTTCTGGACAAACAGTTATTTAGGGTGGTCAAGGTAAATGGGACACCCTGTATAATACATTTCTTTGGTCTTAAAGTGGTCTGAATATTACACCAGTGGTATTGGGTTGATGCACAAGTTCGTTGCGTTTTTTCTTAAGTCGAATAAACTCTAAGTTACACGTAACAGAGACTTTAGTCATCAATAATACATAATCCTTCACTATTTACAACAGTCTGCCAACGCTAGGGTAACTTTTCACTCCCACAACTGTAAAAATCACGTGGTTTTCATCCGGAAAGGAAGTCCTTGAGGGTTGTCCGACAGAAAACGAAAAGGTGAAAACGTGAGGGCGCAAGATCAGGTAAACAAGGTAGATACGGAATGACATCCCAACACAAGTCCTGTGTAGTGTTTTTTTTTTTTCAATCTAGCAGAATGTGGGCGGGCTCTATCGTGGAGTAGCTTTACTTCACTCATTCTTCCTGATCGTTGTTCTTTGATCGACGTTCCACCAGATACATAACATTATTTTTAGTGGCTGCTTGTAGGTACTTGAATGCGGAGTTACTGCTTTGTCTGGACTCAGTTTACTGCTTTGTCTGGGCTCAACCATTACTTTCTTTTCCTTATGTTAACATAAAGACACCATTTCTCGCCACCAGAAACGAAACAGATTGGAAATGGTCGGTGTTGTTCACGAGGCAATTGATGACGAGCAAGCAGAGATAACCACCTGATGATTTTCGTGATTTTAGTATGGTATCCATACACGCGATTTTTAAATCTTCCACATTACATGCAAATGTTGCTGGCGGAATGATCACAATTCATCACTTTTGACAGTTCTCGAATACACTGTGTGGATCATTGCGAATTAATGTCTTATTCCATCAACCTCGAAGGCCTTTCTGAACATGGAGAGTCACTGATGTCAAAATGATACTCCTTAAAGTGACAAAATCCTTTTCTTGCCTTTTTCTGTGCAGTGGCATTATCCCCATATACGGTGCAAATGTTTCTGGCTGCCACCGTTCCTATTACCTGTCTATTTAATTCAAACAGAAGAATGTGTCGGAAACGTTGCGATTTGTCCACATGGCTCTCCGTTTTCTAGGGTCCACAGCTCCATTCACTATCCCGAAATAACAAAAAAACAAAATTTAAACTCAAATAAAAAAGTGAAATACAAATAAAAAATGACAATCTATAGATAAGCACGTAGCAACCAGAATACCAACATGCAAAACAAAAACGCTGTGAACTTATTCACCAACCTAATATGTCCACAACTTTGACCTTGGCTTCACTCTAATGTTATGTCAGAGGCATATGACTTTCACGGAAATAATGGCTATATCTTTGACTTTAAACTGAGGGTTACATAATTTTTTACTGCTTAACTGCCACACATTTTGATATAATGCTCTGCTTGATTGGAGACTAGAAAAGAAGGAGAAAGAACATCGAAAACAAAGTAACTTGACACCATTTTTACACATCATTTAAATACTACCGTCTGAGTGGTTGGGGGCCGGGAGGGGTCAGGACCGTCATCAGCGAATCTTGTCATTAATATCTTCTAATCCTGAATTTTGATTCCTCTCCTGGAAATAAAGAGTTACAGTCCACTTCTCCTCAGAAGCATGGAAGAAAACTTCTAAAGTGTAGGTGTATACAGACTGCAGTATCGCTGCTGGAGGCTTCTAACCTCTCACACCCTCCTTATTTGTTACTGATTGTTGAAATCAATTTCCGCTGTGATATAATCGTTCTTTGAATGTATCCGTATGAAATATATAAGGGGCGAGCAAAAACGTTGCGTTGGAAGGCCGCGCAGTCCAGAATCGATATTCCAGTCAGGAAAATGGCCGTCAGCACTGAGACACTCATCCCACCGACACACTAGCTCGAAGATACCCGTTTGGTAATACACCATATCCTCTTGGTTGAAGACGTCGGTAACTGCCTGCTGCACATCCTCGGCAGACAGGAATCGTTAACCTTCAAGGCCCACATATCACGCAGCTGCCCTTGTTAACTTTTAAAAAAATAATTTTTGGCTGCTTCGAGGCTATGTGTTTCATAGCACACCGAGCGAGGCAACTACCTGCTGGGGCTTACATGTGTGTTAGGCGCGGTTTCCAGTTTATTTAACATCTTTTATATCAGTAAGTTCTCTTTTTTATATTTTTTTAAGTTTTGTTTACAAGTGTGTTTTGGGCTTTTAGTGTATCGGGCTGTTAACTGGCTCCGGAACATTTTGTCGGTCATATTCCGCTGTATTTTATTCTTATCTTATAGGACATCACATTTTTTTTCATATTCTGACCATTGCAGTTTCCTTTTGGGACCTTCGTATGTGCGGCGTCCCATGTGCTTAACACTAAATTTTTCCAGTCACTTGTTTTATTTTTTCGAGCTCCTCAACTTTTGCCAAATGGGGGTCATGCCATTTATATGAAAGATGATATTTTTTTCTCGTAGGCTAATCTGAAGATGCTTTGTATAAGGCGAAACGCGTCATTGGAGGCTAAATAACATTTAAAAACTCCAGTTGTACAACCAAGACTATTAGTTCTTTCATACACAACCGTAGTGCAACCAGTTGTATCTTGAAAAATGTCTTGTATATCACGATACATGCAGCACCGTGTCCAGTTTCAGTTCAGGGTCCTCCGTTCCCTGGGGACCGTGGCCAGAGATTGCTGAGGGAATCATGCGTGTGCAGATGGCCGGCGACGCAGTGCTGGACTTGGCGCTGAACCGGCTGGTGTCGCGGGCTGAGGTGCAGCTGGCGGCGGCCTACGGCGAGGAGTACGTGGCGGGCCAGTCGGGCGACGCCTGGAGGTGCCACTGGCTGTCCCACGTCAGCTGGACGCTCGCCTACGTGGCGCAGCAGGCCCGCATCTTGCGCGCCGTCTGCGTCCGGTACCTGCGCTCCTGGCCACAGGCAGGTGATTCCCCAGGCCCCTCCCACTCACCATGCCGCTTCGAAGTTACTCGGGAACGTTCACTTTCATGCAGTGGTTTATTTGTACCAACTTAATGGAAGGGGCCATTCTCAAATGGTTCTGAGCACTATGGAACTTAACACCTGAGGTCATCAGTCCTCTAGAACTTAGAACTACTTAAATCTATCTAACCTAAGGACATCACACACGTCCATGCCCGAGGCAGGATTCGAACCTGCGACCGTAGCGGTCACGCGGTTCCGGACTGAAGCGCCTACAACCGCTCGCCCACCGCGGCCGGCGACCATTCTCAATCCGTCTATACTCACAATCAGTGGCGGCTGTTGTGTAAGAGCACAAGAGCACTTGAACACCCTAACTTTGACACCATGCGGATTTATTGGTTATTTTTCTTGGAATGCTGTTAAATGTAATATACACTCCTGGAAATTGAAATAAGAACACCGTGAATTCATTGTCCCAGGAAGGGGAAACTTTATTGACACATTCCTGGGGTCAGATACATCACATGATCACACTGACAGAACCACAGGCACATAGACACAGGCAACAGAGCATGAACAATGTCGGCACTAGTACAGTGTATATCCACCTTTCACAGCAATGCAGGCTGCTATTCTCCCATGGAGACGATCGTAGAGATGATGGATGTAGTCCTGTGGAACGGCTTGCCTTGCCATTTCCACCTGGCGCCTCAGTTGGACCAGCGTTCGTGCTGGGCGTGCAGACCTCGTGAGACGACGCTTCATCCACTCCCAAACATGCTCAATGGGGGACAGATCCGGAGATCTTGCTGGCCAGGGTAATTGACTTACACCTTCTAGAGCACGTTGGGTGGCACGGGATACATGCGGACGTGCATTGTCCTGTTGGAACAGCAAGCTCCCTTTCCGGTCTAGGAATGGTAGAACGATGGGTTCGATGACGGTTTGGATGTACCGTGCACTATTCGGTGTCCCCTCGACGATCACCAGAGGTGTACGGCCAGTGTAGAAGATCGCTCCCCACACCATGATGCCGGGTGTTGGCCCTGTGTGCCTCGGTCGTATGCAGTCCTGATTGTGGCGCTCACCTGCACGGCGCCAAACACGCATACGACCATCATTGGCACCAAGGCAGAAGCGACTCTCATCGCTGAAGACGACACGTCTCCATTCGTCCCTCCATTCACGCCTGTCGCAACACCACTGGAGGCGGGCTGCACGATGTTGGGGCGTGAGCGGAAGACGGCCTAATGGTGTGCGGGACCGTAGCCCAGCTTCATGGAGACGGTTGCGAATGGTCCTCGCCGATACCCCAGGAGCAACAGTGTCCCTAATTTGCTGGGAAGTGGCGGCGCGGTCCCCTACGGCACTGCGTAAGATCCTACGGTCTTGGCGTGCATCCGTGCGTCGCTGCGGTCCGGTCCCAGGTCGACGGGCACGTGCACCTTCCTCCGACCACTGGCGACGACATCGATGTACTGTGGAGACCTCACGCCCCACGTGTTGAGCAATTCGGCGGTACGTCCACCCGGCCTCCCGCATGCCCACTATACGCCCTCGCTCAAAGTCCGTCAACTGCACATACGGTTCACGTCCACGCTGTCGCGGCGTGCTACCAGTGTTAAAGACTGCGATGGAGCTCCGTATGCCACGGCAAACTGGCTGACACTGACGGCGGCGGTGCACAAATGCTGCGCAGCTAGCGCCATTCGACGGCCAACACCGCGGTTCCTGGTGTGTCCGCTGTGCCGTGCCTGTGATCATTGCTTGTACAGCCCTCTCGCAGTGTCCGGAGCAAGTATGGTGGGTCTGACACACCGGTGTCAATGTGTTCTTTTTTCCATTTCCAGGAGTGTAGATGCGGTAATCTGAAATACAGGGCATTAAATCTATTGCGCTGTACTACATTGCTCCTCTGGACTCGGTGAAACTTGACATCAGGGTCGCTGGCACACCTTCACTTGTGCACGTTTTAACGAGCTCCTGCGCATGTGCAACTGGCGTGACGTAATTGCCTTACGGGCCAAATACGTACGGATTTGATAAACAATGTGCACAGTGCACGACTTGCGCTGCTAGCTCTTGGCAATCAACTACAAGTTTATGTCAGTGCCACCATGTGGTAGCACACTGCAGCAGACTTGTATCCACATTCGTGTGGCAAGAATCCCACTAGGCGGTAGCACACTCCACAGATATGCCAGTCACTCACTATATAGTGAAATTGAATCGGACATGAGTGCTATAGATATACTGATAGAAAAATTATTTTGTGGGATTCTGAATGGGATACAGTATATTAAGTTTTGGATTTTCTCATACACTAATCCATTTTAGGCAGAACCCTAAAGACCATCATCCTAAGATTGTGAGACTGTAGGCTTATCATGTTTCTGACATCCGTCGAACTTATGGTGGGTCAGGTTTATCAGTACTGTTGGCCCACATTGTACATATATCTGAACATTCACGGAAAGTTGTCTCACTGATTTCTCTGATATTAACGTAAATATGGGGTCGAAGACGATGTACTTTTGGTCCTTATTGCTCTCAGCCATTCATTTGTATTCTAGTCAAGGGACCTTGTTGGTAAACAGTACTACCTGAATTTAATAATTACCGCAAACTGCAGTTTGGGTATGGAGTTGGTTGTTTACTGTGAAGGAATCGGCTTTCCTGTGCAATGTCAACATGAAGTCTGTTGAACCTGTATTAAGTGCTAACAGAAAAGAAAATTACTAGGAAAAGTTAGCCGCAAAGGAAGTATGGCCTCTCAGACCAGATCCGTTGTCTGCGAAAGTGACAAAATCAAATAAGAGTGACTACAAGCGAACATTTAACAAAGAAGTGTATAAAAGCGTAAGTTGTTGTGTGGGTGCAACGTAAGAATGCCTGATTTTCAGCCCGCAAGTTAATTCGTTAACTAATACATGAATTAGGTATCTTGTTCATTTGGCCGCAAAAATTTTAAAAAGCACAAAAGCTCCCACTTACACAAGAATTCGAACGGAGAGAAGCGAAAGCTTAAACATGATTTCATTTTTCCCGTAAACTGTACGTAATTATGTAAAAAGCAACAAAATTCCACAAAGACAATTCTTACTTTGTTCAGACATGTTATGCATATTATTATTATTGTTGTTGTTGTTGATGTTGTTGTTCACAGCGGCTAAAGTTGTATAAATGTGTTAAGCATAACTGTTATACAGTAGATGCTATTAATTTCGCCCTCTCATATTTACCTAAATTTAAAAATTTGTGGACGCCCAGAATGTATACCTACGGGCTTCCACTGCTCACAATACGTCCAAAAGTTCTTTTCGAGCTCGTTTCAGGAAAACTCTATACTGACGGAGCTGTTCTGGACCTGTTGTGGAGCTGTTCATCACGTAATTGGTATCAAGCGATTAAACTGTAACTCAATTAGGAATTGTCGTCGATCAAATTAATATGAAAGCTCTCCCACAGGACGCCGGAGTACACTCTCGTATTCGTTGTGGCACGGAAATAAACAGCCTACACCTGTATTCTTGAGGAAATTCTTGCCTTGCCTTATACACGTGCTGTCTGAAAGCTTCTCATCTCATTCCAAACATGCTCTACGGGTGAAAAATCGAGAAATTTGGCAGACCAGTAAAGTATCTGTAGAACTTCATGGGGTTTGTGGTGTGAACTGTAATATGAGATCTTGTATTACCCTTCTGGAACATGCCATTTGGTACCCCAGTCGAAAAGGGTATGACAACAAGGTTGTTTATCGCTTGTTGCATAAAAGCGAGCTTCATCCTCTCTTCAGCGACTAGCAAATCAGTAATATGTTGTCTTACCCCATGATTTCAGGTACAGAAGAGATAAGTGTTTCGATAATCGCTCCACCCTGTGTAATTTCACCAGATCTTCTTCTATGGGTTGGTTGACGTCGGTCTGATCGCTAGAAATAGAAGTCACTCGTGCTGGTAGAGACGACAAAATATCCGTCATGTTCTAGTCTACTCTGGCTCCACATCTGTGATATAGTGTCAGCGCTAAACGACTCTTGGCAACTCGTTATCTTATCACAACTTCCAGTAATTTATTGCCGATCGTTATTTCTGACTGACACCCGGTAAACTCTGCCAAGATTTTAGTTGGTGTCATCTGTATATTCGCCAAAGGCAGTCAAACATTCGACCTTTCTCGAAGTCAGAAAGATAGGCTGCACAGGCATGACAGTAGTGCATCATTGGGCGTACGAGCACACTGATTTATGGATTTTCTGATCTCTGACCTTGAAAGTGATAGTTAAATGTGTCAAGGTCGCCTCCTCTAGGGCAATTGTATGAGTGAAAAATGGAGGAAAAATCAAGGACACCTCAAACTGGCATGCGTCTGCTCGTATCTCTCGATCAATTAATACTACAAAGTGCGACAAAACCAACGTCACCTCAAATTGGTATGTCTCGACACATCTCCACATCTCTAGACCAATTGCATGCCCTAAGATGGAGGCAAAAACTAAACAGATGGGTTGGGTGAGGGGGAATGAGTGCCCCCCCCCCCTCCCCGCCCCACTGTTCTCTCTCCCGCTCCCTCTAGGCCAGCTGTGTGAGTTTAATCACTCTTGTTCTGTTCACCATAGTGGATGTTTAAGCATAACGATATTTCATCAGAGATCAGCCGCCATTCACAAGCAGAATAAAAACAATAAGAAGTCTGTCACTTTTTAATGTAAGTATTAAACCACTACTCTCTCATTGTGTACGTGTGTGTGTAATTTCGCGAATACTTACGAGTTTTCCTTTTCTTTAACAGTGCAACAGTCTTCTGATGCAAGCCGCACTATTAGCTGCACCGTCACTCATCGAGCCGCAGTAGCAGCAGAATGCAGATGGATTACCTGTTTCATCAGACCAGCCATTAGAGTTTCCGGCGTCTGACCCACCGCAGCAGCAGCTCATAGCCGATCTACCAGATTTGCCGGATGTTCCCACGCGGTCGTTCGAGTTCCTGACATTGCGTTGCAGCCAAGTGGTCCCAGTATACCACAGCTCGCTACCACATATAATTTGACTGCGAGTGCCACGAAACTTATAAGTATAGGTACTGAACTAGAGGGCGACTGTCATGTAGTCATAGAAATCGAGACTGTTAAAAATTGGTTAAAGTGTATTACTATACATGGCCTGAGAGGGACTACCTACTTTTCATGATGGAGTGCATCGATACTCATCCGGCAAGTGAATACGATCTATCTTACGCTCCTACCAACAGCCGCTTCTTTAGCAGGAAAGTATCCACCATACATATCTACGCGGAAGCAGCGTTCATGGTAACATCTGGAGACTCGTCGGTTTATTTACGCCATTCGCTATGAACTTACGTGATCTAGAAAGTGCACTATGTATTGCAGCAGACTGACTGTGTTGGTAGCATTCTTTGCTCTGTTCAGTAACTATGTAAGCTATATGCGTGAGCGTAGTGTGCATGTGAATGAATTAGAACAACGTCTAAATTCATGAGGCCACACAGTGCCCAAGTCCTATATAACCATTAAATCCATAAAAGCTGTTTCAATACACGTATGCTAAAAATCAGTTTGAACATCCCAATTTATTCTATATGGACATGGACAGATTCATCTTTTGGGTGAAGGGATGTGATCAATATGAAGTAACAAGGTGCCAGCCCAACAGATTCGACACCTTTGGATATGTAGTCGACAATTCTTATGGTGTGATGCCTCTAAAGAATAAACTTGTCGACCTAATGAAAGACAAGGCCAGTTGCTTGCAGACTGTCGACTTTGTAGGAGTAAGTTCAAAAATACACTCCTGGAAATTGAAATAAGAACACCGTGAATTCATTGTCCCAGGAAGGGGAAACTTTATTGACACATTCCTGGGGTCAGATACATCACATGATTACACTGACAGAACCACAGGCACATAGACACAGGCAACAGAGCATGCACAATGTCGGCACTAGTACAGTGTATATCCACCTTTCGCAGCAATGCAGGCTGCTATTTTCCCATGGAGACGATCGTAGAGATGCTGGATGTAGTCATGTGGAACGGCTTGCCATGCCATTTCCACCTGGCGCTTCAGGTGGACCAGCGTTCGTGCTGGACGTGCAGACCGCTTGAGACGACGCTGCATCCAGTCCCAAACATGCTCAATGGGGGACTGATCCGGAGATCATGCTGGCCAAGGTAGTTGACTTACACCTTCTAGAGCACGTTGGGTGGCACGGGATACATGCGGACGTGCATTGTCCTGTTGGAACAGCAAGTTCCCTTGCCGGTCTAGGAATGGTAGAACGATGGGTTGGATGACGGTTTGGATGTACCGTGCACTATTCAGTGTCCCCTCGACGATCACCAGAGGTGTACAGCCAGTGTAGGAGATCGCTCCCCACACCATGATGCCGGGTGTTGGCCCTGTGTGCCTTGGTCGTATGCAGTCCTGATTGTGGTGCTCACCTGCACGGCGCCAAACACGCATACGACCATCATTGACACCAAGGCAGAAGCGACTCTCATCGCTGAAGACGACACGTCTCCATTCGTCCCTCCATTCACGCCTGTCGCGACACCACTGGAGGCGGGCTGCACGATGTTGGGGCGTGAGCGGAAGACGGCCTAACGGTGTGCGGGACTGTAGCCCAGCTTCATGGAGACGGTTGCGAATGGTCCTCGCGTATACCCCAGGAGCAACAGTGTCCCTAATTTGCTGGGAAGTGGCGGTGCGGTCCCCTACGGCACTGTGTAGGATCCTACGGTCTTGGCGTGCATCCGTGCGTCGCTGCGGTCCGGTCCCGGGTCGACGGGCACGTGCACCTTCCGCCGACCACTGGCGACAACATCGATGTACTGTGGAGACCTCACGCCCCACGTGTTGAGCAATTCGGCGGTACGTCCACCCGGCCTCCCGCATGCCCACTATACGCCCTCGCTCAAAGTCCGTCAACTGCACATACGGTTCACGTCCACGCTGTCGCGGCATGCTACCAGTGTTAAAGACTGCGATGGAGCTCTGTATGCCACGGCAAACCGGCTGACACTGACGACGGCGGTGCACAAATGCTGCGCAGCTAGCGCCATTCGACGGCCAACACCGCGGTTCCTGGTGTGTCCGCTGTGCCGTGCGTGTGATCATTGCTTGTACAGCCCTCTCGCAGTGTCCGGAGCAAGTTTGATGGGTCTGACACACCGGTGTCAATGTGTTCTTTTTTCCATTTCCAGGAGTGTATAATGCATACTGAAGAAATACAGGTGCCACCCAAAGGCAGGCGAAAGTTGTGCGTCGTGTGGCCTCAATGATGATTACAAGGAGTGCCTACTCGGTGGTGCTGTCACTATCCCCTATCTGGTGCACCAAGAAGACCATGTGGTACACTGAAAATAGGTCTCTTGCACTATGACGACTGCTGTTTCATTTATGAGGAAGGGGCTGAAATTCTCCCATACTCACACTGATCACTGAGATGTCAGAGGAAGAAGGAGTGGATGTATTTATTTGTAACAGGTGAAACTGTGTGTGTGTATAAGGAATGCACAGAGTGCTCCAGTTCCGTTAGGACTACTTGTGTGAAATTAAAACCTGCAATGATATTTTATGGCAGCATTTAGATCCTAGAAGTTTTGAAAAACAGTTGTGTAAAAAGTCAAAGCGTTAGCATTGCTGCAAAAGATGTCGTGGCCACGAATGTAACAGTACACGCCTGACACCTGGCAGAAAATGGCAGTCAGGCAACACAAGTTTGTTGAGTACCCCAGCATCAGCGTTTGTGGACGCGAATTCGCCGAATTCGACCCGAATACTGAGAAGCAGGTTTCTCCACGACGACACCCCAGCCCACAAGTCAAAGTCTGTGCATGAGTCTTTTTGTCAAGAGAATGGGTCACACTCCTGGATCACCCACCATGTTCACTGGATTTGCCCCCAGACAACTTGTGGTTGCTCCTCAAACTGAAGTCGGCAATGAAGGACACCGTCACGGTTCAAATGAGGACATCCAAGACAACTATACTGCAGTACTAAACGCAACTCCAAAGAAGGTCTGCAGTGACTTTATCAAAACGCTTTTAAAACAATTTCAGCTATGTTTTGATTCAGGGAAAGAGTATGTTGAATAAATACAATGATTTTATGAACATAATCGATGACTTTTATTCTTCAGAGCCACAGCCCTAACGGAACTGCGACACACTGTGTAGTTTGAACAGTCTGTCATAGTGTAAATATATGTGAATCTATTGTGAGTGAGCTGATTGCACACCGTATGTGTGTGTGTGTGTGTGTGTGTGTGTGTGTGTGTGTGTGTGTGCGTGTGTGTGTGTGTGTATGTTTCTAGTCATCATGATTCCAGCATATACATGTGCACGTTGAACAAACAAAAGAATGTATCTCTGAAAGAACTGCACGAAAGAAAATATGTAGTATACGTATATCTTTTGAATTCACCGGAAACTAATTTACATCTCACTATTTCTTCTTAAAAGAAAATCCACTGATGCCCACAAACCCAGGGACATTCACAGTTCAAACTGAATTTCCACTTGGAACGGAACTCATTTTAGAGAGAGCTAAACATGCATTAACTTTATTTTTTAAACTGAGCTAAAATCCTAAAGAAGAGTTTCTGTGTGTCCTGAAGCTGCGGTATATTGTTGGAGAGCTGCCACTTAGCAGACAGTGGAAACTCGAATAGCTGAGTCTCCTGATGTCATATGTTCGGTATGTTGATGTCTGATGATAAATTATTTTGGTGTCGCTGCTTCAATCGAACGTGAGTGGTCTTTCACGTTGTGTGAGAAATAATGAAAACACACATAATATTGAGCAATGAGAGGTATTTTATATTAGTTGTTACTTTCAGACAATCTTCATATTCTTTTTACTTTGTCAGGGGACCGGGGTCTGATCTCTGATGATGCTTCATGACGCTGAACCATCCTCTTGCCAAACAGAACACGAGTGATGAGACTCACACAACTAGCCCCCCCCCCCCCCTCCGCCGCCAAGAGGGCAATACTTCATCAAACATTTTAGTTTTTCACGCTATTTTTAAGCATTATAATTGGTCTAGAAATGTGGGGAAGGATGGGAGGGAAAGTGGAGTTGTGGGAGGGATATCCTCGACTCACGCCGGAGAGATGGATCACCTTCATTTTCCCGCCATTTTTAAGCCAAACGATTGCCTTAGAGGAGTGGGCAGCCATGTGTCATAACAGGCGACTTCGAAATTTGTCAGTTTGACGTGATCTTGATTTTCTCGCCGTTTTAAATCATTCAGTTGCCCAAGAGGAGGTGACCTTGACATATGTCATATTGATGTCACTGAAATGTCACTTCGAAGATTATAGGTCAAGAAACCCTTAAATTAGTGTATTCTAATGAAAGAACGGCTTGTTTTCGAACTAAAAATAAGCTCCCACAAGGATAAAATTATTCAACGTTCGCCGGTGTAACAGTAATCAGTCTTCTGGCAGCAACGCCAAGAAAACGCAGAGAACAGAAGCAATCGTTTTTCATAGATGCTGTCGTATCCTTTGAACGTCCAGTTGTAGAATGGTTACAGTATATCTTTTAAGAGATTCCTATTGTTGGCAAGCTTGAAGTACACCAAAGTTTTCACCATGATTTAAAATGCAGTGGTAGTGTTCTTCACAGCTTAAGAAAGTTTGTTTCCTGAAGGCAGCTGTACCGTAGAAAAAATGGAAGGTGTACAATTGGTAGAGAAGTTTCATATATATGACAAAATGACAGAAAGGAGCTGGGAGGCTACGTCTGCTGAAACTGTTCAAGACCTTGATAGTAGTTCCTGCAGAACTATTTTATGCTGACTACACTCTGTCAGATTGTACGTCACATGTCGTTGCAACACAAGGAATCTCGCCTGGCATCGTACCAGATTGTTGCAGTATAATGAACATTTAGATTGGGCCGGGATCTGTCTTTTGAGGTGATTATCTCGAAAGAATTGTTGTTACCTGCTAAAATGGAGAGATTGGGAAATCTATAGCTACATACAAAAAACTAGAATGTGACAATCGGAGTGGGCCTGAAGTCATAGCTATGCAGATGTTATTATCCGCATAATGACATTCAGCATATGTTTGCGGTAGGACAAATAGTAGAATGGCTTGAAACAAGGGACTGGAAGGTACACTGTCCTTTTCAGTGATGCAGATGGCTTCGTCCAGTTACTCATAATTCCGCGACATTTGTGGTATTTTGGAGTGAAAATATCGAGAGAATATTTTGAACATATCACTTGATAAACCTGAATTCTAAAGAACGTGCATGTAACATTCTGAGTTGACGTATTTACCAGAAGTTCCCCTGTCGTAAAGACACTTCTCGCCTTTTCATAAGTAAACTCGTTATGTTATATGGACGTCAATATGGTTTTTTGATGTCCAAGCAGAGAACTGGAATACTATTACTTGAAGAATGTCTTATCATTTATGGTAAGAGAAAAGAACCAGTTAGCCAGTTGACAACTTAAGTATAGTGTCTGAGATGATCAACCAAAACTTACAGTAACTTCATTGTACTTACGACAGTTTAAAAATCAAAAGAATAGCAGAACTTCACCTAAATGCATTTTATAAGAGAGCACCATCATATAAAGAACCATTTCATGAGAGATTAAGATGTGTGGCCTCAGTATTGCTCTGAAATAACAGAAAAAGCTTGAAACCCACAGATCCATACCAAATTATATTAACAGAGAAACTCTAGATCGATTCAATATTATATACATGTATTATTTTTCGACTTTATTGATTATGAGGGTTCTCATGACACTCTCAATACTTTCACGATTTCGAGACAGAGACAACACTATAATTATATTTCTTGTTGTTCTGTGAACCACAAAGACAATATTCTGTATCCCATTCCCTTTTTTAGGTTCCATTGCATGAGAGATCTTTGATTGTAGGTTTACAAGGAGAGTAGAATCAGAATGAGATTTTCACTCTGCAGCGGAGTGTGCGCTCATATGAAACTTCCTGGCAGATTAAAACTGTGTGCCCGACCGAGACTCGAACTCGGGACCTTTGCCTTTCGCGGGCAAGTGTTCTACCTAGAGCACTTGCCCGCGAAAGGCAAAGGTCCCGAGTTCGAGTCTCGGTCGGGCACACAGTTTTAATCTGCCAGGAAGTTTCAGAGTAGAATCAGTTATAGGTTTGTTGAAGAAACAGTTGGTGTTCTCGTTTAAGTGCTTTACAGAAAGTAAACCGTAAATCATGGTGAACAGATGAGGATTCATTTGGCAATGTCCAAAAGTCATTCTGCATTTCCTTTCCCCATTCACAAAGTGTACATTTCACTATGAACAACACTTGTATTTTTAGTGGCACACTGCCAATCTAAGAAAACTGAAGACAGTTTAAAGCATGTTTTAATGTTGCCAGTGTTGATATTGGATTTCATTAATTACCCCTAAAGGACGATCGTTTCAGCCTACTCACGGTGGCGTCCTCTGCGACAGGTGAGTCGTGCAGACATTACACCAGCTTCTACGGAGGGCTGGTGCTGGACGAGGCGCACCAAGTTCTGCAGGGAGCGGCGCAGTGCGTGCGCGACCGCAAGTTGCACATGCAGCTGCTGCACGTGGGGCAGCTGCGGAGCCTGGTGGAGCGCTGGCTGCACCACTTCCACTCGCAGGTGGAGCAGCAGCTGCTCGTCAACTCGGCCGCTGGGCTGTCCCCGCCGCCCGGCTGCAAGCCGCTGGACATCCTCGACTGCTGTGCCGACATAGAGCGCCACCTCGAAGTCTCCTGGGATGAGACAGGTCTGTCGCTAAGAATAGTGTCACTCGGTTTAAAGTCACCCAGCACTGGTTAACAGGGTTAGTTCACCATAAACCTTGTCTATTAACACCCCATACAGTGACAAACGTAGAAGACATATTTTTTTTTGAAAATGATAAAAGATATTTATATGGCCAGCTGCAGGTTTTTTCTGCATAAATGACTATTATTTCTATTGACTTAGTATATTTAAAAGAGTTTTATAGTTATATCAAAGTTATATTCCTTCTAGTGTCATACTAGTGAATATCAAACTCAGAGCTATTGTTGATCACAACTTTCGTATGTGACCAAAAGTACTATGAGTCTGTGGTTAATACTCCCAGTTGCTAAAAAGAGAAGCCTACAAAACATATTGTGTGGCTCAAACACATAATTCGAATTACTTCATTTTTTGTTGTTAATAATTTTTCCCTAACTAAGAATGACACAGTTTGCTTGTCACTATGGTTATAAATCTGAGTCAGGCCTGCAGATTGTTGTCTGCTATATCTGAACAATTCAAATAATTGACCAAAATTATCATGACAAACACTAAACGAAGATTCAAGTGTAGGGGAGATCGAGAAACCTCTCAACACGTGATAAACAAATTTTTTGTCATACTGGATGAGTGAGTGCAATGCTTATTACCTTCTTTGAACATTAAATAACTGATCATTATATTTTTCACTGTTCACATTAAATACTCCATCACAACGAGAACTAGTCTGCAGCTCGTGGTCTATTGGCTACCGTTGCTGGCTTTCGATCATGGGAGCCCGGGTTCGATTCCCGGCAGGGTTGGAGATTTTCTCTGCCCGGGGACTGAGTGTTTGCTTTGTCCTCATTATTTCATCATCATCATCGTTAGTGACAGTCGCTAGATTGGACTGTGTAAAAAACTGGACTTTGTAGGGGCGCTGATGACCGCGCAGTTGAGCGCCCCACAAACTGAACATCATCATCATCATCATCATCACGAAGAGGGCATCACCTTAGGCATAAGAAGATTATATTTGTTATTTGTGAGATTTCCTTATCTGAGCAGTTTGGGATTTCAAAGTTAAAGAGCCAATTCAAGTTATCTGGCTGAGCAAGTAAATTGCAAGCTGCTCAGAATACTGATTGCACTACCGCATTTTTCATATTTATATTTCCGCAAAACCGTATTTTGTGCAACAATCAGCACCATACGGCTGCCGGATGCCAAAATCTCCCGAATCATAGTTCACAACCCCCAGTTGCAATACTTGCAAAAACCTCCACACAGAGGGAGCGACTCCATGCTATTGCCAAGGCTATAAACGTGAACAGGAGACCATTTCAGACTTCTTTAGGCATGCAAAACGCACATTAACAAACAAGAGATTCGTACTGACATGGGAACAGTATCTCACCTACTGGTCAATCTGTATGCACCAAGCATGATGGCAAGGCGACTCAGTCGGTTGGATGCACCACGATTTGTGGGTGAAAGCACTCGATTTTCTCACACTGGTCAGGGCTGCGGCATGGCAACCTGTCCTTTTATGTCCATACAGAAAATGCAAAATACCATGCTCAGTTTTCCTCTGGGGACGACAGTAGCAGCTCAGTGCTGTAAGTGAGGAATTTCCTCAGCGGGAAGAAGTGGTTGTCATCAAATACGTACCTGCTGACAGACACAGATTCTGATGCCGCACGCTGTTCTCTCGCAATGGCCTCATCTTGTATCACGAAAGCGTAGCTCGCTCTTGCATCTGTTTGACACATAATGGCATGTCTCCCAAGATTCCGAAACTCGATCTGATCTATGCCACAATCTACACCGTTTCACAATCCACGCTGGTTTCACTCTGTACGGTTGTTGGTGCGGTTTCCTGGGTTTCAGGAAACGCAACTGCTGTTAAAGCCCGACACGACTTCCTCCAAATCTATTGAATCTTCCTGTTTTAATCCTTTCTTTGTCTTTCTACATCACACTCGACTAGCCGTATTTATGTTTCAGGAATGAAATCAAAAGATTTATCACACGCTAATTTAACGTAAGTAAATGACTTTAAGCACAAAAAATAACCACATGCAATATAAATTCATCTCAATTAAATTCCTCAAAATGTATGTTCACACAAAAGGAATCAATCTGCAAATAACACACATTTCCCATGTGCCATGCTAGCATATGCTGTAACTGTAGATCAACGCACACGCAGGTAGAAAATGGGACAAAAAACGATCACTACAACTTCTTGCACCCAAAGATGTGTCTCACTGTGCCTTCATAACTGCAGGATATCAGAAGAAACCAACCCCTACGATTCTTCATAACGGTTGCTGTGAACCGTTTTGCTTATATTTATGATTATAGCTCTGACTCAGGTGTATACTGTGTTCTTGACCTGTGTTATGATAAAACCTTGCCTGTCAAATCTGAACAGTGCTGTTGCTGACCAAAATTATCATGAAAAACATAAGACAAAGATTCAGACATTCAGACCTTCGTGAGATCGAAAAATCTCTCTCTGCCTAATAAGCAGTCTTCTTATCATGCTAGACGAGCGAGTGGCCGGCTGGAGTGGCCGAGCGGTTCTAGGCGCTACAGTCTGGAACCGCGCGACCGCTACGGTCGCAGATTCGAATTCTGCCTCGGGCATGGATGTGCGTGATGTCCCTAGGTTAGTTATATTTAGAGTTCTAGGGGACTGATGACCTCAGAAGTTAAGTCTCATAGTGCTCAGAGCCATTTGAACGAGCAAGTGCATTGTTCATTACCTTCTCTGAACATTAAATAACTGATCGTTAAGTTCGGCCACTGTGCACAATGAATACACTGCCACAATGAGAATAGCAACTTTTCCATGCAGTTGATTATTCTTCATATTTTTAGGTCGCCTAACCATAGGACTGTTGTACAGTTAACACAGCGATTTCGAGATCTAACTCAAAATTCAGTATAGCTTTTTTTATTTGCTCTGCTGAAATGACATAAATCACAAAAATTGACAAAGAGAAAAGTTCTCGAAAATCTAATTGAAATCATAGAAAATGACGCTAGCACTGTGGGAAGGGAGGAGGGGGTTATCAAATTATACAGAAGACTACATGGAGAAAATGCAACAAGATTTCCTCATCTAGGCAGCTAAGGATTTCAAAGTTAACGAGACCAAAAAAAGTTATAATCAGTTTGTCAACACAAGTTGCGCGGAAGAACAAGAAATTTCCGAGCTGCTCGGAATATAGTTTGCATTATAGCAGTTCCGCCATTCACATTTCCCTGAAATCAGCTAGTATCTGCCAACCAGTACTTTACGACGGCTGGAAAACGAAAACCCCTTAGTTCACCTGCAATACTTGCAAAAAACTCAACGTGAAGAGGACGACGCAGTGCTGTTGCCAATCTGACAAACGAGAATATCGTTTATTTCACGTAAAAACACAGGTCCACAGCAGAAACTTCCCTCTCTAGACTTGCAAGACGCACATCAACGTTACAGAGGAGGGTACTGACCTAGAACAGCGTCCCGTCTATTGGCCAGCCTCTTCACGCCAGGCAAAATGACGGGGAGACTCGTTCGACTTCTTGGAGCGAAAACATTCAATTTTCTCCTGCTGGTCGGGCAACGCCACGGCGGTCCGTCCTTTGATGTTCACATAGGAAATGCGAAGTATCATGCTCAATTATTCTCTGCGATTGCAGGGGCGTTTTGGTGGTCCTCGTCCCCAGAAAAGACAGGTGCCAGCTCTCATCAACAAGAGCCAGGAATGGTCTGCATCTTCACTTCTGTGAAAGTGCTCCACTCGCTGGGGATGCTCACATCTGCTGTTGAAACTCAGTGACCGCCTTCCGGTGACGAAGAGGAACTTAGGAATACAGTGACAGCACGCCTTTCCAACTAGAAATAAGCAATACTTGGTTCCCAAGCAAACATGATGAGTACTTTCAGGCAGAAAATGAAACAATACCACATAGTGATATGTCGCAAAGAGTTACCCCATAATATTGCCCAGTAAGATTTCAGTGAATTAAAATATGAAAAAAATTATTAACTTACGTGCTTCTATATTCCAAAAGATACCAGATATTCTCAGGGCAAAAGTATCCGAACGTAACCACATTATCAGATCTCTCATACCGTTTTTCCATTACAGGTTTTAATCAACATGCACAACTAAGATCTAACAAATTTCTCTCCTATTTATTTTTTCTTGTTGGTGTACTAGGTTAATAGTAGGTGGGATTTTTTCACAGTACAAATCCGGATGAGCTGTTTTGTCTCTTGTTTTCAAAGTTTAAAGTTTTGTTACTCATACAAAATCAGTCAGTAACTTGCACAAAGAACCATTTCTAATTTCTTAGCTGACGCTTGTCTGATCAGCTTCACAACAATGCTTATATTATCTGCCAACAGGACTATTTCTGCCTACTGATTCAAATAAAATGAGAGATGACTAACATAAAGCTAGAACAGTAGTGGGTCAATGACCAAATTAAATTAGTGAAAGAGGAGTTAATCAGCTATATTGCCGGCCGTTGTGGCCGAGCGATTCTAGGCGCTTCACTCTGGAACCGCGCGACCGCTACGGTCGCAGATTCGAATTCTGCCTCGGGCATGGATGTGCGTGATGTCCCTAGGTTAGTTATGTTTAAGCAGTTCTGAGTTCTAGGGGACTGATGACCTCAGATGTTAAGTCCATTAGTGCTCAGAACCATCAGCTGTATTTCATACGCCCTGTCTTCTAAAAGGAAACATTTTTGGAAACCAGTTGGCAAATAGCATTGCTGTTTTGCGTAATGTGAATGATCTGGACCCTACTTACATTAGGATAACTTGCTCAGTAGAAACCACTAAACGACTGATGATGTCGCTTACAAGGATCTGTAAAGTTTATGAATTAGTATGATCAGTACGAAAATATAGCGCAAATATTACGTCCCGAACAGATAAGAATCAGGAACCTCTATGATGACAGTGTAAGTCTTATCCCCTCACTGTAACGTTTACTTAATTAAACGTTGTCTAATCCGATGTCAAAATGATATAACCATTTTACTTCCATAATATTGTCCAAACGAAGAAAACAAAGGTAGGAGACAAAATTAGGTGTCAGTTGCATGTAAAGATCAACTTGAAACTCCAAAAGACTAGACATGAGTTACCCAAATAAATAATTTTTATGCAATCGTAAAATTAATATTTCTGAAGCACCTCAGTTAACTGGTATATCGTATAGGGTTTATGATTTAAAATTTTTTAAAAAAATGAAATTTGACTTTAAATTGCTAACATACTCTTTAGTTATTATCCGCTTCCTGATACTTGTTTCACAAATATACGTGATACTTTGGACATAAAAGGACATAGTTCAAACCCTGACCAAGCTGGTAACGATAATGTTCGACGTCGACGATCATTTTTCATTTTAGCCAAGCAATTTATGCGTCTCGGAAAAGTATTTTTTTAGACTTTATTTGTGTTAAGACAGTCCCTCCAGTTACAGTCCATAGTCCATTTTTGTCACGACATGCAGTTGTTATTACGTACAGTCTGCAGGTTGCAAACCTAAACATCAACGAGGTTCTCATCAAGTGCTGACAACAGGCAATAACCGGGTTCTCAAGTAGGCACATTTTATGTTCTTCCGCACGTTGATGAGAGGGTAATCCGTCTGGCAGTTAGCAAAGTAATTTCATTAAAATAGCACTGACGTAGATCAGCGTTGTATTAATCTTAGATAACTGGCGAAGTACAGCAAAAGGTTTAATGTAAACATAAATCTTTTTAAGCGCTAGTATTATGTGTATCTTACACTACTGGATAGTGCTATTAATATGTTTAACAAAGAATGTAAACTTTTTAGATTACCCATTTATATATCTGTTTTATAAGATTATGACCTCATTCCTTGCGAGTAGTTTTTAATATATGTAAGAGAAATCTTGCGGCAATCTTCGAGTGGTTGGTAAAAGGCGTCTTGTGGAACCAATCGAAGAAATGTCATCCAACGACACTGCACAAAGTCGATGTTATGGACGCCAGCGCCTGGAACTAGGTCACCCTTGTTGCGGGAGAAGTGATTTTGTACGCTGACATACCGTAGGCGGAACGTCTCGCAAAGTTGTTGGTTATTTAGTCACCGCAACTGATTGCCTTTGTCGCCAGTGGAGAAAATACAGATAGCTGTTGCGTAGATAGGCCTTGTCTCCTAGGAATTCGATGCTTCGTTATCTCAATGAATGACAGTTGCGGACACAGATTTCCGTCTGCAGTTTATTTTTCTTCTGGAACTCTCTAAAGTGTTTCAAATGGCTCTGAGCACTATGTGACTTAACTTCTGAGGTCATCAGTCGCCTAGAACTTAGAACTAATTAAACCTAACTAACCTAAGGACATCACACACATCCATGCCCGAGGCACGATTCGAACCTGCGACCGTAGCGGTCGCTCGGTTCCAGACTGTAGCGCCTAGAACCGCACGGCCACTCCGTCCGGCAGGAACTCTCTAAAACCCCAACGTTTTTCGATATATAACAGAAAAATAAACTGCATATGGAAATCCGTGTCCTAAAGTGTCATCCAACACGGCAACAGAGCATTGCATTCATAGTAGACCAGGCCTGTATACGCAGCAGCTAGCTCCATCTTCTCCACTGGTGATCGTTGCAAGCAATCTTGATCGCTGAACAACAAACGACATTGCGAGACTTTCTGCCTACGGTCCGTCAGTGTACAAGATCACGTTTGGCACCGAAGGGGTGGTCTAGTGGCAATCGCTGATGCCCATAACTTCGGAGTTCTGTAGTGGCATTGAATGACGTTCCAGGATATGGCTTCCTACCGTTGATTTCTTCCTGAAGACACATTTTATGGCCCTCGAACTTTGTCGCAACATTTTTGGCACACTCTGTATTCTTCTACCACAATATGTCAACCGGCATGATATTAGGCATCAAATAATAGTGGAAATCATCTCAACGGCTCGCAGTATATTACTACACGTTTAGTTTTTGATGTGGCGCGTCCTCTGAGCAATGGAGACATTACCCACTTGCAGGACAGGAAACAACATACACACATCAAAAAAAGTTTTGCATCACATCGGTTCCAAGAGTTCCAGAATCTGAGCAGAAAATTGGAATAAAGTTCAACCTAAATATCATTTCCTCCCTTTTTAATGCTCATCAAAACCACACATTGCATCTTGTACCACCATACAGTGAGAGCTTTAGAGGTGGTGGTCCAGACTGCTGTACAAACCGGTACCTCTAATACCCAGTAACACGCCCTCTTACATTGACGCATGCCTGTATTCGTCGTGGCATACTATACTCAAGTTCATCAAGGCACTGTTGGTCCAGATTGTCCCACTCCTCAACAGCGATTCGGCGTAGATCCCGCAGAGTGACTGGTGGGTCAAGTCGTCCATAAACAGCCCTTTTCAATCTATTTCAGGCATGTTCGATAGGGCTCATGTCTCGAGAACATGCTGGCCACTATAGTCGAGCGATGTCGTTATCCTGAAGAAAATCATTCACAATATGTGCTCAATGGGAGCGCGAATTGTCGACCATGAAGACGAATGCCTCGCCAATATGCTGGTGGTCGGAGGATGGCATTCACGTATCGTACAGCCGTTACGGCGCCTTCCATGACCACCAGCGGGGAACGTGTGCCCCACATAATGCCACCCCAAAATAGCATGGAATCTCCACCTTGCTGCACTCGCTGGACAGTGTGTCTAAGTCGTTCAGCCTGACCGGGTTGCCTCCAAACACGTCTCCGACGACTGTCCGGCTGAAGGCATAAGCGACACTCGTCCGTGAAGAGAACGTGATGCCAATCCTGAGCGGTCCATTCGGCATGTTGTTAGGCCCAGCTGTACCGCGCTGCGTGGTGTCGTGGTAGCAAAGATGGACCTCGCTACAGACGTTGGGATTGAAGTTGCGCATCGTGCAGCCTATTACGCACAGTTTGAGTCGTAACACGACGTCCTGTAGCTGAACGAAAAGCGTTATTCAACATGGTAGCGTTGCTGTCAGGGTTCCTCCGAGCCATAATCCGTAGGTAGTGGTTATCCACTTGAGCGGCCTGGGCGAGGCATTTCATCGACAGTTCCTGTCTCTCTGTGTCTCCTCCATGTCCGAACAACATCACTCCGAGATTCCTGGACACTTTTCTTATTGAGAGCCCTTCCTGGCACAAAGCAACAATGCGGACGCGATCTAACGGCAGTATTGACGGTCTAGGCATGGTTGAACTACAAATAACACGAGCTGTGTACCTCCTTCTTGGTGGAATGACTGGAACTGATCGGCTATCGGACCCCCTTCGTCTAATAGGCGCTGTTCATGCGTGGTTGTTTACGTCTTTGGGCGGGTTTAATGACGTCTCTGAACAGTCAATGGGACTGTGCTGTGATACAAAACCCACAGTCAACGTCTATCTTCAGGAGTTCTAGGAACCGAGATGATGCAAAACTTCTTTTGATGTGTGTATATCAGTAGCATAAGTGTGAGTAATAAATTTTTTGAGTAGTCCTAAGTTTCCATTAATTAGTTGTTGTTTGTTGTTGTTGTCTTCAGTCCTGAGACTGGTTTGATGCAGCTCTCCATGCTACTCTATCCTGTGCAAGCTGCTTCATCTCCCAGTACCTACTGCAACCTACATCCTTCTGAATTGCGTTGAATAGCTCTCAAGGCTTCAGCCACTGGCACTGTTGAGCTATTGCAACGTTTCGATGAGCGTCATATTCATCATCTACGTCAGATGAGGAGTACGACAGTCGTCGAAACACCGCGGTAGTTCAACGCTGTCACCAACCTGGAGACCGAAAAGGTTTTTGTGAGCAATACACGGCGGAAAAATCTACATTCTCACAACATAAAAATCAGCTCACCTTGGGAAGTGGGACCATTTTGCCTTTATTTGACACACCATAGGAAAAATCTGTACTGAATAATAAGAATTAGACGACGCGAGTAGTGAGACAGCAACAGTTTGAGAGACGTGTAATGTGGGCTGCGACAGGCGAGTGGTGCTCGGGACGGGGCCGGTACCTGCTGCGCCACACGTCGCTGCGGGTGCCGGGCGGCGGCTGCCAGCTGCTGACGGCCCGAGGCCAGCGCTCGCTGCACGCTTGCCTCAGCCGCCTCGCCAGCCGCAGCGCGCACTTCACCTCGGCGCACCCGCGCGCTTGGCAGGAGCTGCTCGCCTGGTGACCGCCTTCCTGTTTCTCAGACCCTTACCTCTATCTTCAATTTTTACAGCTCTTTTCCTGTCCTCTGTACTTTCCCGAACTCTCCCGTTTCTTGAGACTATTTATAATTCTGCCCTTACTGTAACATGTCATTTCCTGGCAGCATCTATGGGCGCTTTCTTTCTTTTTTTTTTTGCCTTTATTGAATTTCGATTTCCCGCTAAGGGGGCGGGCTGCCAGCAGCTTATGGTTAAAATGGCTCTAAGCGCTATGGGACTTGACATCTATGGTCATCAGTCCCCTAGAACTTGCTACTACTGAAACCTAACTAACCTAAGGACATCACAGAACACCCAGTCATCACGAGGCAGAGAAAATCCCTGACCCCATGGGAATCGAACGCGGGAACCCGGGCGTGGGAAGCGATGGGAGCAGCTTAGTACACTGCTCTGCAGCCTACAGACTGTTTAAAACGTAAGAAGAAGAAGATAAGAAACAATAAAAGCACACGATAAAACGGTGACTTAAATTGTAAAACGGCGGAAAATTGTGGAAAGTTAAAACATAAAACAAAGGGTTGGCAATGCTAATAAAATACACAGGTAAGTAGAAAAAAAAATGGTTCAAATGGCTCTGAGCACTATGGGACTTAACAACTATGGTCATCAGTCCCCTAGAACTTAGAACTACTTAAACCTAACTAACCTAAGGACATCACACAACACCCAGCCATCACGAGGCAGAGAAAATCCCTGACCCCGCCGGGAATCGAACCCGGGAACCCCGGCGTGGGAAGCGAGAACGCTACCGCACGACCACGAGATGCGGGCAGGTAAGTAGACAGACAATTAAAAAATGTGGTGACAGTCTGGTTTCTGTTGGCAAGAGATATAAAAATCACACCCAGAGAGAGCATGATGTCCGTTCACAACGCTTCGGAAAAGACACACGACACTGAACACTCACTGTAAACACTGCACTAAAATGTTGGCATAAAGATGACACACCATAGCTGGGGGCAGATGGGAGGGGGCTGGACAGATGAGGGGAAAACAAGGCGGGAGGAGAGGAAAAACGAAAGGTGGAGGGGAACCAATGGAGGTAGAGGACTCATAAAGGGGGGGGGGAGGGGCAGGGCAGACACAAGAGGGAATGGGAACAGGCAGAGGAGGGAAATGCAGAAGGACTCAGGGGAGAGAAGGGGGGCAGAGAGAGGGTAGGTGGGGAAAAAAGAGGATGGAAGGGAGGAGAGGGAACCAAGGAACAGAACGGAGGAACGGAGGGGGCTGAGCATCAGAGTTGATAGGAGGGATAAATGGAGGGAGAGACGGCATTATCCAGGAGGGGGAGTTCATGGAAGCCACCTTGGGAAAGGAGATGAAGGTTGTACAGATGGAGGGTAGGGGGAGGCGCTTTCCTGTGGCTATGATCTATATTAATTCAGGGCTCCGGTATAGCGAAAAGGAACTTTCCTCCAGCCAGGAGATAATCTACATCGACATCTGCATGCACAGAGCTGAAAAACCTAATGGGACAACGGCATGCATATACGACATGCCCACTGATTATGACCGGGCCAAATATCTCACGAAATAACCGTCAAACAAAAAAACTACAAAGAACAAAACTTGTCTAGCTTGAAGGGGGAAATCAGATGATGCTATGGTTGGCCCATTAGATGGCACTGCCTTAGGACAAACGGATATCAACTGCGTTTTTCTAAATAGGAACCCCCATTTTTATTGCATATTCGTGTAGTACATAAAGAAATATGAATGTTTTAGTTGGACCACTTTTTTCACTTTGTGATAGATGGCGCTGTAATAGTCACAAACATATGGTTCACAATTTTAGACGAACACTTGGTAACAGGTAGGTTTTTTAATTTACAATACGGAACGTAGGTACATTTGAACATTTTATTTCGGTTGTTCCATTGTGATACATGTACCTTTGTGAACTCATCATTTCTGAGAACGCACGCTGTCACAGCGTGATTACCTGTAAATACCACATTAATGCAATAAATGCTCAAAATGATGTACGTCGCCAGCCAGTGTGGCCAAGCAGTTCTAGGTGCTTCAGTCTGGAACCGCGCTGCTGCTACGGTCACAGGTTCGAATCCTGCCTGGGGCATGAATGTGTGTAATGTCCTTAGGTTATTTAGGTTTAAGTAGTTCTAAGTTCTAGGGGACTGCCATTTTGATGTGTGTCAACCTCAATGCATTTGGCAATACGTGTAACGACACTCCTCTCAACAGGAAGTAGTTCGCCTTCCGTAATGTTTGCAGATGCATTGAAAATGTGCTGACACATGTTGTCAGGCATTGTCGGTGGATCATGACTGGAAATATCCTTCAACTTTTCCCACAAAGAGAAATGCGGGGACGTCAAATACAGTGAACATGTGGGCCATTGTATGGTGCTTCGCCGATCAATCCACCTGTCATGAAATATACTATTCAATACTGCTTCAACCGCACAGCGCGGTTGGCAATGTGGGCGGCCCCAGTGGGGTGAGGGGTGGGGGGCCAGGGGGGGGGGGGGGGAGTGGTTGCGAGCGCCGCCTATACAGGGTGGTCGGAAATTCCCGTTACATACTTCTAGGACTTGTAGATGATAGTGAGTACTTCGTTATTTTGAATAGGACCTATGAACATTCGTTCATTTTTTCTAATGTGAAACACATCTCCTGTACTGAGCAAGTGTTCATAGCTGTTAAGGTACGCACTTTAGTGCCCACGTTTACTGGACATTTTTTCTCGTTTTTGTCCACACTACCACCACTGAAAGTTACCAACCCTACACTCTTCGCAACACAAGAGCCGGTACATGCATTCAATTGTCAGAGGTATCAGAATGGTTTTCGTTTATAACTTTCGACTCGTTCGTTTCCTGTAGAGGGACCCTTACTTCAAATTAATACATTTATCGTTCTCCATCATCCTAGAAAGTCTGTAACATCATCACAGAATCACCCCGTGTATGCATACATTTACAAATGCCCGTGCCTATAACATTGACGCTCTGTAGTCTCGTTGGATGACGTTTTTGGAGATGGGTAATTGTTCAAAATACGATGTACTCACTCCCCTCTACAAGTTCTAGAAGTCTGTAGCGGGAATTTCCGACCACCCTGTATGTATCCATCATTGCATCTAGTTGCTGCACTGCGCCAGGCAAAAGTAGGTCCGGTACGATATTGCGAGGTATCCTATGACTTTTGCCACTTCAGTGTATATACTTCGCAGGCCACTATGTGGTGTATGGAGGAGGATACTTTGTACTACTACTATACATTTCCTTTCCTGTTCCACTCGCAACCAGAGCGAGGGAAAGACGACTGTCTGTATCGTCGCAACAAACTCTGATTTCACTTGTGTGAAACAAAGACAACGTTAATACACTACGGTCCCACGTCCACTATTTAACACTGTCTGATCACAACTGACTGGTCGAATGCACATTGTTGTTTGCAGTTGTTAGTTGAAGCTGCCGCCGGCCGCGGTGGTCTCGCGGTTCTAGGCGCGCAGTCCGGAGCCGTGCGACTTCTATGGTCGCAGGTTCGAATCCTGCCTCGGGCATGGATGAGTGTGATGTCCTTAGGTTTGTTAGGTTTAAGTAGTTCTAAGTTCTAGGGGACTAATGACCACAGCAGTTGAGTCCCGTAGTGCTCAGAGCCATTTGAACCATTTTGAAGCTGCCACCGTGGTTACTTCGCTGACGTAGATTATACGCCAGGAATAAAACTCCACAAAGTGTAAATGTTAAATTATTTCTGAAAACTGACGAAATCAGTGAGTCAGCTGGGGCTGCCGGTGCGGGTAAGGTGGCAAGCCGTGTGACCTCTGACGCTGAGTTTGTTTTGAAGTGGTCGTGATTTCGGAAGTCGTGAGTTAGTGATCCTTTGTGATCAAAGAGGGTACTTTCCCAGTACTAAAAACCTACAAAATATTCGAAAGAGTGTTTCCGTGCGTAAGCGGGAATTCTGCTTAGGCGCTTCCCTGTTTTTCTCGGCGACATTTGCCTTTTAGCGAACGAGGACTTACTGCGCAGAAAGAGGCCTCATGGTAGAGAGTGGAGTCATTAAAATAAGTGGAGGTAATGTCGGATAAAAGCAAAGTGTTTGACTAGTTTTAATTGAACCTCATAAATTCCGTTCGTTTCCGTGGAAACTTGACCGTGACGCTTTTGTGTGGCTTTTCCCTAATGACTTTACAGTGTATTCCTGTTTTGTTGTTGTGGAAGTTATCGGCGGAAGCTGCTAGTAGCTAGTTGCAGGTCTCGCACGCCGCTCATTGCCAGGAGTGTACCGACACCGCGTGACGCTAGGGAGGCACCGAGATCGGACGGAAGGAACGTTTTAGTATCTCATTATTCCTAGTATCGTTACAAAGGTTGTTTATAAATGAATTATACAAAAGTCATCTATAATTGTGAAAAGAGTAAATAATTCACAGAAATGTTTGATACAGTACTAAATGAAGTACCTTAAAGTTGTATTCTCTCCGAACACTGTTAGTTCTCGACGTTCCCGCTAGGTGTGCGAGTGAGTTACTCCATCAGTCATCAGTCCTATAACCGTGCAGAGCGCGCGCAGTGTTATTTATGGTCCCTTGAATCCAAATCCGCTGCTACAGTTCAGAGACAATATCGCAAGCCACAACCTCAATGACCAGTAAATTGGTACAATAGTTTAATCGAAACTGGTTTTGTATCACACAGGACGCCATGTCAGGATCGGTTAGCAGACTCTGATGCAGCAACTGGACAAGTTCGATAGCCTTCCATTCCTAGTCCGCAGATATCAACGAGAAGTGCCAGCTTAGAACTGAATGCACCTTGTGTTAAAGTGTCGAACGTATTACGAAACGTCTGTAATTCAAACCCTACAAAATGGAACTGTTGCAAACTTTAAGCGAATGTGAAGAAGAAAAACGAGCTGAGTTTTGTGTAGAAATATTTAACAGATTGCAGACTGAAGGTGATTTTTTTAATGAAATTGTGTCCCATGACGAAGCAGCCTGCCAGACCTGCGGTAAAGTGAATCGGCATATGGAATGAGCAGAACCCATGTCACGTAATGGAACATGTATGAGACTGGCCTGAGATAAGTGTTTTTTGCGGTGTAAGCTGTAACAAGTTTTACGGCCCTTTCTTTTCCGCCGAGTCAGCTGTAACTGGCATGTGGACACACGTGAACATTGTCTTATCCCTCAATTACAACAGGATATGGGCACAGAATTTACTTTTCCAGCAATATGGCGCGCCATCATATTTTCGTCTTCAAATTGTCACTTATCTCTGTAGAAATGTGCCGACTTGGGTTGAACGTGATGGAACAGTATCTTCGTCAGTACGGTAGCCTGATTTTAACGCAAAGGACTTCTGTATATGGAGTTTCATCACAGACGCTGTGTTTGTTCGGCCGCTTCGTAGAGGAGCTGCGTCAATGGATATACAAGCACTTACCACCACACATCAAGACTTCCTTCATAGGATTTTGCACGAAACTGATTGCAAATGGGACGTTTGTCGTGTTACAAAAGGTAGCCACATAAAATTTTCTTGAAGATATACTGCATTCAGTGGTGTATCAAACACTTCTGTAAGTTATTTACTTTTCCATAGTTACAAGCTACTTTTGTATAACTAATTTATAAATACCCTGTGAGTGGTCACAACCATGCATCAACAGAGTACTGTTCATGGCAAGATCTCCATCAAACCATACACATTCAGGTTTCCCAAGGGTTACGTAAATAATTTAAGATGAATGCTAGGAAGGTTCTTTCGAAAAGTGCTTGGCCAATGGAAAATTAAACCCCAACTTTCCATTTCTTCTCAATTTACTCTGGGTACTACGTCACACATCATTTGACGTTTACGCTATTTACTATCACTGTTCTATATCTTAATCTACATACATACTCTTTAAAACAGTGTGAAGTGAGCAGTAGACGGTACTTAGCATTGCGGAGCGCAGGAAGAATGACTGCTTAAATCCTGCTGTGCATACTGTACTTAGTCTAATCTAGTCTCCACTGTCGATACGGGAAAGATATATGCTGGGCTGAAGTATATTTCTTGATCCTCACAAAAACGGGTTCTTGAATCTTTGGAAGTAGGCTTCCTGAGACAATTTGTGTCTTTCTTCAGACATCTTCCACACAAAAGTCTGACCTTCCATGATACCCTTCTTTCTATACGTTTAATGTTCTATCTTAGTCTTACCTGATATACATCTCACATACTTGTTTTGTAATTAGCGTTTTGTAAGTAGTCTCCTCTGTAAAAGGACTGCTCTTTCCCAGTATCCCACCAATGAACCGAATTCATCCACCTGCTTTACCTACGACTGATCTTGTGTGATTATTCCATTTCACATGCCTCCGCACTACTGCAGCCAGGTATCTGTACGAGTTGGCTGATTCCAATCGTGGCTAATTGTTGCTGAATTAATATATTCAACGTTTTTGCATTTACTGAAGTACACAGTTTTATGTTTCTGCAGATTTAAATCAAATTGGCAACCTTCGTATCATTTTGAAATATAAGATAATGGAATATTATCAAAATCTGAGGCCGGCCACTGTGGCCGAGCGGTTCTAGGCGCTTCAGTCCGGAACCGCGCTGCTGCTACGGTCGCAGGTTCGAATCCTGCCTCGGGCATGGCTGTGTGTGATGTCTTTAGGTTAGTTAGGTTTAAGTAGTTCTAAGTTTAGGGCCTGATGACCTTAGATGTTAAGTCCCATAGTGCTTAGAGCCATTTCAACCATCAAAATCTGACTGAATATTTGTAAAGCTTTTTTCAGATAACACTCTTATAGACTAGTACTGTAAAAAGGCACTTTACTGTTAATATTGTCTGCTACGTCATTAATATTCAACACTAGCGAACTTGGCAATGCTTCGCAGTTGACAGATATATATGTGGGAGTTGGATATATGTCCTAATCTGGGATATCCCAGGAAACTATGGCAGAACGCAAATTTCGTCTCCTTGTTGCGACTTCGCCTTTTTAGAAGGTACGAAACTCGAAATTATAATAAAGCATATGACATACGAAAAATAAAAGCCCATATGTTTTCTTTTCTGTTTTTAAGGATTATTTAAAACTATTGTACACAGTAAAATAACAGAACTTAAGAATATACGAGGGCTACTTTTCTTTCAACCTCCGATCGGTCGCAAAAATCAAAACCACAGTGAAAACCCGGTGAAGCTTTGTGCAGATGTGCATATCTGTTGCACAGTATCTCTAGTATGCCCATCTATCTGACAATGACAGAAACACTCTGATCGTAAATCGGCTCCAACGTAATTCTGTGTCCGATCTTGAGCCTTCTTCATTGATACTGGTAAAAAACCTTGATTCGCTTAAACTGATGGGTAAATCGGTTGGGGTCACTGGTGTTCGAGGTCTCTTTAGTTGCTAGATATGTGTGTGTGTGTGTGTGTGTGTGTGTGTGTGTGTGTGCGGAACTTCTATTCCAATAACATATTTTGCGTGATCATAACGTGCTAGCGGTTTGCATTACAAAGTTCTAGAGCTTCAGAGTTTCGAGGTATAACCCTTTTGCGTTAACTTCTATCTGCCTGAAGTTAATTCTACACCTGTCGATGTTTCTCCATCCAAGCTAACATGCTGCGCCCTTCCTACTAAGAAATCCCTAATTCAATCTAAAATCATACTTTCGTCAATAAACGTTGATGTGATATTGAGTCGATTGCTTTTCAGATGTCAAGAAAATACTGTATCCACTTGATTGCCTAGATATATGGATTTCAAGATGTTGTGTGAACAAAGGGTTTCGCATACCGATATTGTCGGAGTATATGTTACTTGGCAGAGAGGAGGTCATTCTGTTCGACATATCTCATTATGTCCGAGCTCAAGATAAGTTCTAGGATTCTACAGCACATTGACACAAATGAGACTGGACGGTAGCATTGGAGGGGAAATATTCAATTTCGCAACTCAACTGATTTTTATGGATTGCCTGGTCTTATGCTTTCTGTTTTTAAGTCCAACCACTGAACGGCCTTTGTATATGTCTTATATAATATCATCTTCCCATAAAGAACTTCCGTTTGCCTGTTCGTCTCTTTTCCTTACCTCTTCCATGTCATTTTCTTCAACTTTTATTTGCCCAACTCTTTGTATGTAATTTTCCCTTGAAACAAGTTTCAATTTTGTACTTCGAATGTAACCACGTTTGTCTCATTCGCATGCTCATCCCCGATTCTCCATGTGTAGCAGTGAGCAACAGAGTGCTATGACAGATAAAATCTTGATGTTGTTGTGTCTAAATCCTGTGAACTTTTTGCTCGAATCTGTTATAATTTTTCATTTACAACATACTATTCAGTATAGTTCTAAAAGTACTTAAAATAAATTTTCCGTTTCTAGCATGCTAAACATTAAGCGAATCACATATAGAAAATTTTCAAATCTCTTTTGAATTAGGTGACTACAGTGGACTCTCTCGAAGTATCTCCTTGCCATTATTCAAATTCTTAGACTGTACTTGGGGTTTTAGATATTCTTAAATATGTTGTGAAATGAAAATTAACAGGTAATAATTTTAAGAAATCTATGTTTCGTCATATAGATCACACGCAATTACTGTGACTCCTGAGTGCTCACACAAGTACGCCGTCCTTTGTCCCACTAGATCATGTAATATAAAACATCATATCTCTTTACTTTCAGCTATTTGCTCTCCTATTTTTTGTCGTTTTCTTCTAGAGATCTATAACTAACATTTCTTTATTAGAGACCATTTAGAATCATCTGCATCTGTTTCCTTCCCTTGACATCTCGTTCTGGCTTCACCCCTGAGCCTTGCCTTTGTTCATTTGATACCACATTCATTCTACCATTTCTGAATTACTTCTTAGAGCACATCAACAGCTTCTCATTTCAGTTGATGTTTATTGAGATTCATATTTATGAATTACCGTAAATAACGTTATCCTTTTACAGATCTTCCCAAATCATATCGCCTTTGATAGAGACAATACACATTACCAAAAAATAAGAAATTTCGATTTTAAACCAACTGATCGGCATAGAGGTAAAAGTAAAGCCTGTGATGCGAGCTCTTGATCGGACTGTTAAGTCTGTCTTCGTATTCGCTATGGCATTAGGAGGGGGAGGGATGGTGGACACCTCACGCCGACGGTCTTTTATCCACCCCCTATGTGTCTATGGACAGTGTGCCTTCGACAAAAGCTTCAGAACTTCAGAACCTCGAACAGCTTCCTCCAACCACGCAGCCCGGCAGTTATGGTGTAGGGGGTGTATTTAACCAACGCCACAGACTCCTGCTCCGCCTTGACTGGCATGCACGATGTATCAAAATTTTCATAACACGAATTTAAAAGTATGTGCCATAATTAATTAACGATGTACACCTAACAGAGAATCGCCCACAGAACGGAAAATCTTAAGCTACAGGCAACGAGGGAATGCAGTCCTAGTGAATTAGTCACATGTAAGAAGGATGTTACAAACTTCAATCGAGAACACTGCGGACATGCTGTTGCTGAAACAACTTACGGAAACCACGTATATTCACCTCGCACCATTAGCATATCTCGGTTTATCTGACGGCCATTCGGATGCATGCATCTTAAACCACCCGAATTCTCTGGCTGGGTGAACAACAGCTATTAGAGAATGTGGAAACGGACTTGCAGAAGCTGGCAATTCTAATCATAAAAGAGAATCGTAAAGAAACGAAGGGAAAGGAGGAGACGAGAGAAACTTGTAACATAGCTCTTGAATGACGAATAGATTTATAGATTGTAGCTAATTGCACCGAAACGAGTCGTGGTGCAGTAGAGGTAAGATTGTCACTTAAAACCCAAGTTTTTAAGCGTCTGCACCATGGGGAAGACGCCGTACTTAGATTAGTGTGCTGGTCTATTCGTGCGTGGAATACAACTGCGTACCCGTTTCTTTTCAAGATTCGTCTGATTAAGCTGATTCTGCTGTTGGAGCTAATGGCTGCGCTTTGAAGAAAGTCCTCATCACCTGCATCCGTCACTCAGATAGCAGTTTCGAACAGTTGAATAATTACACGCTAGGTGAAAGATGCCTATGCACCCCTACTTCAGACATAAGCAGCACAGTCATTCCTTTACATAGAGTCATTCCTACTTCCATGGTGTAAATTTTTCTCCCTGGTTTGATGCGGCCCGCCACGACTTCCTCTGTTGTACCAACTTTTTTACCTCAGAGGAGCATGTCAGTTAGTCGCTGGGAGTCGAAGTAGTCTGTCTTTGCGGATCAGGCCTACTCTATGTCGTAGGAGTGTATTTTTGAGAAATATTTGTACTTGAAATTGGTAATCCCCTTCTATTATTCAATCCCTAAGTACTTCAGTTGTCATTATGGAAAAGGTTGCTATTCCCTCTACAAAAACTGATTTTCGGCCACTAATTCCACTGCATACTGTCTACCGTAAGCCCACTGCCGGAAAAAATGCAACTCCCTTAAGGACAAGTCATTTTATTGACAAGTGAGAGGACAGGTAGTTTATCATTGTAGGAGCATATGATCACAAATTCAGACCAAATGAAACACACATGTCACAGTAAAGAGTGCCCAAACAGACGCAACAGTACATAGTGTATGTGGTGTCATCGCCAGACACCACACTTGCTAGGTGGTAACCTTTAAATCGGCCGCCGTCCGGTAGTATACGTCGGACCCGCGTGCCGCCACTATCAGTGATTGCAGTCCGAGCGCCGCCACACGGCAGGTCTGGTCTAGAGAGATTCCCTAGCACTCGCCCCAGTCGTACAGCTGACTGCTAGCGATGGGTCACTGACTACAGACGCTCTCATTTGCAGAGACGACAGTTTAGCATAGCCTTCAGCTACGTCATTTGCTACGACCTAGCAAGGCGCCATATTCAGTTACTATGTCTTCTGAACAGATAATATTGTGACTCATGTACCGTCAAGGGCGAGGTTCATCATTAATGGATTAAAGTTAAGTATCAAACTAATTACGTCCTCTTTCTGAATTCTCATTCCTTGTCATGTTCCAGACCTCACGTCAGTATAGTTCTTCCCTCCTCACGTGAGCTAAAGCGCGTGCATTTCGTCCATTTCTAGTAACACGGTGTTGGCTCTTCTGCCAACACAACAGGGTACTCCACTCTGGCAGCAACACAGGCGTCTGTTCTCGCATGCAGTGATCATAAATGTACCGAATGGCACCCTGCGGTAGACTGTCCCCAGAATCTTGCACCATTTGTTGCATTTCAGTAATGGTTCTTGCATTCCCTGGAGAACGAGTAAGTTCCCACTTCATCATGTCCCATACATGATCAATGGGCGAGAGATATGGTGGTGCTACTGGCCAGGGCAGTTGTTGTACTCTGTGAACAGTAGCTTGCATCACAGCACTCGTATGTTAATGTGCATTATCCAGCTCAAAAGCACATCACCTTACTGTCGAAAAAATGGCAGTAGCACGGAGATAATGGCCTGTAAAACGCACTAGGCACTGCTTGCTTTATGCTGTAAAAACGCCAAATGCGACAGTGAACTGTAACTCATAGCTTCCCACACCGTGAAGCCTGGGGTGGGACCTGTGTCGTGGGTGAATGCACTCAAATGGACATCTCACCATGTCGACGCAACAGAAGTGTTCATTCCATCACTGGTATACAGACAGAACCTATTGTCGTCATTAACGGCATCCCACTCCCCAAGTCAACTCTTTCACACACCAAAATGGCCATGTTTGGACGTGTCGTGGCTTTCTTAATCCTGCTGAAAGCAGACAGTTCCCAGTGGTTCTCCGTGACACAGCGGGATCAACAGTGCCCGAGTTTCGTCCGTGGGTGACGTTCGGTCTGCCATCGCTACTGTTGCAGTGTGTTGACCTGGACGTGTGTCTGTACTAAGCGGATTTCCAGAAACTAGTCTAACGGTATGCGAATGTCCCGCAGACTCCCCCTGAGAGTAGAGCCCTAACATGTGCAGCAATCTGTCAATACGTCCACCCAGCTTTCTGCCCATAATGCGACCCTGTTCAAATGTCTGAAGCCGTTCAAGAGGAGTACGCATCGCTGGTGGAGCATGGCTGTACCTTAGAATGTTTGTTGCAAACACTTCATCTCTAAACTCAGTACAATAACTGCCTGTTGAGTAAAAACAGAGGGTGCACAGACAGGTCTCTTGAGTGCCACCTGGTTGTTGATGACGGTGACAAATGAATCACTGACAGTACAAGCAATGCGTATATTATACTTGGTACCACTGAATACTGTCCTTGGCGAGTGCTGATTTTTTTCTGGCAGTGTAGATTCAGCTCAGAGAGATGTGGTAGCTCACTGGGCGCGTCTATCAACGACAGTCATCCACATGGTGTTCGTGTTAGGGAAGGCTCCAGCACAGATTGCGTGAGGTTACAGCAACTCAAAATGACCTCTTTCTGGTTGCTCCAGATGCCCAGCGTCCTTTTAGACTTGCCAGAGTACCGGAGGAGCTACACTCCTGCGTTTGTTTTTACCTCCTTATTTTACGATATTTTAAGCCAGCATCCCGACCATGTACCGGTATTTAAGGATGGCTCTAAACAGGGGGACTCTGTTGGTTGCGCTGTTGTTTCCCCTGATCGAGTCGTCAAGTTACGGCTTCCTGCAGCGTTTACCAACTTTGATGCTGAATTGTTTGCGATCTTGCGGGCATTGGAGCAGATGAGATGTGTTCCCAGTCTTAAGTTTCTCATCTGTTCTGACTCCCTGAGTGCCCTTCAGACCATGCAACACTTGTACCCAGCGGATACGGTCGTCCAGAACATCCATGATGCCCTACTCCACCTGCAACGGCAGGGGAAGGAGGTTTATTTCTGCTGGGTGCCGGGGCACGTGGGTATTAGGGGAAACGAACTGGCGGATGTGGCTGCCAAAGATGCATGTTCCCTCCCTCACGTTGTTGAATGTGCCGTTCCCCTCCATGCTGTTACCTCCCTTTTGAGTTTTCGTGTTATGCGCCAATGGGAAGAGGAGTGGCTGGCAGTCGGTGAAAATAAGCTGCGTCTGGTCAAGGCCACCACGCGGCCATGGCGTACGTCCTACCAGTCATGCAGGCGGGATGAGGTTCTCCTCACTCGCCGGCGCATCGCGCACAGTCCCTTAACGCATGGTTTTTTTACTCCGGCGGGAGGACCCCCCAATCTGCAGTGCTTGTGGCGTCTAGATTACTGTTCGCCACATTTTACTTGACTGTCTATTATTCTCTGACCAGAGGGCGGTGGTTTCCTTGCAACCGGATTTGCCCTGTATTTTGCAAGACGACGCAACGACTGTGGTTAAGGTCTTACGGCTTTGTGTCCTGTCAAATTTGTTGCCTCGGATTTTAGGGAGAGGATTTTAATGTGCTGCTGGGTGACTGGCTCACCCAGGGTTTAGGTAAGAGGTCCGCCGGTCACGATTACCTACTTGTTTCACTTCGATTTCTGTTCTCTTTTCCGTGTGTTTCGTCAGTTCTGTGTCTTCTAGCTGTTCTCCTTGTTCGCTATCCGTCTTCGTCCCTTCACCGCATGTGTTCCTGTTTCTATGCGTTTGGGCGCTGATGACCACGCTGTTTAGCGCCCGGAAACCCCAGACCAGACACACACACTGGAGTAAATCTGACATTTCGGTTCCGTTGTATACCCTAACTCCAACGTGTATATTCAGCATAATAGCTAAAAAAACTACGAAGAAAGCGTAGGGGACATGGCAAGCCACAATGGCCCATGACGACTACGATCGGAGTCGATAATTAGTAAGAAATTATGTCCGTGTAAAATATTTGGTACTAATAAGTGTGTGTTGCGTCTCAACAGCCGACTCATAGGCACTGACAAGTGGGTGAACACGACATCACTCCAAGACCGGGCGTACCTGATGAGCTTACAGCGGCGCAGCGTCTTCGCTGAAGCAGGTGTGTGGGCGGACGAGGAGGAGAATGGCGCAGAGCTGGAGAATCTTCCAGAGGAGGGCGAGGAAGGAGGACAGGAGCAGGGCGACGAGCAGGAAGAACAAGAAGAGGGCGAGGAGGAGGGGGGACAAGAACAGGGCAACGAGCAAGGGGTGCCGGAACAGGGCGACAATGGGGAGCTGCCGGCCGTAGAAGTGGAGGACGAGCAGATAGCGGAAGAGGAGGAGGAGGAGGAGGAAGAGGAACAGCAGGAGGAAGAAACTGGCGACATGCTGGCGCAGGACAGCGTGGCGGTCGAGGTGAAGTTCACCTGCCGCCGCCACCTGGCACCTCTCGGCTTCCTGGAGGGCCCCCCACCCACGAAGCGCCCCGTGCCTCACAGGTGAGTAGCTACGCCACATTGCCGACATACTCGTGCCACTAAGGCAATCTATACTGCATGACAGCCACAAGACACTGTCAGATGTTAGCGCAACTTCGCACACATACATACCCGTGGAGAGTATGTGCTCCAGTCGATTGTGACAGGTAGGACGGCCACCAGAGTAAATTAGTGTTCTTCGCGTTTAGCGTTGTTACCAGGTGCCACTTAGTCCTGTGAGACTGTTTCATAAGCATCTGACAGATTTTTCATAGTTGGCCCACCCACCCCTTGTAATCGATCAGCCAACAATCAATTCAGTTGCTTTGCTTGTATGGTAATTATATTTGAATGTTTCATTTCTTTTTAACCAAACATGTTTCGTCAGTTCATGCTAATCACGATCAGGGATCTATAATATACAGAAAATTATTTAGTTATACATTATTTGGTTGCGAGAACTGTAGTGGTCCTAGGCAGTTCATTTAAATTATCTATTAACAAATGCCTAGTTGTAATATATCACTTGCCTTCATTTATCCTGCCCTTTCCATGTATCCAAGTTTTCTTCTGTGTATTCAAAATGTCTACAGCACAGGTTTCCTATTGCTAGGTCACATTTATACATTTCAATACACGTGACCTATCCTGTTGCGCACTGCTTGTGCTGGTAAATATGTTTGGAAAGTATCTCGACATTGTCAGCCATGTCGGATGTTTTGTGTCTTATCAGCTGTCATAAATGTTGCATGTGTTTTGTTAGTATGAGCAATTATCTGTTTTGCATAAAAGTGGATCACAGGATTTGTGTTAAATTTTGCCAAAAGAATGGAATAAAGTACAGTAAAATTTTAGAAGTGTTAAATATTGCTTTTGGTGAGAGTGCTATGAGTAAAACAAGTGTGTACGTGTGGTATAGGCAGAAGGCCACGAGGACGTTGGAGATGACGAATTGCCTGGACGCCCAAAATATCATCATCAACCGATGAAATCCTTTTCTAGAAATATGAAACAAATGATTATGTACGTGACGGAAGTCATTGATGATCCTGGCCTCTCAGTAGACTCATGCAGTGAAGTTTTCCGCATATTTTAAGTATGAAACCTGTGGCAGCAAAATATATTTCAAGACCGTTGAATTTCAAACAAAAACAGCTGTGAACGCAAGTTGGCCAGGAGCCGCTAGATGAAGTCAACAATGAAGCTACTGAAATCTGCCATTAAAGGCGATGAAACACGAGTTTACGGATGTAACGTCGAAACTAAGGCGCAATTGTCCCAGTGGAAGCACTCTGGATAGCCAAGACCGAAAAAAGGTCGACAAATGCGGACATATGTGAAGATTATAATCACTGTGTTCTTAACTGCATAATCCACATGAGATCTTGCAACAAGGTCGAATAATCAATAAGAAGTACTACTTTCAGCGACTGGAATTGTGATGGAACAATTCATGGCTTTTGCAAGACGACAATGAACCTGCTCTTACTTCGCTGCTTGTTCGTGAATTTTTTGCCTCCACATTGGAAAGCCATGGCCCCATGTGACACTGTTCTGTTCCAAAAAAGTTAATAAAATATTAAAGGTTCATTGTTTTGAAAGCTTAGATGAGATTAAAAACGCATCGTTTAGAGAGCTAAAAGCTATCCCAAAGATGAAATTCTAGAAGCGTTGGCATAAGTATTTAATATCTCGTAGAGGCCATTTTGATGGGGATAGTACTGACGTAGGAAATAAATAAAACAGTTTCCAAAAAACAAATATTCCCATGGTATACAGCCTATATTTAACAACATTCATCCCATACAACAAGGGCGCTGATGACCACGCTATTGAGAGCGCTGTCCAAATAAACAAAACAACATAAGTATTTTCTTTATACCACAGTGGAACATAGGGCGCTACTTTCAATTTGGTTTATTGTAGTGCATGAACCTATATTGTGTGCAAGAATTGTCGCTACACCTGATTTCGTTCTCGATTGTCCACCACCTGGTCTGCGGGTCTCCTATCCCTGTCGATCTACATCTACATGATTACTCTTCTATTCACAATAAAGTGCCTGGCAGAGGGTTCAATGAACCACCTTCATGCTGTCTCTCTACCGTTCTACTCTCGAACGGCACGCGGGAAAAACGAGCACTTAAATTTTTCCGTGCGAGCCCTGAGTTCTCTTATTTTATGGTGATGATCATTTCTCCCTATGTAGGTGGGTGCCAACAGAATGATTTCGCAATCGGAGGAGAAAACTGGTAATTGAAATTTCATGAGACGATCCCGTCGCAACGAAAAACGCCTTTGTTTTAATGATTGCCACTCCAATTCACGAATCATGTCTGTGACACTATCTACCCTATTTCGCGATAATACAAAACGAACTGCTCTTGTCTGTGCTTTTTCGATGTCATCCGTCAGTTCCACCTGATGCGGATCCCACACCTCACAGCAGTACTCCAGAATACGGCGGACGAGCGTGGTGTAAGCGGTCTATTTAGTAGGCATGTTGCACGTTCTGTGTGTTGTGCCAATGAATCGCAGTCTTTGATTTGCTCTACCCACAACATTAACTATGTAACTGTTCCAATTTAGGTTATTTGTAGTTGTAATCCCTAAGTATTATAGTTGAATTTACAGCCTTCAGATTTGCGTGGCTTACCGCGTAATCGAAATTTAGTGGATTTTTTTTAGTACTCAAGTGAATAACTTCACACTTTTCATTATTCAGGGTCAATTGCCACTTTTCGCACCATACAGATATCTTGCGTAGATCATTTTGCAACTCGTTTTGGTTCTGATGACTTTACAAGACGGAAAATGGCAGCATTATCTGCAAACTAGCTAAGACGGCTACTAAGATTGTCTCCTATATCGATAATACAGATCATGAACAAGAGAGGGTCTCTCTTCCCTGGGGAACGCCGGATATTACTTCTGTTTTACTCGATGACTTTTCGTCTATTACTACTAACTGTGACCTTTCCGACAGGAAATCACGAATCCAATCGCACAATTGAGGCGATACTCCGTAGACACGCAGTTTGGTTACAAGACGTTTGTGAGGAACGGTGTCAAAAGCCTTCTGGAAATGTAAAAATATGGAATCAATTTGACATCCCCTGTCGATAGCCCTCATTACTTCATGAGTATAAAGAGTTAGTTGTGTTTCACAAGAACGATATTTTCTAAATCCGTGCTGGTTATATGTCAATAAATGGTTTCATTGAGGTACTTCATAATGTTAGAATACAGTATATGTTCCAAAACACTATTGCAAATCGACGTTAGTGGTATGGGCCCGGAATTCATTGGATTTCTGTAACTTTCTCTTTTTGGGTATTGGTGTGCCTTGAGCAATTTTCCAGTCTTTAGGTACGGATGTTTCTGTGAGCGAGCGGATGCATACAATTGCTAAATATGGAGCTATTGTATCAGCATACTCTGAGAGGAAACTGACTGGTATACAATCTGGGCCAGGAGCCCTCCCTTCATTAAGTGACTGAAGCTGCTTTGCAGCACAGAGGATATCTGCTTCTATGTTTTTCACCATGGCGGTTATTCTTGATTGAAATTCAGGAATATTTACTTGATGGCGTCTTCTGTTTTTCTAAGAGTATGCTGAACCTGGCGTGAACTGTGCTCTTTCACAATGATGCCGTGTGTTTCGCCATGAATTGTGTTCCCAGAAAACTTCATTTGACATACTGTTTCGTTACATTACATCAACGAGGTAAGTGTATTTGTTGACAGAAATCTGCTTTTTTCCTTCTACTTGTTTAGTCACGTTTCGTGTAGTGCTATCACAAAGAAATGTTCATTTAAGATTACTCCGGAAAGTGATGAGTTCGGTTCTCGTCCTAGCTCCCTCGACCTTCATAGTTGGCTCAATAGTCTGAAATCCGTTCGCTTTTCGGTGATACTGTGGTGGCACCCCTGTCCACGTTACAAGCGCCTTGACACGTCCTTCAGTACTCCTCGCAGTGATTCACGCACGCATTCTTTCAAATACACCTGGCTCCATTCGGATTACGTTTCATGCATTGGTTACTTGCTGATACAAACAGTCACAGTCTCTGAACTGTTCCTCTGCTATAGACAGTACACAGTTCTGTGAAATGTGGTCATTTCCTTCCACATTTAGCTTTTTCTTAAGCACAGTAACGGGACCACACCTAACCACAAGAAAGAGTCCTACATCGTAACACAAACCCCTCTGTACTTCACTGTTGGCACCACACATGACGGCAGACAACCCTTCCATCGGATTTCCACGGGGTGTGTCGTGATTCATCACTCGAATCACTCCTTTCCAGTCATCCTCGGACCAATGCCGTCACTCTTGACATCACTTCAACCAGCTCTCAGCAGAAATCTGTGGCTTACGAGGAGATACGGGCCAATGTAATCGATTCTTTCTAACTTCCTATACACAGCAACTGCGCTAGCCGGCCTGCTGGCAGCACTTAGCAGTTCACCAGTGGTTTCTTCCACTGAATTCATGAGATTTTTTTAGAAACAACCTCTGCAACGTTCGACGGTCCCTGTCTGTCAGTACACGAGACCTGCATGATCTTGGTTAAGCTGTGGCTGTTTTTTAGCGTTTACGCTTCACAGTCATATCACCGGCAGACGACGTGAGAAACTTCAGAAGTTTTGATACGTTCCTGGTGGCTTTGTTACTCAGGTGACATCCAATGAGTAGTCAACGTCGAACTCACTGAGGTCTCCTTACCGACTGTTGTTCTGCTTCTCTACTGACAACATACTCCTCCCCGCCTCCTTTTATATTTGGGAGGTCCGCCTACCGTGACATCTAGCGGTCAAAATCCACATTACATAATGATGTCTAGATACTGATTGTGTACTATGTCATCTCTTGTGAATCCTGCCGCATTCATAAATACTACACATTGCGCTTTACATGTGGAACGGCTCATATCTCAACATGTATTGATTTCTGGAAATAAAACCTAGTAACTTTTCTTGTAGTTTTGAGCGAAATTATCTCCTGTAGGAATATGTGACACTTTTTTTAAACTCCCTGTGTGTAAAATAACAAACATAGAATCGCTGCAGGCAGTACTGACAAAACTATGAGCACAGTATGGCAGACACATGCTATGCAAACGACCAGATAGTGAAAACCTTTTAACAACCAAACCACCGACGAACAGACGTCTCAAAACAAGCACACCAGCCCAGCGCGTACAGTAGCCCGTAACACCTCAGGTTTCCTAGACATCGCTCCCACCATGGATTCACTAACTAATGATGTAGGCATACACCAACACCTGGGCCCCTGAAACTAGAAACAAAGACTGAAGCAATACGCAAGCACCAAACACATACCCACATGCATCTAAACCAAGGAGTAGGCTGCCACTGGCTGAACAAAAGTAACATTAAACACCAAAGCAGTCAGTAAGACATAAACGAAGGCCTCATTAATGCTGGTGGAAAAAATAGCTCCCAGACTGTGCGGCTGGTCGCGGCGGAGGTTCGAGTCCTCCCTCGGGCATGGCTGTGTGTGTTTGTCCTTAGGATAATTTAGGTTCAGTAGTGTGTACGCTTAGGGACTGAATACCTTAGCAGTTAAGTCCCATAACATTTCACACACACAATAATACCTCCCAACGCCACAGCAAATTAAAGCAAATCTCAGTTGACTACCTGCACTTTATGTGATACAGCTTTCTAACCCTCCTGCAGTCTGAACTTAATTTTACCTGTATACATTGTGTTTAACCACAATGATAAATGTGATCTATTTTACCTCACACTGGTACACTAAGCAGTCATACTGCACACGTTGTCTATCAAAGTTACTGTTAATACTAAAAACTCTTATAGGTTGTAACTTCTGTGTCATAAGTCTCTTTTGATCGGCTATTAATTTCTTTATAGTTGTGAAACATGATTTATGTTAAACTGGATTTTCATTGCAGGCTAAACGATAACAAAACACGTTTGTACCCACAAATGATACAGCGGTCCGCTAGTCATTTTATGTAGAACTCTTAAATTTGTTAGTTTAAAATTGTTGTTTTCTCCCAAAGTTACAACAGCCGTGTTCACAGGACTACAAATATACGTTCTTGTTTTGATGTACACTCAGGCGCACTATTGGACCTCAGGTAACCCAGTAAATCACCCAGTCATAATCTCATAGAACACGTCTGAGACAATGTCGAACAACTGGTGAAACACAGCTCTGTACATTCCCGCAGTTTGGAAGATGTAAAGCAGCGACGGCCATGGTGCCCCAGTCCACAAGTACGTAAGCGCAATGTGCTTACCGAGTCTCGGCCTGTTCGGCCTCTATCGCCTTTGGTTGGTCTTTCCTGGAAATACTCGATACAGCGTGACATTTCAGTTAGCATTGCGGTACAGCGTTTTCCGGTCGGCACTACTCTCCTCAGTTCGGCAGAATCGTGGTGTCTGATGTGTTTGCCCGTAGCTGTTTGTTCGTGGCATGAAGGACGTCCACAGGGCCATTATCTGTTTGCATAAAAAGAGACAGTCTAGTGATCTACCGTCACAAGTCTTTAAAAAATGAATGAGACTGTCAGAAGAGAGGGATGGTTCAAATGGCTCTGAGCACTATGGGACTTAACTACCGTGGTCATCAGTCTCCTAGAACTTAGAACTACTTAAACCTAACTAACCTAAGGACATCACACAACACCCAGCCATCACGAGGCAGAGAAAATCCCTGACCCCGCCGGGAATCGAACCCGAGAACGCTACCGCACGGCCGAAGAGAGGGATGAGAATTCTTAGCATATCCTCGTATTATGCAATCGCGTAAACAACAAGTACTGCAAATTTCCTTTTAAACGACATTCCAATACCATCCAGGAAGAATTTAAATATTTCGTTGACGATGAAAGGGCAAAAATTGCAACGATAGACAGATGAGGTTCATCGCTCTATACATCAACAAATTTGCTGGCATACAGCGCCTGAAAAAATTGGTGGTATGAACAGTAAAATTTTCGAAGTCGCACGCATTATTCCACTGTCAGTTGCAACAATTTTCGACGGAACTGAAGGAAAAGTGCGGAGACTTTATGTATTCGTGTTACTGCAAAGCACGTTGATTACGGAATTGAGTCAAGAGACATGCCTGGAACTGTTTTACGAACTAAAACGCTCTATTGTTGAGCGTATGAAGGAAAAAGGAGAGCAGGGACGAAAATTAGAGCACCTGGAATCTATTACAGATCTCGCATTTTGAGTGGGCTTGGCTGCACACTGGCCACAGTAAGATACTGCAAGGTGAGGAACAACTTATTTCTGATTTGATGGGGATGCATTTAAAAAGAAAATCTCAATGTACAAGGGGCAAATTCGCACAAAAAACACATTCCAGTTCCCTAATATCACTAGCTTTAAAGAAAACGCAAGGTAGAATAATTCATTGATGCCTTGAAAGAATTGCAAGGATAGCTTTCTACTCTCTTGAGGACATTGCTTATCTTCCATCTATTTTTGAGGTGTTTCCGAGGCCGTTTGCTGTTTACAATGAAAGCTCCCCTAAGCGTATACTAATTGAATTGATTGATCTGGAATGTAAACCCCCTTTTAAAGACAAATCCTTTTACGTTGATACTGTCCAGGAAATCTAAAAAAATGGTTCAAGTGGCTCTGAGCACTATGGGACTTAACTGCTAAGGTCATCAGTCCCCTAGAACTTAGAACTACTTAAACCTAACTAACCTAAGGACATCACACACATCCATAACCGAGGCAGGATTCGAACCTGCGACCGTAGCGGTCGCGCGGTTCCAGACTGAAGCGCCTAGAACCGGGCTGGCCCAAGAAATTTACATTGCTTTCATCAGATACCAGTAAAGTTTCGACATCTCCATCATGAGGTTGCAAAAGTGGAAAAATATTTCAATCAGCTTATGTGAGATGCAAAAGTGGTAAACCGAGCGAGGTGGCGCAGTGGTTAGCACACTGGACTCGCATTCGGAAGGACGACGGTTCAATCCCGTCTCCAGCCATCCTGATTTAGGTTTTCCGTGATTTCCCTAAATCGTTTAAGGCAAATGCCGGGATGGTTCCTTTGAAAGGGCACGGCCGATTTCCTCCCCAATCCTTCCCTAACCCGAGCTTGCGCTCCGTCTCTAATGACCTCGTTGTCGACGGGACGTTAAACACTAACCACCACCTAACCACCAAAAGTGGTAAGATATTTCAATCAACTTATGTGAGTGAAAGGCCTATCTATCATTATGAAAATAAGTATGTTACAATTTCATCGCGACCTGAGTGCGAAACTCTGTGAAATTGTTTGCATCTGTCTGTATGCCGACAGTTTGTTCCAGATAACCATTATATTATGTCTTCAGTGCGCCAAAAATAATTAAATACTACTGAAAATTTGTTTTTTTGGTGATCTACGTTGTTGAGAAATATGAAATCAAGCCGTATGCAGCGCGACTGCATTGGCATTTCAATACGGTGCTTTCACACTTTCACCGTCTTCCTCCCTCCTCAAACTGAGACAGTTTGACATGTGGGAGAGGGGGGGGGGGGGGATGTGCAACCAGGCATAGGGCTACGGCAAGCCCTGCTCTACCGGACCTGACCATCATTGAGTGCCTTCAGCTGGCATCCCTGAAGAAACTTGTGGACTCTCTCGTTCGTCCAACTGAGGCCATTATTAAAACTAGAAGCGGTGTTAGACGTTATTAATGTGCTGTCTGACGGTGACGACTAATTTTTTAACAGCGATGTTGTGATTCCCTGTATAGTTCAGACACACGGTTGACGACATACTGAATTTTGGGTCTGAGCGGCAGCTGTGCTCTGATAGCCTAATGGTAAGGCTTGCGATGAGCGGGAAATCTGGGTTCAACTCTCGTCCGTCACAAATTTTCACTACGGTCATTCCATTGTACAACTGATGGTCGTCCATATTCTCTACTGCGAATACATTTCATGTAATTTTTTTATCTTGTACGCTTAGGGGCGTAGTTCTCTTGTTTTCCTAGTGCTGACATAACATTCGTGCTTATTTTTGTAAGCTGACGCTACGCTTGTCGAATGTTGTGCCGCAGCTCTCGGCGGGCGCCGCTGTTGTCCAGGAGCGGGGGCTGGGGCAGCTGCGAGCTGCGGCAGCCCGACCTGCAGCTGCAGCTGATCTTCCACTGCCCGGCCGCCCCCGAGTTGGGCCACTTCTGCTGCCTCATTCAGCACGGCGGCCGCCTACGACCCGCCCCCACAGGTCATCCCACTTCCACCCACACTTCCTAGACATATCATTTCCTCAGACTGATATTGTTGCCTCTGTTATAGCAGAGGTAAATAGCTTATATTTCAGATACGCTAGGCTCATACCTTGTGTGTCTATCTTGTTGTGGGCTGGCTTTAAGTGATCGATATGCTGCGGGAACTACTGACGGCCTTGGGAGAGCCAGTCCTGACAAAACTCTACCATCTGGTGAGCAAGATGTATGAAACAGGCGAAATACCCTCAGACTTCAAGAAGAATATAACAATTCCAATCCCAAAGAAAGCAGCTGTTGACAGATGTGATAATTACCGAACTATCAGTTTAATAAGTCACAGCTGCAAAATACTAACGCGAATTCTTTACAGGCGAATGGAAAAACTAGTAGAAGCCGACCTCGGGGAAGATCAGTTTGGATTCCGTAAAAATGTTGGAACACGTGAGGCAATACTGACCCTACGACTTATCTTAGAAGCTAGATTAAGGAAGTGCAAACCTACGTTTCTAGCATTTGTAGACCTAGAGAAAGCTTTTTACAATGTTGACTGCAATACTCTCTTTCAAATTCTGAAGGTGGCAGGGGTAAAATACAGGGCGCGAAGGCTATTTACAATTTGTACAGAAACCAGATGGCAGTTATAAGAGTCGAGGGACATGAAAGGGAAGCAGTGGTTGGGAAGGGAGTGAGACAGGGTTGTAGTCTCTCCCCGATGTTATTCAATCTGTATATTGAGCAAGCAGTGAAGGAAACAAAAGAAAAATTCGGAGTTGGTATTAAAATCCATGGAGAAGAAATAAAAACATTGAGATTCGCCGATGACATTGTAATTCTGTCAGAGACAGCAAAGGCCTTGGAAGAGCAGTTGAACGGAATGGACAGTGTCTTGAAAGGAGGGTATAAGATGAACATAAACAAAATCAAAACGAGGATAATGGAATGGAATGTCGAATTAAGATTAAGTCGGGTGATGCTGAGGGAATTAGATTAGGAAATGAGACACTTAATGTTGTAAAGGAGTTTTGCTATTTGGGGAGCAAAATAACTGATGATGGTCGAAGTAGAGAGGATATAAAATGTAGACTGGCAATGCCAAGGAAAGCGTTTATGAAGAAGAGAAATTTGTTAACATCGAGTATAAATTTAAGTGTCAGGAAGACATTTCTGAAAATATTTGTATGGAGTGCAACCATCTATGGAAGTGAAACATGGACGATAAATAGTTTGGACAAGAAGAGAATAGAAGCGTTCGAAATGTGGTGCTACAGAAGAATGCTGAAGATTAGATGGGTAGATCACATAACTAATGAGGAAGTATCGTATAGGATTGGGGAGAAGAGGAGTTTGTGGCACAACTTGACCAGAAGAAGGGATTGGTTGGTAGGACATGTTCTGAGGCATGAAGGGATCACAAATTTAGCATTAGAGGGCACCGTGGTGGGTAAAAATCTTAGAGGGAGACCAAGAGATGAATACACTAAGCTGATTCAGAAGGATGTAGGCTGCAGTAGGTACTGGGAGATGAAGGAGCCTGCACAGGATAGAGTAGCATGGAGAGCTGCATCAAACTAGTCTCAGGACTGAAGACCACAACAGCAACAACGCTGCGGGATACCAAGTCTTTACTCGTTCCCACGTAATAACTGTTACATTCTTTTCCGGATTTCCTCGTGGCCGTCTTGTTTTGTCTTCATGTTGTGGTGTTCTATAAAGTGCCACGTATTTAACCGCGAACTCCGTTTCCTATTGCAGAGGGCCCAGGCTATAAGAGAGCTTGCACATTTAAATAATTCACTACGAAGTCACATGCCACTATTTCCATAATTCTTCTATATTCAAATAAGTTATTAGCTCACAACAGCTGTTAAGCAACAAAGCCTTTCAGACAATATGTTCATACATGATGCTTCAATGCACCACCAAAACCATAAGTTAGTACTTAACTCCAAATAGCATGGCATAGACTTTATATAACAACATTCATTTTCTTTTACTGCTTGACCATTGTCGTCAGGCCCTTTCTTCTTTGGAGTCCACAGCTCACACACAATATTACGGACCGTATCGGGAAAGTGCTGGCCAAGTTCAGAGTTGAAACAATCTTCAGACCCACCAAGAAGATTGGTGAATGCTTAAGATCGGCGAAAGATGCACGACACCCTTTAGCTACTCCTGGTGTGTATAAGATTACGTGTAGTTGTGGGAAGGTTTACATTGGAACCACAAAAAGAAGTATCATTACTCGCCTAACTGAACATAAAAGGAACTGTCGACTGGGACACACGGACAAATCGGCTGTAGCGGAACATGTTTTTGAAACGGGTGACCATGAAATAAAATTTAGTGAGACGAGCGTGCTAGCTAAGACATCGCATTATTATGCACGTATGTATAGAGAGGCTGTAGAGATTTTTAAACACCACAATAATTTTAAGAGGAAATAAGAAGGCTTGAAGTTAGATAATATATGGCGATCGACTTTGTACCAAAGATCTGACAATCGATTACCTTCAATCGAGAGTAATGACGCCAGCCAGAGATAGTTTTACTGTTGACAACACGTGACGAGTGGTGGCGCCCTCTACGCGCTCTGTATAAACAGGACCTCCATGACCTAGCAGCCAGTCGTAGACTCACCTCAGATGATGTTGCCCGCAGCTGGCAACGAAACGTCAGGGAGAAGTATTTCTACTCTTGGACCACGGCCTCTTAGCCCGTAAGTTTTAATTACTGAAGACGCCGGCCGTGAAAGCCTACACGCTGTGAGTTCCTTGGTGTTCATATTTCTGCATGCAAATGCTAAATGGAATACACACTTTCAAATTTTGAAAATAGCGGCGATAAAACAGAGGAAGCGAAAAATTATCTACAACATGTACGGAAATCAGACTGCAGTTATAAAAGATTTCAAGGGTATGAAGGAGAATCACTAGTTACGAAACAACTGAGGCTGGGCTGCAGCCTATCCTCGGTGTTATTCAGCCTGTACCTTTAGAAGGCAATAAAGCAAACCGAGAAGAAGTTTGGAAAAGGAAATTAAAGTTCAGGAAGAAGAAAAATTTTAGGTTTGCCGATGTCAGAGACAGTTAACGATCTGGAAGATTAGTTCAACGGAATGGATAGTGTCTTGAAACGAGGTAGCAAGATGAAGATCAACAAAAGTAAAACAATGGAAATGGAACTAGTCGAATTAAGTGAAGGATGATGAGGGAATTAGATTAGGAAATAAGTCACTAAAAGTAGTAGATGAGTTTTCTATTTGAGTAGCAAAATAACTAAGATCGAAATAGTGAGGATTTAAGATGCATTCTAGCAATGGCAAGAAAATCGTTTCTGAAGAAAAGAATTTCGTTAGCATAAAAAAAGGTTCAAATGGCTCTGAGCACTATGGGACTTAACATCTTAGGTCATCAGTCCCCTAGAACTTAGAACTACTTAAACCTAACTAACCTAAGAACATTACACACATCCATGCCCGAGGATTCGAACCTGCGACCGTAGCAGTCCCGCGGTTCCGGACTGCAGTGCCTAGAACCGCACGACCATCGCGGCCAGCCGTTAGCATCAAACATAAAATTAAGTGCTAGGAAGTCCTTTCTGAATTTATTGGTGTGGCATGTGTGGAAGTGAAATATAGACAATGAACACTTCAGACAAGAGGAAAAGAGAAGCTTTTGAAATGTAGCCCAGTAGTAAATCGTTGAAGATTAAGTGAGTCAATCAGTTAACTATAATGAAGAGATACTGAACTGAATTAGAGAAAAAAGAAAATTCTGGCACAATTTTACTAAATGAAGAGATCGGTTGATAAGATATATCTTTAGGTATCAAGGAATGGTCAGTTTGGTACAACTGAGGGAACCATGAGCGTGGAGGTGAGAACAGTAGGGGGAGACCAAGGCTTGACCATAATAAGCCCGTTCAAATCGATGTAGCTTGCAGATTCATGCAGAGATTGGAAAGTGCCAAATCAGAATGCTTTGCCTCTTTTTATTCTGGCGATACATTACCAAACAAAACAACACATTCTTGTATGCATATTACAGGTAGTTTTATAAGCAAACCAATTACATTGCAAATTAAATCTAGTCAGAATCAGGGAGACTGTGGAATGCCTATTTATTTTCAATTGCAATACAGTGGAACCTCGATTAACCAGACTAATTGCTGTCGTCAGTCTTTCGGATAATCCGAAATCCGGATAACTGAATCAGTATTCTTAATATCGTTTACCGAAGAAGTACCTACACCACACTTCTCAGCTAAATTACGACCAGTTTCTCCATTTTTAACGAATGAATAATGTTTATTTTTTTTCCTGAGCAATGACACCACTCTCTTACGTCTTTTAAGCATATACGCGGCACGACGCTGCGATTGGCAACTGTCTAACTCAAACAATAATGAAATGGGCGCTGTCTAACTCAAACAATAACGAAACGCACGGGGCAGAAATCGCACTGGGTAGTGCCAGTACATCCGTGCACACACCCGTTTGGTAGCGGACGACAATCCGGATAATCGAGAATCCGTATACCTGAGGCCTGGATGATCGAGTCTCCACTGTACAATAGTAGTGACTGCGTAGGTGATTTCTTCCTAATTTTCCATCTAGAAACTTCTAGATATTTCATTACATATACAAGGTATGGGCTAAGCCGATTTCTGCGTGCTGTGCCAGCCGCAAAGCAGGAGGGGCAGGTACATAAGAACCATTCAAACTCCCACTGGTTTGTGTCAGCCTCCGGTTCCGGACTCAGGGAAGGGGGAAGAAGAATGCTAGGGATCGCTGCGGATTGTGCTCTGTCTGCTTCCAGGAAAGATTTTGACAGCCAGGGGCACTCTGCAACATTTTTCTGCTAATAACATTTGCAAAAAGTTTCCCTGGTGGAAAGAAGACTTGGTAAAGAACATAGCCAGTTTTTTGGTCATTGTTAAGACAAAACTTTCTAGGGGAGATAGTGTTCTGGAAAGCTCTCTAAAAGACATGGGCAGCCCCTGGGAATGCTTCGGCCGCCCGTTCGGCATATAACCCAACATTTTTCCCTTTTCTTCATGTTCAAGCGCCATAAACCAATTGTATGACATCTCGGATGACCGGAGTTTCGTGACGTAAAATTTTTAGACTTTCTGGAAGAGGAATTTCAGTACATTTGATTGGAAGAGCCGCATTTTTCGTATGGTGATCGGAGTACAGTGGCATTTGCTTGATTTTTTTCATCCGTGGAACAAAAATGGTACTTTCTGATTGGCAATTGATGCTTGAGACTCGGGAAACGTACGCAGCTTTTAACTTCATTTCGGATTTTGCTCTGAGAAGAGTGACTTCAAGCTCTTCTTGCAGAGGGGACACTCCGGCCTCTGTCTCCAGCAGTCACTTTGCGTCTTACTCTCAGTAGAGACTTTTCGGGTTCCACATGCAGCTGGGATCATTTGCGGCCACGAGGCTGCAGGTGAGGACTTCGCCAGCAAACTCCTGGGTCGGCGCATCTTTTGGCGGTATGCAAAAATGCCACACACAGCCGCACTTACCTTGCCATCGGCATGTCCCGCAGCCAGCCCATGCGCAATCCGACGACGGAGAGATTTACGAGCAGCACTATAATAATGGCGTGTGACGAGGGCCTCCCGTCGGGTAGACCGCTCGCCTGGCGCAAGTCTTTCGATCTGACGCCACTTCAGCTACTTGGGCGTCGATGGGGATGAAAATTATGATGATTAGGACAACACAACACCCAGTCCCTAAGCGGAGAAAATCTCTGACCCAGCCGGGAATCGAACCCAGGCCCTTAGGCTTCACAGCCTGTCGCACAGCCACTTTTGTTTTTAATCTCATTTTGTTCTTTTTCGTTCGTTTCATCTGCTCGGTGCGGACGTCGCAAGACACCCGTTTCAGTTCGTTGTTGATCCATTAACTCAGTTTTTTTTATTACAGAGGGCAGCTAACCCTCTGACCGAACACGCTCAGTTACCATGCCGGCACCACTCAGCTACGAACAGCACTGGTGGTATAAGTCACTATGAATTTAATAACTGACAATAATTTCGAAGCTAGTATCTGCCTGGCCTCTGAAACTGGCGCTGTTGTACAACTTCCCTTATATTCGAAGTATGAATACGATTGCTGGTGTCGAGTAGCAGATTTCTGCCAGTTAAAATTTAATATGTTAGGGAACTGAACTTACCATCACGTGGTTTCCTTCCTGAACTTTGCCAACCATAGGTCAGTTCAATTTCATCTTGCTTTGTGATTTTTTTTTTTTTTTTTTTGCTTCTGGAATAACTTTTACTGAATTACTTGGCAATATTTGTAACGAAATTAACTTGTCCTAATAAACTTAGGAATTTATCGTATCCTTGAATTTCATCCCATAGCTAGTCATACCTGTGCATAGCTAAGAAAACTATTTGATTACCCCAACCATTGATCCACTGACGGCCCAAAAGTAGCGTTCATTAACTCCGTTGTGCACATTTTAATTAGGATGGTTCTTTGGGGGAGAGATCTAGATAGATAATTAACTAGCATCATTTCTCACCCTCTTTAATAGCGAGAGGAATTTGCGAGACGAAAAGGCTTGCACAGAATAGGCCAGCGTGGAGTGCTGTATCAAACTGGTTTTCGAAGTGAAGACCACAACAACAACAATATTTTCTTGAACAATTACTTGCAAATCACTTTAAGAGCAAATGCAATCCTCTAACCATTTTAACATAATATTATCACTGCACGTGCCTCGTTCAAAAGCTTCAGCTGCTTTCTTAAAGCCTGTGTATGTAAATGATGCCAAGAGTAGCTTGGTTAGTGTGGAAGACATCTGTGGCGTTGAAACTTCCTGCCAGAATAAAACAGTGTGCCGTACCGAGACTCGAACTCGGGACATTCGCCTTTGTAGGAGACTAAGTACTGGCGGAAGTAAAATTGTGAGGACAGGTTTTCAGTCGTGCTTGGGTTGGTAAAGCACTTGCCTGCGAAAGACAAAGGTACCGAGTTCGAGTCTCTTTCCAGCACACATTTTTAATCTGCCAGGAAGTTTCAAATTAGCGCACACTTCGCTGCAGAGTGAAAATTTCATTCTGATCTTTGACGTTGTTTTGTCTCGCTGCCGCAGATGCCTGCAAGTGGCTGAGCTCTGTGGGAGCCGACTATGTGCGGCAGCCCCAGGACCGCGAGGGACGCGTCGTTCACACAGAGGAAGATGGGTGACAAGCCGGCTGCTATCGTCGTTGATAATGTCTTTGATCGTTTTGATAGAAGTAATAAATTTTATACCGTGTTTGTCTTTTTCCAAATTATGTCTACAGTTTATCAGCAGACACCTCAACAGGTACCTTTGTATTTATGTACCGTAGGAAAAGAAAACGTTGTGTGACATAAACGACGGATGGGCTTTAAGCATAGGTTCAGCTACCGAACTAAAAATGAACTTTTACTATCTGCACATTGGTACTGTTCTATCTCTATGTGTAAATGTTCAGTCTTAAGTGTATTCCCTTAGATTAAAGATGCGTGCAAGTAAATTGCGCCCTCTTCGTAAAACTGTGTGTTACAGCCGGGGTCTGTAGGTGACGTTTTTTACGTTCCCTCCACAGAAGGGGAAAGGAAGATACATGACGAAATTTTGTCCCTTATATTAATTCATTTTGACCTGGTTTCACTCAGTCTATTGACGGATTTGCAGAGCAGAAATGTATAGATCTAGCATGCCAGATGAAGGGGAGGAGAGGAGAAGAGTGTGGATATGAAAGTAGAACTACGTTAATACAAAAACTGTTCAAGTATTTTAGCCTGCGAGAATTCTTCTAAAATGATTGGTTTCAATGAATATGAAAGAGGTACTGGGTCAAAATAATAATGTTTCTTATTCTCTGACTTCTCACGTGCACAATTTACTTTTTATTCCCTTCTATAGTTTAGGTTTTCTGTTGCCAAAGATGCAGGCAAGTAAGTTGCACCTACCTCGTAACGTACAGAGACGGTAAATGGTGCTGCAATTGCAACATGTCTATCTCGTGGGCAGGACTGTGGTAACTTTAATAAACCTCCGTCTCCCTATAACTCTTAAGACATACAGCCACTACTTCAGTGATACTACTATGCAAATAACAATAAAATGTGGCCCTGTGTAGAGAAATTGGAAGTGACATACTGTTTTTCTTTCTGAAAAGCTTCTCATGTTATCTACCACATAAGTAATTTAATCAAAGGTCATAGGTGTCTTGTGAACTTGAATGATGGACAGAATTAAATATCATATCCAATTTATTCATAAAACCGTGAGTTAAACGGAATATGGGTCAACATAACACACTGATTATCTCGTATTTTAGAATAAAGTGATCTGACTGGCAGTTGACAAAGGTAAACCGAGGGTGATGACTCGACTTTAATTGTAACGTTAGATGGATAATACTGCGATTAATATAAGTGACTGAGAACTGAACTTGGAAAACAACTACTACAATGTTCTTGAATCGGATCACAACATCTCCTGTCCTGGCACGCGGTAAGGTAACAGAATTCATTCTGAAGTTTCGTAGTGCCAGTGCTGCGAAATGCTCACCCTACACATGTAGAAAACTCGAAATGCAGTACCCAGTGCACATCGGCGTCGTGTCGGATGGTGGACCTCCCTCACCTCCTATTGTTCGGGTACGCCTTCACGCCCACACCGAACCTCGTCGGCATTCCTCCGAGGTTCGCCACCGAAACCCTTGCATCTCACACTGTCTGCAAGGCAATGGAAAGCTCCGCATGGACTTTTGTGCAAACGAATCTAAAACCGCAAACTGAAAACTCAGAATCGCGCGCTTAAGAGGCGCCACGTCATGGATTGCGCTGCCCCTTCCGCCGGGGGTTCGAGTCCTCCCTCGGGCGTGGGTGTATATGTTTAAGTACTGCGTAAGTCTAGGGACCGATAACCTCAGCACACATTTGCAGATTAGAAAACTCAGAAAACATTCCTGTATCAACTGCGCATCACTTCGCGTACCATACAGCCTCTGGGGTTAATATGGGAAAAACTGTTCCTACAACCCCAGCATATCGACAGGCGTCTGCTGCGACGATTTCTGACGTCACGGACTGCGGTCCAATCAACAACTGTCATTTTGCACGTGCAGGAAACTAAAACAGTCCTGTGCACCGACGTGAATTTAAAAAAAAAAAAAATAACCATAGCATTCTACGTCATTCTAGAATGTCCAGCCACAACCAGTGCTTACGCGAAACGTTTCACCGTTCATGCTGATACCGAAATTAAAGGAAGCGGGAAAGAATAGTACTGCCCCTGCCGCTCTCATATTTCTACGCAACTCGGGGATAGAAGGTACTGCTTTTTCTTCTGGCCACAGGGACAATACGCCGCAGCCCCTGATGCTGGCCTTCCGCTCCCTGTGGCCAGTGACCCCGCACAGCTCCTGGCGCGTCCTCTGCCGCGGCTTCTGCAGTGCAAAAGCGCCGACCGGGCTGCATTTACTTTCCCAATACCTGTAGCCTGCCGTCTTCTCAGAACTGGCACCATAAAGCCTCAACTACTGCAACTATGCCTACCTGACCAAACGAAGCTCTCTTCTCCTCCTCTCCAAGTAACTGCATGCATCTAGCTACGACTGAGTAAGTAGCAGGAGAGAAAGGCGGATCGTGTAGAACCTGCTGCGTTTCAGAACCTGGAAGCTGTATTCAGTGTGGCGACCCCTAAGTAATTCATCGTTAAAATTATTGATGGAGCTTAGTAACTGATGGATTGCTGTAATGTGGCAGTTTCTGGATATCAGGTATACGTAGAACAGTATACAGTGGGAAGTTTGGACAGGATGGGGATTAAGTTCTCACCTTCACCAGTTTCACTCACGTAAGATAGCACATTCAGTTTATGCTTGAGGAAACGAGCGATCGTTTATCGATCAGGAAGACCTTCAAAAGCGTAGCATTCTTTCTCTGGATTAAAATAGCACACCATAAACCACACTTTGTACTAGTCAGTTTTAAACATTACAACTCGGCCTCCGAGAGCCTGCTCTCACTTGATACCACTTCGCACTCCAATTGTTAATTCTCTGTATCCTTTAATGTAGCTTTTTGTGTTTTTCGAACATCATCCTGCCAACCAGTCCAACAAAACGCCATTACTTGTCTCCAAACGTCTCCCTGTCACTCTGATTTTACATTAGTTTTAATTTCCCTGAGCACAGTACTTACCCCGTCAGACAAAAATTTTCGCGACTGCATTAATAAAAAGCAAAGAAATGGTTCTAATGTCTCAGGTGTTCTACACAGTCTCCTTTCACTTGAGTAAAAGGCACAGAACGTTCATACATATACGTGAAACTGTCCGAAAAGTTCTTTCTGTGATGCTGTTCAATTCGCGCCTAACATTGGTCTGAATGCCAGTTCTACTGTCTACAATGCGTCGTGTTGTGGTAGGTTCATAGTGGTAACACTAAGTCTCATCACGCGTTATGGTCATTTTTGTTTTCAGAAAAAAATTTGTCCGCATTTTCCGTTTCAGTCAAGTCGCAGCAGGCGTCGACGCATCATTGTTTTCGTTCGGAAGTCAAGATGTGCGGGGCATATTTTGCACACACTTTTCTGTTTTTCAAAACGTTATCGAGAATGTCTTGTTTACTTGATTCAGAGTTTTTGCTTCAGTGTGATTTGTGACACAACAACGGTGGCACACTACGGACGCACGTTCGCTACCTCACACTGCCTGCTCTCAACTGACTCGTTGAATACACATGGCTGGTCCCGGCGGAGGTTCGAGTCCTCCCTCGGGCATGGGTGTCTGTGTTTGTCCTTGGATAATTTAGGTTAAGTAGTGTGTAAGCTTAGGGACTGATGACCTTAGCAGTTAAGTCCCAAAAGATTTCACATACATTTGAACATTTTTTGAATACACATGTGTTGTTTACAGTTGTTAGTCAAGCTGCCAACGTAGTTACTATTGCTGACGCTGCTTACACGCCAGGAATAAAATCAATCTCTATGCCTTCTGGACGGACGGTGAATTCAACAGAAAAAGTAAATGTACAGTATAGTGAGTTTTGTAAATAAAACCGTCTTTTATTGCTGCAACTTAATTTATTTTTCCCAGACGCGTTTCGCCTTCTACTTTTTTTTCCCTCTCTCTCTCTCTCTCTCTCCCTCTCTCTCTCTCTCTCTCGCTCTCCCTCTCTCTCTCTCTCTAAGGCATCTTCAGTGGGATCTAGAACGATACAAATTTGTTATTTTTAGATTATCAAACAGTTCACATCTCGCTTATTTATGAAAATAATCAATTACTTACAGTTCGTTCGCAACTGCGTTTCCTGTCATCTGGTCTGGAGGTCGCACTAACACTCTATTTCCGAAACAGAGAAAACGCAGATGCCAAAAAACGGTAAGTAATTATTTATTTATGTATATAAATTCTACGTGAACTGTTTGACAACTTAAAAACAACAAACCCTACTGAAGATGCCTTAGAGCAAGAAAAACGCGAAACGCGTATGGGAAAAATAAATTAAGTTGCAGCAATAAAAGGCGATTTTATTTACAAAGTAAATATTTCTGTGCTTGCTGCAGAGGATGGCCGTGCAAACTAACTTGTTAAATGTACATTATATTACATTACATGTTTACATTTGCTATACAGACTGGTTCCGTGATAATGTTACAAACTTTCGGCGATAATGGAGATGGGTTAATGTATCAATTTGAGGTACGAGGCCCTGGTCCGGAAACGATCGAATCGAAAGTTATTAGCAAAAATCGTTCTGATAGCACTGACAGCGAACATCTTCTGCTGCAAGCTGTTTGCTTTCCATATTTTGCGAAAAAATAATGCTGAATAAAACAAGACAAAAATGTCCAGTAAACATGGGCTCTGAACTGCATACCTTAAGTGTTATGGCAACTTGTTCATCTTTGCTGCTGTGACATACAAATCTTCAACTGAACAAGTGCTCTTAGTTCTTTAGGTAGGCACTTTAGGGCTCACGTTTTCTACACAATTTTTCTTGTTTTGGTCTATATTACCTGCTCCCAAAAGTAGGAAAGCGAGAAGTTTGCAGTAGAGGAAGTCCACTGTCAGCGGTATCAGATGGACCCTCGCATCCTTGCACGTTTGGTATATGTGGACTGTGGAGCTACTTGACGTTACATGTTTCACAGACTTTTGCAGAGGTATTTGAAAATATACAGCTTTCGATGTTAACAAAATTTTGTCTCACAATGAACAATTCGCTTTGAATGTACCTGGCTTGCCTCACCTGGTTTGGAATTCACTGTGACATTGCAAATTAATTTGAAGTCTTGTTCAGACTATTTACGAGGGTATTCGTACAGTAAGGCAGATGTTACGAGTGCAGAAACGCTTTCTCGTTTTCAGCACTGGCTGAGTCCACCCCTCTGTTCCAAAGGGGCGGCCGCCACAGTTGTCTGTCGCCTACTGAGCGGTGTGCTCCGTGTGTTGTGATCGAAAGGTTCTATGCCCGCCTCGGCTACAGCGCGGGGACGGAGGCATACGCACGCTGGCTCCACTGCCAACGATTTTAAAGAAGGTGTTCGGTAAAAAAAACTTATTCTCACGCATGTCATAGCCTCATTCTCGTCAGCTTCATGATGAACTGCCTATCATTTCGTTAACGGTCAAAGCCGTTGTGATATTTGTGTATCAAGTAAAGTGCTGCACGAAACTGGAATACTTTCTTAATGAAAAATAGAAGTCGCCATGAGTCTTCATTTGGTGCATGTTACATCACATATTGTTGCATATGAAATGGAGCTAACATGTTTAATTTTTCTTAGGGATGAGACTATGTCACCAGTCTCCAGAAATTTAGTGCATTCGCTTCCGATCGTGTGCACAAACGATAGAGGGAAAGTGAAGCATTCATAACATCTGTTATGTCTCTCAAGTGGTTCGAGATACAGAAACGAAGTTTTTGGAAATGAGAGCATGCAAAGCGAAGAGTATTTTTTCCACAAAGCTAACATACAAAACTTTCTTATCTACTGCTATATACGAGTGAACATAGACTTTTTTTTTCAGTGCAATAATGTAATTACTTTACGAGGCATCGCTACCTGGTGAAATGAGAATTAGTATGGGTTTGTAACAACATAAGTGTAGGAATCGTACCTTCCTTATTTTTATGCTCAGCGTGAGCATTTTATGTTATCGATGTACTTGTCCTTAAATGTTTGAGTACTAGTAGACTTTTCTAGCATTAGACTGTTGCAGCTGCATTAGCACGCTAATGGAGTAAAACTGTGTAAACTCCGCGGTGTTTTGGGTATAGAACCTAATTTCAACATGGCAACAAGAAATGAAGGCAGGCGAAATAAATCGCTCCCTCTGTTTCTATTTCAGAGTAGTCCAGTATCCATTCTATTTTCAATGATAAACGGTTGACTTGCGAAATTATTGGCTGTACCGGCAAACCCGTTAACACGATAATTCGCAAACTCAGTAGCTGCAGTTTCCAAGTCCCGCTAGTATTGCCGCGACTGTAAGAAATACTCCAACAAAAGCATTAACTCAGCGGCATGTGACTAGCTTCTGTGTTGCAGGGTCCAAAGATGTGAGGCAGGAAAATTCCAACAGGGCATGGGGCACAATCATCGAACCTTCTAGCTGTGATACTGAGTGCAAATGAGACCTTATGAATAGGATCCTCCTGTACTACTGGAGAGAACGGGACAGCTACGAGCACATGACGCCGTCTCCACGGCGCTCCTCAGTCTGACTAGGAGATCGTCTATTTCGCTAGCCTCGCCTGAAGTGGAACACATCTAGGACTTAGATAATAACAGAAATCGTAGATGGGAACTAGTGCATACAGAAATGTGCCTGGGGTACTTCCACGTAATGGAATCACAGTTAGCCACTTCTGCCCCTTCTTCCCGAGCAGTCCTACCGCGTTTCGTACTCAGCATCACTCAAAGCCAGCTTTCCAATCGAGGTCCGAAAATCAGCAGGCGACCCACCGTCTGTTAATCTCAGCGAAATCCACCGCACGAGGCAAGGCCTTCTGTAGCGCTTACACCAGTACCTTCTTACTCCCTCTCAGGACAGTATGCTTTCGTATGAAGGTTTCGCCTGCAGAACTACAGTTCCCCTACCTCCCCCCCCCCCCCCTCTCTGTCCAGTGCGCAAGAGAGCCACTATCGCCACCGTTTGTAGGGGAGGGCCCTATCCCAGGATTTGGGCAACTGGGGCCAACTAACACTGCACGCATCTACGCATTATTACTGCGAGCCACGAAACTTTTAAACTCTTATTGAATGCTGCGTCACACGTCAAAGTCACACAGATACATGACACTACTTTCTCATATAATCACCAAGACCGTAAATAACGATAGGAACTTTGTACCGATCGTTCACTTCTTCGATCATACAAATCCGCTCCTTGGTCATAAATCCATTCGAAAACCACTGTGTGAACATCTTCATCGTTGTAAAAACCTCTATCCTCCTAGCTGTTCTTTCGAGCTGCCGAAAAGAGAAAAATCGCTTCTTGCAAGATCTACTCGACCACCATCACCCAAGCCTGTGCCGCCTTAGTCAAATTGCTGACACCGTTTCAGCCATTACGAATGGACGCGACATTGCATTTGGTCCGTATAACGCCAGAATTTCCTGTTGAATCTGTGTTCAATTTAGTCCTTCTCCCCAGAATACTCGTACTCTCCCACGTACACTTTGGAGTCCGTTTCCACCAGGCACGTCACTTAGTCGCGCATGGTGATTCCCTTGCTGCCAGTACCGCAGCAGAACCGCGTCTGCTTTAAACCAGGAACATGAACTCTCTTCTGATAACGCGCCTCACTTGTGCGCGTGGTTTTTAGCATAGGATAGGATAACTTATCTTCTGAGGTCCCGACGTATATGATGATTTCTCTGCGTATATGGTTTTATATTTGTACCAAGTCATTGAAAGAATCGTGGGTTCATAAACAGAATTCGTTGTATAGTGTTAGTATAGCAGAGGTGCGTGTTATGGCTCATGCCTCATGGAAAAACTTAGTCGCTCTGTTTAGCGAGCTGCAACCTGTCACTTTGGGATCAGTGACAACTTCCCTTCATACATTAAATCTATTCGGATCTGCAAATATGGACAATGATCAGCTGTATAATTGAATGACGAAAATGAAAATTTGTACCGGTCCGGGACTCAAGCCGCGCGGTCTCAGGCGTCATGTCACGGTCCGTGCGGCTCCCCCCGTCGGAGGTTCGAGTCCTCCCTCGAGCATGGATGTGTGTGTCGTCCATGGCGTAAGTTACTTTGATTAAGTAGTGCGTAGGCTTAGGGACCGATGACCTCAGCAGTTTGGTCCCATAAGACCTTCACACAAATATCCATTTTTTTTCCGCTACTCAGATCAGGACTCCCCACTTATCGCGAGCCATCGCCTTATCATTAAGCTATCCGAGCACGACTCACAGCCAGACTCAAACTATGTGTCTACAAGACGCTCTCCTATATTCGTTATGTATATTCCCATACAGGGGAGACATTTTAATTGAAAATCGCTTGTCCGATGTCGACGGATAAATACGATGTTGCGTTGCCTGTGTTGTACAGCAGTACAATGCAGTGCATGCATATCCGAAGGAACATTTCATCGTAATTCTGAACAACACAGGCACCGCAGTATAGTAGTTCCCTTCATGGCCGTGCGTGTGTTCGAGAATCTGAGAAGAGGTTCGGCGCAATACCCTCACCTGCCCGTCGGGCGGCGAAATGAACAGCCCAACATCGTACTCCAGGAGGGATTTGAAATGTGCTGCCGGTTCATGCCCTGGAATGCTGGAAGAAATAACAGATTTTATATGACACGGCCCATTTTAAACAAAATGCAACGCTTGGAATGGGAAAGGAATAAGGCTGTTGCTATGGTTAAAATGACAGAAGCGCTGCTTACCGAATGTCGCTTACACGGTTTAAAAAAAAATAGTTACATGAAAAGCACGGTGATGTACAAAGCGGACGGCAAAGACACAGGTGATAAAACCAGAAAGTCTGGAAGATTGAGAGGAACCTCTCCCAAATCGATTGCAGGCACAAAATCTGTGGCAAGGGTATCACGCTACGAAGTATGGGATGAAAGATTTCAGTTTTTTCGTAACATGTGCAAATGACCAGAACAGAACTATACAAAAAGCGATTTTCTAAAAACTGTGAAGTTAGTATTAATGAGGCTGAACCACGGTGTGCAGAAGTGTGTCTCGGTCAGGTGCGGTCAGATTCGACGACCGATGCAACCCACGAGTGAGCCAGCAGCGGTGACAGAACGAGGAAGGCCAGCGGGTAGCAGCCTAAAGGGACGAGAGGCTGATGCTGCTCAAACAGCTGAGAGTCCCTGTAGTAAACGACGAGAATCACAAACTGAAATTGTACTGCTGGGCTTAGAAAAGTAAATATTCATGTGCACTAAG